>NC_042616.1:218235467-218545731 GCF_901001135.1 Rhinatrema bivittatum | reverse complement strand
CATCCAGAAGAAAGAGATTTTACTCATGTCTCATGGGCCCATGACGTCATGTCTTGAATTGACTATATTTTGGTTTCCACAGCAAGCTTTCCTCAGATACATAAAGCAGAAATAGGACCCACAGAGTTTTCTGACCATGCCATGCTCTGGGTAGATATTAAGTGGGGAGCCACTAGTGTAGGACAGCGCAGATGGAAGTTTCCTACCCATCTCTCCGGTGATGGGGATTTTCAGGCCTTTCTTAAGACTAAATGGAAAGAATACGAGGATGATAACACCTCACATAAGTCGAATCCTCTACTAATTTGGGAAGCAGGGAAAGCTGTGATGTGTGTGTGTGTGTGTGTGTGTGTGGGAGGGGGGGATATTACATCTTATGTGATTAGGAGAAATAGGCTCCTTAATAAACATGAGTTTCAAAAAATTAAAGCAAGATTCATTGAATTTCCATCTGCAGCTACAAACGATTATATAGGGAATCCCTGCATAATTTAAATTGTTATCTCCATCAGAAGACTACCAAGATCCTGTTATACACTTCCCATAAATTATATCACTTTGGAAATAAAGCTGGCAAATTATTGGTCAATTTGGTAAATATTAAAAGGGGACATAATTATATAGAAGCCTTGCAAGATTCTTGTGGGGTTAGACAAACGTCCGCTGACATTATATGCAGGATCTTTAGGTCCTTTTATGAACATTTATATTGTGAGGCCTCAGTAGATGGAGCTGGGGAAGTGGAAGATATTTTTTTTCAGGGGCTGCCTCTGCTGAGGTTGATGGAAATATAACAGTCTTGGTTGAATAGACCATTTACCATGGTAGAAATCATGGAGAGTATTAATTCTAGCCCTTTGCATAAGACACTGGGCCCAGATGGTCTTAATGCAGCTTTTTACAAGGTATTAAGCGGAGATTTAAGTATTACCCTCAAAGGATTTTTTTTTCAGCTGCTTTACAGCAAGGAACATTTTCATGAAAAGCGTACTTTACGGTTCTCCCGAAGCAGGGAAAAGATCCAACACAGCCAGCTCCTATAGGCCCATATCTCTTTTAAACTTTGTTTTAAAACTATTTGCTAAAATTCTTGCCAGCTTTAATTTCCCAGAATCAGGTGGGTTTTGACCAGGGGAGAACAGTGAGTAAGCATATTTTTCGACTGTGGATGGCAATGACACAGTGTAAGTTTTCCAAGACCCCAGCCTTGGTCAGGGTCTCAGGGTCAGGGTTTTGACGCTGAGAAGGCATTTGGCCGGGTAGCCTGGCATTATTTGCTTTCGGTACTTCTTTGTTATGGCTTTGAGGGTGATTTTGTTCATAATATTTCTTTACTATATCAAGAACCTTGTTCTAGTATCTTGGCGAATGGTTATGTGTCCAGTGATTTTGAACTTCAGAGAAGCACAAGACAAGGCTGTCCCTTATCCCCTCTTTTATATGTTATTTCCCTGGACCCGCTGTTATGGAAAAAAGCTGACTCCTTGGAAATTCATGGGTTTGAGCTGGATGGAGACTCGTTTAGGATAGCCGCATTCGCGGATGATGTCCTAGTTTTTCTGACGTAGCAACCAGAAGAAGATGGAACAATGTAGCAGCCAGAAGAAGTTATTCTGATTACACCAGTATCCTCCCTACAATATGTTATGGACCTCCAGACTCAGATTGTTGTATTTTCAGGCTTTAAAATAAACTGTGATAAGTCTAAGGCCCTCGATGTACTTGGAACTTTGAAAGCCCACTGGTTGGGGACCTTTCCCTTATGCTAGGTTGCAACTGAGATGAAATATCTAGGGATTAACATCCCAGTTGATATTTCAACATATATGACAGCAATATTCTCCCACTTTTACTAAAGACCAAGAGGAGGTTGGCCAAGTAGTGGATGCTTCCACTGTTCATCAGTGGGCGGATACATTTATTTAAAATGATGGAATTGCCGAGATGGCTGTACGTCTTGCAAATGTTGCCAGTCTGGTTTGAGTGGAAGCATTTCCTAGAATTAGATAAAGCTCTTCGCAACTTTCTATGGAACAACAAAAGGGCTCGGTTAGCCCTCACTAAATTACAGTTACCTAGGGAGGGTGGTGGGATGGATTGCCCAAACCTGAAATAATACAATCTTCCTTGTTTATTGAGACATGTTCAAGGTTGGGTATTTGGCTCTGAGCTATTTCCCCCCCTTAGTTTTTTACAAGCTTGGTGTAAATCATTTCACACGGGGAATTTGTTGCATGTTTCAGTCCACCTCCTTCCAGATTATATCCAATTTAATCCAATTATTACAGCCTGTAGACAGGCTTGGAGGATGCTGTGCAACAGCCTGCAAATATAATGGGAGGTTTCTCCTTTCTTGTCTATAGTGGGCCATCCACGGTTTCTATTGGGTGTTGGAAATATTGTATTTTTACTGTGGGCTCGCAAAGGGTTGTCACCATTGCGACAATTCCTCCAGGATGATCTGGGGACCATTCGTGATCTTCAATCTGAGTTTGACTTTGTTCATAGGGAGTTTTATGCCTATTTACAAGTTTAGCATTTCATTGAAACCAATTTATTTAAAAGATCCCAGCTGATTGATATTCATCGACTGAAGGTTTTTTTTCATTGCTCCCGGGGAAGAAAATGTCTTGTGCCTTTCTAACCAAAGCTCTTAAAGGTATACAAGTTCCGGATGATATTCAGGTCTTGGTAAATTGCTGGAACCAGGAGCTTGACACCCCAATTTCTCACAAAATGTTAAAAGATAGGTTTGTGCATCTGAAAACATGTTATTTAGAGAGTCACACTTTAAATTCTTTCATTGTATGTATGTACCTACTACTTGGGCTTTTAAGGCCAAATTAATAAGTTCAGATTGTTATATAAAAGGTAAGGCTGCTCCGGATAATTTCCTCCATTGTTTCTGGAACTGTGTTATATTACGTAAGTTCTGGAGGGCGGTCCTGGGTTTCTTAAGCAGACTGTTTCATGTGGTGGTATCAGAATCTTCTCTTTTATGTCTATTTGAAAATCTAGAGGAACTTACCGACTCCATCACACCTTTACAAGGGATGTTCTTGTGAAAAGCGTTCCTTCTGGCCAGGACGATGGTGATTAAGATTACATAAAATGGTGGTTTTCGACTACTTGATGGCAAGTAGTCGAAAACTACTCCAGGGAAATATGCCTCCTTTTTGGACAGCTGGCAAGACTACCTAACATCACTAAGTGTTAAGGCACTGAATGACTTATTAACCCTGTGATGATGAAGGACTATGCATATTATTCAAACATTACTCAAAGATTCATTGTTCTTCTCATGGCATCACCCAAATATGCCCTCAGGTGGGGCTCCATAGGGTGATCAACAATAAGTCATCTTTAAGGAAAGTGACTCCAGCTCCTCAGACTGTATGCTTCTGCTACTCTAGAAAAGGACCTGCTAGTGTCATGGTGGGGAGTTGGCAAACCAAGGGAAATTCTAATGTTGCTTGTTATATCTTGTTCGTACCTTACCAGCTGGTTGGCTGTATTTTTTGGAAAATGATACATAAAGCCTTTAAAAAAAAATTGAGGTTTACAAGTGTAAATGCACTTTACTCGAGGAAGTGGGCTTTTCAAAATTACTACAACATATGACATTGAATTGTTCATAGGATTTATTCAAGAACGTGCCCTTTATGTGAGTAAATGGCTTTTTAAAATTGCTATGATAGTATGTTACATTTACACACGTAACTCCTTTTAAAATTCACCTGTAAGTGGCCAGAAATTTGGGGGCCAAAATAATTCCTTCTAAAAAGATGAATAATGGGGCCAATGTAATGAGACCCGCAGTGAAATTGGAGCTAGTTATCTGCGTGTGTTTTTAATTTTAGCATGCACGGCAAAAGCAGGCGCCTCCATGGGGTGAAATAAAGTATGGACATGCAAATGAGATGTGTGCAGAAAATCTGCGCAAAAGTAAAACAGGCACAAAAGCACATGCAAATACACTTGGTCAAGGCCCTATGTAATAAACCATGCAGAAACCCACATTAATGTGGTGACCTGAAGTGATTCTCGGAGCGAAAGCATTCCCCTTAAGTTAAACGGTGAAGAAGTTAGTGATCCGGGAGTGGGATTGAAGGTGGGTAGAACTGTGTCTAACCCCTTCATGTTCCGTCTCGGATCACGTGGCAGAGTAAGCGCAAGAAATGCAGCAGAGATTTCTTCAGCTGATCCGCAAAATGTACCATAGCACCCGGAAAAAGTGAAGGTAATCCATGACTACCCCAGAGCTGCATGGACACACAACCACACTAATTATGCACAAAAACCCTCGGCAGTTTTAGCACAGCTTATTACATCAGCCCCATTGTCTCTACAGAAAATCTTCTCTCTTCTTCTCAGATTGGATACTGTTGTCCCTTCTTTAACTGGACGGAGGGAGTGACAATACCTTCCTGTCCTCCTAAAGTCAGTGAGATATCCTCCTTAGGCAGGCTCAGGATCTCAAAAATACAAAGAATCTAAAACCACAAGGAAGCCTCTCAGATCTTCTCTTCCAGACCTGAGGAGATACTGGCAAGAGTCTGCTTCCCTTGGTACAGGCCTTAAAGCCTAAATTGGGGACCACTTCCTCTCTCTCCAACTTCCCAAAATTTCAACAGTTACAACATTTTTCCTCAGCACTTTCTTCTCTGTCAGGGAATTTTTGCAGCAGTTTTTCTTTACTCTAACACTGGTTTACACAATCTGTTTCTCTTCCAGTAGACTGGATCAGCAAACTAAAGCTTCCTTCCTAACTTTGCATACTGAAAGTACTCCCAGTATGCCTCTATGTATCTCCTCTGCATCAACCCTGAATACAGCACTGTCTCTCTCCCCCAGCGCGGGGTATGGGTATGCGCTCAGTTAGCTTCTTAAGGCTTTCTGCTCTTTCCTGCTTCTGACTAAATTTTAGCGGGCTGAGCTAGCTCCCAGCTCAACTATTTATTTTTATCCTCTGTCCTTGGGCTTGTCCACATGTTTTTTAAAACTTTGGTGGCTGTGAGCTTTCTTGTTTTCATTTCCTTTCTGCAGCAACCAAAGCCAGTAATTAATGGCTTTCTTTTACACTATCCCTCCATTCCCTCTCCAGCACGCTCTTGCACCTCTCTGCTCTCCTCCGTTGTTATCTAGCACCCACTCTATGCCCTTTCCCACAGTTATCTTCCGCTCCTCTAGTGCTCCCCAAGGCTCTCTCACACTCACTCCACTCCTCCCTCAAACACTCTTTCCAAACTCCCCCATCTTGTATACACACCTTCCCCCCTCATGGTTTTGTACACCCTCTACCCGCTCCAGTTATTTTCCTTTCTCTATTCCCCCCTACCCCCAACCCTGGTCCTCTTATATCTCCTGCTGCTACGGAACCTATGGCAGTATGAACCTTGGAGAGGGAAAGGGTGCCAGGCAGCCCGAGTTTCCATTCTGATTTCAGGGAGCTGACATTCACTGCTTCTCGCCATACTCCCCTACCCTCTGCCTCCGGGATTTACCCTCTCCTCGCCAGCCCCCAGGATTTACCTTCTTCCTGGGTCCCCCAGCATTCACTGTCCCTTCATGCTGCCCCAAGCATTCACCCTTTCCTCGCATCTCCCCAAGCATTCACTGTTGTGAATGTGGACCCTTGGGCCGGCTAGAGTGTATGGAAGATCCACTGAAGGCAGGCCTGCAACGGTACCCGTAGCCGGGAGGCGGATCAGAACCAGGAGACCTGACAGGACCTTCATCTATACCAGCCCTCGTTCCCCACAGGTTGAGTCCTTGGGTGACGGGGCCGGCAGGACTTAGGCAAAGGTCTCCTGGTGAAGAGGAGTCCAGAGAACAGTCCAAGTCAAGGCAGGCTGAAGGCTTGGGAAGTAGTAGACGGTCCAGGAGTCGAGTCAGGCAGCAGCGGTGCAAGATGAGGAGGCGGGCAGACAGAAGACAGACGAAGCCAGAGAACATGGCAAAGGTCAGGACGGGCAGCAGACAGTGAATACCAGGAACCAGGCCGAAGTCAAAACCGAAGAAGCAAGCAAGCAGGAACCGGAACACAGGAGCAGGAATGGAACTGGAGCAGGCAGGAAGGCTGGAACGGAGTCAGGAACAAGCAGGACACCGGAATGGAGACAGGAACAAGCAGGTTTCAGCAACTAGCTACTGAAGGAGTCGACCTGTTGCCAAGGCAAGGCAATGAGGTCTGAGGCAGCCTTAAATAGGCCTCTGGTGATGACGTGGGATTTGGGGCCATGCCGAGGTTTCCCGCCGCGGCCCCTTTAAATCCTGGGCAGGTGCGTGAGCACGTGCGCCTAGGGGGCGGAGCTGCCCGAAGATGCTGTGGCGTCTCCCTCGTGGGGAGGACACCGCGAGAAGGCCCCGATGCGGCTCGAGCCGGAACGGAGCAGGCCGCAGTGAAGGAAGGGAGCCTGAAGGTAAGGGGGGACCCAGCCGTGGCTGCCCGCGGCCGGGATTCCCAACATTCACACCCTTGTTCCCTCAGCCTCTTTCAGTTTGTATTCATCTCCTTGTTCCTCCCCTCCCCTCATTCCCACCTCGCCCGATGCTAGTTGATAGGTCCCTTCTCCTCTTTTCCCAGGCAGCGCAGAGTCAGAGTCCTGGGAAAAGCGAGAGCTGGTGCTAGCTGGTGCTATGACAAGCCCCTTCGCCTTCTTTTTCTATTCCTGCGGTAACAAGTAGCATGTGAAAGGACAGGAGAAGGAGGAACTGCAGAGAACAGACTGACTCTTTTCTGCTCTGCTCTGTGTCCATGCCGCTTCTTTCCCTATGATGGTATGCACATGTCAGCTTGACCTTAAGAATGCATAGGCAAAGGTTTTTGGCTTTGTTTGTTTGGTTTGTTTTCAGCCTGATGTTTGGCTGAATTTTGTTTCGGAGCATTTAAACTTTTTTTTTTTTATGGTTGGGGGGTTTAGTTTTGGCAAATAGTATATACTGAGCCCAATTTTTTTGATATAATGCTTAGGGCTGAAGTCCAATTTACACGTTAGTCTGCTTTGAAAATTAGTGGTTATGCACGAACCCTTGCGGGGCATTCACACGCACATTTATGCATGCATTGATGTAAATGTTCATGTCTACATTTACGTGCATACTTTTGATTTTAGAAAGTATATGCATAAATGGTTTTCCCACCCTAACTCCGCCACTGAGTATACTTTTTTCAAGTACACATAAAAATGTGCATGATATTGCTTTCAAAAGACATACATATGCATGTAAAAGAGTGATTTACGTACATATATGCTTTTGAAAATTTGCTCTGCTATTTGTAGAGTGTGTACTATTTGCCAAAACGAAAAACCCAAACATTTTCAGCTTTTTCAGAGACCCTCGGGCCGATACATTAAAATGCGCGGGAGAGCCAGCGCTCCGAGGCGAGCACCCACTCTCCCGACGCATGCCCAGGCCACTCTCCTGGGCGTGCAATTTTTGTATTCAAATGAGGGTCCGCGGTAATAAGGAAGCGTGTCCCTAGCGCCTCCTTATTGTAAGAAGAGGCGGCTGTCAGTGGGTTTGACAGCCGACGCTTAATTTTACCGGCGTCGGTTGTCGAACCCGCTGACAGCCACGGGTTCGGAAAATGGACGCCGGCAAAATTGAGTGTCCGTCTTCCAACCCGCGAGCCGTGGGCTAATTTTTTTTTTTTTTTTATGATTTTAAAATTTTTTTTATTTTTGGGGCCTCCGACTTAGTATCCCTATGATATTAAGTTGGAGGGTGTACAGAAAAACATTTTTTTCTGCTTTTCTGTACACTTTCCCGGTGCCGGCCAAAACTAACTCCTGCCTTTGGGCAGGTGTTAATTTCTAAGAGTAAAATGTGCGGCTTGGCTGCACATTTTACTTTCTGTATGACGTGGGAATAACTAATAGGCTCATCAACATGCATTTGCATGTTGTGGGCGCTATTAGTTTTTGGGGGGGTTGGACACGCGTTTTCCTGTATAAGGGTAATAATAGCGTGTCGAAAACACGCGTCCAGATGGGGGCTAACATTGCGCTCGGCCGAGCGCACCGTTCTGTATTGGCCTGCCTATGCATTCGTTTTGGGGAAAACAAACCAAAATGAAAATTGCCTCTTTTAGTTTTGAGTCCCCTTTTATTTTAAATAAATGCATATCCTTACTTGACATGTGTCCCAGGGCAAGGAGAGAAGGAAGTGGGAGAGTAGATTGTGTTATGTAAGGCACTTTTTCCCATTTCCAACTTTAACTACTGTGGTCTTGCTATCTGCTAGCTAAGCGCAAAGCTAGGGACCAGCAAGAGAAAGGCAAGCAGTTGGTGGGAGTATCAGACTGTTGTGTGCTGTCCTATGCCATTTTGGTGCTCCTGGTCACAATGGCATTCTGTGCTGCATTATAAGTCACGTACACCTAGGGCTGTTCCTGCTGCATACATAAACCTATAATCCTGTTTTTGTTACAAGAAATTAGAAATAGTAGTCCATGCATGCAACTGGGTAAAACTAGAAATCAATCAACTTGTCCTGAAACAATGGAGCCAGTTGGAAGCCTTAGGATGTAAGTATATATATCAACAAAAAATTGTATCTTTCATAGTTTCACTGCATTTCTCTTTTTTTAAATTGTAGTTTTGGCCTGGCAGTTTTCTCTTGCTCTTTTGGGTTTCCAGCTCAATCAGAACCAAACTGTATTGGGCTATGTCATCATGAGCCTTCTGGGGTGTTGTTGACCTTTATTTCTCTGTATCCAAATAGTCTAACATAGCAACCATACTACCTTACACCAGTATCCTAAAGTAGCCTCTTGCTGTCTTTTTTTCTGAGAACTAAAATATCTTCCAGTCTGTATTGAAGAGTTTTCGCATCCATGGAGAAAACTATGTTCTATTTAACTTTTTAAAAATCTTTTATTGAGCCATTTTAAGTGTAGGATCCCCTAAGTCCCTATTCTGTGTTGTCCCTATTTTAGGCTTTATGTTAGGTTTTGGGAAAAGGTGAGTTGGCAGACCCTCCCCAATGAGCACCTCCAGTGAGGCTGCTTGGATTGCTTAAGCCAGCCTGCAGGCAGAGCAGGGGAGAGGTGTGGCCATTTCGTTTTGGATTTTAAAGTGGAAGGAAGGTGATTGAGAGGCTCTCAGTTTCAGCCTCCACAGCTTGATAACAGAGTGGGAATGATAAGGAGACAGATTTCTGGCCTGTACACCAATGGTTAGGCAGGGTTTGTCTTAGAGGAGGAGCAGTCGGTGATGACTTTTTTCTTATTTTTGCTGTGTTGAGGAGGCATCCTGGTTCTGTCTTCAGAAGGACTGAACTCCCTGCCAGGAGAACGGGCAGGATAAAGAGAATTTGTGGCCACCATCCTAAGAGTGGGTAGGGGCAGCAGTTCTTGCCTCAGGAGAGGATATTTTTCTTTTTTTCCCCTGAGATTTTGAGATGCCCTTGGTTCCTAATTTTGGTTGGGAAGAATTTTGTGCTATTATTCCTGCCCAAGAGGTGAGGTTGCAAAGAATATTATTTTTCTGTTTTTTTTGGGACTTTCAGAAAGGCCCCTGGAGAACACCACAGGAAGACAGGAGGGCACAGTAATCATCACTAGGGGCCTAATTTCTACCCTTTGGAAGGAAGGGTTTTTCCCTTTTGCCTGCCATCTAAAGCACATGTATTCAGAGGAGCAGGCCTAAGAACAAAAGGACGCTTCAATTTTTGCGAAAATCAATTGGAGACTGTATGCCGACTGGAAGATTTTTTGGTTACAGTACATTTTTATGTTGGAATACTCCACCAGAGCGTCCTGTGTGTTACTGGGTGTGGAAGGCGATCCTAAGTCCAGGTCATCCACGCATGAGTACAGCAGCGAGAGAGGGAGAGTAAGCAATTGTTATTCTCTTATGTGCCTTGGGTCTTGGAGGTTTATCCTTCCCGCCCGCTAGCTGGAAGGACCTTACCTTAGCACCCCTAGGGCCTATAGAGAGAGAGAGACAGAGAGTGTTTATGACCTCCTGCATTCCGGATATCCACAGAAAAGGGGGGGATACATAAGAATTATCCAAAGATATTGCTGTATAATAACACTGGAGATCAGACAGATAGCAAAACATCTGAAGAAAGAACTGATGTGACCTCAGATACGTGTATACCATAAATCTTTGGCAAAGCCAGACACAGACTTCCTGCACCCCACAGTAAAATCTGTGTAACCCCCTTTTGGTTTTGGATCCCTAATACAGGGGGTCACACAGTCCCAGGGCCCCCACTAACTGTCCTGGACCTTTCACTCTTCACACGACTTCTCTGGAGTAGTTAGTACCTGGGAAGCCAGGGGTCCAACTGGCAGGGAGGAGGACAAGCCTGCGGAGCTCTTGGACACTCTCTCACAGCAACCAGTACCGCAGCAATACTCACACTGGTACATCTCCGCAGTTCAGCAGGCTGGCTCTTAGGGTGGAAGAGATTAGAAGTGAGGGGCAAACAAAAATAATTTACTGTAACTCAAAAAATAGAATCCAGGCAAGCATGGCAGAAAACCATCAAAAAAAGAAAAAAAACAGAATAGTACCTCCAAGTACTACAGTCTCTCTGTCCAAGTTCAGCCTTTGAATCAGTGTCCAAGTCCCTTCCCAGGGACGGGAAAGAAAACAGTTCTCTTCTCTAAAAATTAAACAGGGAGATAGTGGTGGAAAAAAATATCTCCCTCCAAATAAAAGGATATAACACCTCTTCACACACAGCTCTTCCCCCAAAATCAATTCTGACAATGGAAAACCACAAACCCCATTTTTACTGGGCAGAGGGTGATGCAGTACCATGGCACTGATGACTCTGCTACCATTACATCTACAATTAGGCTCCTAAAGCTCATAGCCCAGTCCTCAGTCTTCCTCCATTCCAGATGTCTGAGGTAGAGAGGCCAGAGGTTTTGAGGTAGTGTTGAGGCAGCTTGGCTGGAGCTCAAGCCTGCAGTGTGGGTCTCAAGCAATCTATCTGAGCAACAATTAATGCTGAATAGAAAGGAGAGCAATGCTACTGGTTTATGAAAAAACATGCAATAAAAAAAAAATGTCAAACATACATACAATATATAAATTAAAAGTCACACTAACAAATATGGAACTTGAACATACATTTTTTTCTATCTTGTCACAAGTAGGGAGAGAAATAGCCTAGTGGTTAGTAGGGATGTGAATCGTTTTCCATATCGTCTTAACGATAGAAATCGTGTGGCAGGGCAAGAAAATCGTCTTAGGCACGATTTTTTAGTTAAAAAAATCGTTAAAAATCGTTTTTTCCGATTAGTGCGCACTAACTGGGAGTTAGTGCGCACTAACTGAAAATGATACAATTTGACACTTTTCAGGTCAGTTAAGGTCAGTTTAGGAATGAATATGTATTCCTATTGGCTGCCCTCTTATTTATTCATGTTACCAAGTTTCCTACTGACAGTATATGGGGGATGGGAAATGGAAACAGTTGGTAGCTTGACAAAACAAGTAATGTGATCAGTCAATGTGACTAGAACTTGTGCCCTAACCCTGATACCAGGGGTATTGTGATCTTCCTGCACACAGTGCCCTATCCCTATTAATACCAGGAGTGTTGTGATCTTCCTGCACACAGTGCCCTATCCCTAATACCAGGGGTGTTGTGATCTTCCTGCACACAGTGCCCTATTCCTGATACTGGGGGTGTTGTGATCTTCCTGCACACAGTGCCCTATTCCTGATACCGGGGGTGTTGTGATCTTCTTGCACACATCCCGATATCAGGGATAGGGCACTGCATGCAGGAAGATCACAACACTCCTGGTATTAATAGGGATAGGGCACTGCATGCAGGAAGATCACAACACTCCTGGTATTAATAGGGATAGGGCACTGCATGCAGGAAGATCACAACACCCCTGGTATCAGGGATAGGGCACTGTGTGCAGGAAGATCACAATACCCCGGAGGAGTGAGGGTCAGGCAGCTCCCCCCTGTCTGTGAAGCCAGCCTCTCACTAGTAATGCAGGGAGGGAGCTGTCTCAGACTTCACCATCCTCCCCCCCCCCCTTACCCACACACCATTCACTAGCTGGGACATGGGGGAAGTCAGGAGTGAGGGTCAGGCAGCTCCCCCCTGTCTGTGAAGCCAGCCTCTCACTAGTAATGCAGGGAGGGAGCTGTCTCAGACTTCACCATCCACCCCCCCCCCCTCACCCACACACCATTCACTAGCTGGGACATGGGGGAAGTCAGGAGTGAGGGACAGGCAGCTCCCCCCTGTCTGTGAAGCCAGCCTCTCACTAGTAATGCAGGGAGGGAGCTGTCTCAGACTTCACCATCCACCCCCCCCCCTCACCCCCACACCATTCACTAGCTGGGACATGGGGGAAGTCAGGAGTGAGGGACAGGCAGCTCCCCCCTGTCTGTGAAGCCAGCCTCTCACTAGTAATGCAGGGAGGGAGCTGTCTCAGACTTCACCATCCTCCCCCCCCCCCCCTCACCCACACACCATTCACTAGCTGGGACATGGGGGAAGT
This sequence comes from Rhinatrema bivittatum, assembly GCF_901001135.1. Taxonomy (NCBI): domain Eukaryota; kingdom Metazoa; phylum Chordata; class Amphibia; order Gymnophiona; family Rhinatrematidae; genus Rhinatrema; species Rhinatrema bivittatum. The sequence goes on along the minus strand of NC_042616.1, from coordinate 218,533,241 downwards.
CAGGAGTGAGGGTCAAGCAGCTCCCCCCTGTCTGTGAAGCCAGCCTCTCACTAGTAATGCAGGGAGGGAGCTGTCTCAGACTTCACCATCCTCCCCCCCCCCCCCCTCACCCACACACCATTCACTAGCTGGGACATGGGGGAAGTCAGGAGTGAGGGTCAGGCAGCTCCCCCCTGTCTGTGAAGCCAGCCTCTCACTAGTAATGCAGGGAGGGAGCTGTCTCAGACTTCACCATCCTCCCCCCCCCCCCTCACCCACACACCATTCACTAGCTGGGACATGGGGGAAGTCAGGAGTGAGGGTCAGGCAGCTCCCCCCTGTCTGTGAAGCCAGCCTCTCACTAGTAATGCAGGGAGGGAGCTGTCTCAGACTTCACCATCCTCCCCCCCCCCCTCACCCACACACCATTCACTAGCTGGGACATGGGGGAAGTCAGGAGTGAGGGTCAGGCAGCTCCCCCCCTGTCTGTGAAGCCAGCCTCTCACTAGTAATGCAGGGAGGGAGCTGTCTCAGACTTCACCATCCACCCCCCCCCCCTCACCCACACACCATTCACTAGCTGGGACATGGGGGAAGTCAGGAGTGAGGGTCAGGCAGCTCCCCCCTGTCTGTGAAGCCAGCCTCTCACTAGTAATGCAGGGAGGGAGCTGTCTCAGACTTCACCATCCTCCCCCCCCCCTCACCCACACACCATTCACTAGCTGGGACATGGGGGAAGTCAGGAGTGAGGGTCAGGCAGCTCCCCCCTGTCTGTGAAGCCAGCCTCTCACTAGTAATGCAGGGAGGGAGCTGTCTCAGACTTCACCATCCTCCCCCCCCCCCCCCTCACCCACACACCATTCACTAGCTGGGACATGGGGGAAGTCAGGAGTGAGGGTCAGGCAGCTCCCCCCTGTCTGTGAAGCCAGCCTCTCACTAGTAATGCAGGGAGGGAGCTGTCTCAGACTGGTATCAGGGTTAGGGCACTGTGTGCAGGAAGATCACAACACTCCTGGTATTAATAGGGATAGGGCACTGTAAGAGATGACTGTAGTAGATTGAATAAAGATCTGATGTTTCTGCTCTCCTCACACCAAACAAAAACAACACACAAGCAGAGAAGCCCTTCTTACAAAGCTGAGCTAGTGAGTTAAGTAGGAGGAAAAGTAAACATACTGGTGCCAGTGTGGCTACTTAAAAAATACACTTACCAACAATCAATTACATATATTTGAACTGTGTAGTGTACAGTTCCAGCCAGGACCACCTTTCTAAAATGCACAGTGATTGGCAAATTCAACATGCACTAGCATTTCAGGTGCCTGCTAACAAAAATAATAAACAAACAAGTTCTAGTCACGTGAGTGCTGATCATTACATTACTTTTTTTGTCAAGCTTCCAACTGTTTCCATTTCACATCCCCCCAACCATATTGGTAACATCAATAGATAAGAGCACAGCCAGCCAATAGGAATACATACATACATATTCATTCCTAAGTGACCTTTACTGACCTGGGAAGTGTGAACACTTTGTTTCATTTTCTGTTGGTGTTCGTTAGTTTCCAGTTCCATTTCCCATCCCCCCAACCATCACCTCAGTGGTAACCTTGGTAACATCAATAGATAAGAGGGCAGCCAGCCAATAGGAACACATATTCATTCCTAACTGACCTTCAGTGACCTGGAAAGTGTTTATTTGTATCATTTTCAGTTAGTGCGCACTAAATCGAGTTAGTGCGCACTAACGGGGAGTTAGTGCGCACTAACTCGAGTTAGTGCGCACTAACACGATTTAACGATTTTTAACGATAAATCGTTAGAATTTCTATTGTATCGTGTTCTATAACGATTTAAGACGATATAAACATTATCGGACGATAATTTTAATCGTTGAAAAACGATTCACATCCCTAGTGGTTAGAGCAGTGGACTGTGAACCAGGTGACCAGGGTTCAAGTCCTGCTGTTGCTCCTTGTGACCTTGGGCAAGTCACTTTACCCTCCATTGCCTCAGGTACAAAAACTTAGATTGTAAGCCCTCTGGGGATAGAGAAATACAGTACCTGAATGTAAACTGGTGTGATATCTCAATTGAGATCAAATGTTGGTATAAATAAAATAAAAGTAATTTTCCATATGTTGTTCTCAGTCTTATTCTCTTTTTCAATCTCTTTCTGTTCCATCTGTCTCTCCAAGATTTTTCTCTTTCATGTTAATTCCCATTTCTCTCTTCTTCAATTCCTGTCTTTTATCATCACTTTATGACTCGCAGTCTCCCTACACTATTCATCTCTCTTATTGATATCCTCCTTTCCCACCACTTCACCTTCTGTCTCTCATTACATTGCCCTCTTCCATCTCTCATCTCAACATCCCTCAATCTTTCACTCTTTTGCATCCTCCCAACTCTCTCTTCCATCTCTCCCAAACCCATTTCCTCTCCCAGCCCTTCATCTCTCATCCTCTTCCCAATCCTCCATTTCTCAATCTCATTCCAAACTCAGCCTTCCACCACCCTTTGTCATCCCTCTCCTAGCCCTCCATCACCTTCACTCTCCATTTCTCATTCCCCTCCTAGCCTTTCATCTTTCATCCCATCTCTTCATCTTTCCATCTTCCAAACCCCTCCAGCCTTCCATTTCCCCTCTCATACCCCACTTTCAACCCCCAAGTGTCCTCTTACATGCCCTGTCCTCTTCTGTCTCTTTCTTTGCTCCTCATGCTGTATCCTTCTGCTGAAGCACATCAGTACTTCTCTGCAGTTGTATTGGAATTCAAGAAAGCTTGGGATAAACAGAGAGCAAAGCCAGAGATAGGAGGGCCTTTGCAATACTGTAGCGAAAAGGATAAATGGATAGCTTAGATGGTTCTTTATCTGCTAGTCATATTCCATGTTTCTCTGTAAAAAAAAAAGGTATCATAAACTACAAAAACTCGTGAGACCTGACAAATGTCCTTACTTAAATTCTTCTATGTTATCAGTACTTTAACACCAACAGAAAAAGCTATTGGTATGCTGATAGTATGGTCCACTGGATACAAACAGAGGCATTAAAATGATCATGGTTTTTATTACTCACAGGTGTAGGCACTTTGCTGTGTCACAGATTTCCCAGTGCAAGTTTCCCTCTTAAATGTGTGAAGATCATATTAGGAAGGGTAAATGCAATGATTACATTTAATACCATTTCCTATTGTATGTTTTATTAAAATCGAAAGGGGGGGGGGTGGGTGAGGAATCTAAAGGTAAACTAAGCAAATGCAGCTTGCTTTCTTTCACTTCCCTCTATGCATCAGTCATTGTCAGCTTGATCTACAAAATATGGCTCTTAATAGCTTACAGCGGAACAAACATTTGCATAACTGTTACCTCAGAGCCCATAACTCTGAGCTAATTGGCTGATGGTGATTAAAATGATTAAGTGACTGTAATTTATATGATTAACCAATTAAACTATTCTCCAGCGATTGGCTCAGGGTAGGCCCTGAGATGTGAGCTTGTCTCCCAGCATGCCTGCAGTCAGTGCAGTACTAAACAGGCTTTTAAGCAGTCACAGTTCTCCCTGCCAGCAGCAGCAGCAGCAGCCAAGGTGCTTTAAAGCTTTTTTTTAAGTCTGTAGATTATGTTTTCAGCATACTACTGTGCATTAATTATTAAAACCCCTACCAGTTCGAATAATGCAGTGTAATTTGGAAGAACTAAGTAGACCAGAGAGTTTAAAAGATGTCACCGTCCTGCAGGGGGTGGGCTCCTAGTCTGAATGAGACTGAGTGGAGGGAAATATAATTATTTTGATTGGGGGGGGGGGAGGGGGAGTCTAGTTTACATATAAAAATGAATAAAAATAGCATGTTTGACGTTTGTTAGATTTCAGAAATTGCACATTATTTCTGAGTGAGTAATAGCTGCAGCTCTTGATGGGTCTGGCCAGGTGCTCAGGAAGTACCAATTAGGCATATTCTTTCCTATTATCCTGCTAGGTAGAAGGAGGGGAAAATCCACTGTTTTTCTGCAGTTTCACACTTACTGCTTCCTGTGAACTACTGCTGCTACCTCCAGATTTCTTTTGTATTTTTTTTTTCCGATTCTCCAGCCTGATTCCAGTCTCTTGGAGGCTAGGCTTTGGCCTAAAAATATCTGGTAAGTTTAATAATTCTGTTATGTATACATATTAGCTATTTTATTTAACCTTAAGGGATTCAAGACAACTTAGTAGCAGCTTTGCTGATGTAGTAGACACAAGGTGTTCAATGACAGTGCTGGTAGAGTTTGTACCACCAGTGATAAGCCCATGAAGGAGCTTGTGTGATGATCCTAACAGCAGCATAGGAACAAATAGGGCGAATCTTTATCAGCGCACCGATCGACCTCTCCAGGGCACCCGATGCAATCTGCAAACGGGCTGCCGCGGTAAAAAGGAGGCGCTGGGGAAATTGTGGGCCCCTAGCGCCTCCTCGGCTCGTTAATTTAGCGTCCGTTTTCCTAACCTGACGGCTGGCACACTTTTTTTCTTTTTTACCAAACTCCTTTTTTTCAGTTCCTCTGACTTAATATCACCACAATATTAAGTCGGAGGAACTACAGAAAAGCAGTATTTTCTGCTTTTCTGTCAACTTTAGGGGCTCCTCAAAACTTAACGCCTGCTCCGGGACAGGCGTTAATTTCTGAGGGTGCACATTTATTTTATTTTTTTTTTTTGCATCGGGAGGTCATAGCTAATAGCCTCATCGACATGAATTTGCATGTGCTGAGCGCGATTAGCATTGCAGGGGGATTGGACGCGTGTTTTGGACGCACTAATCCCCTTATTGCATACAGGGTTGTGGACACGCGTTCAACCACGGGTTAACCAGTGCGCTCGGCTGAGCGATCTGTATTGCATTTGTTATGAGCACGTCCACCACGCCGCTGATGGGCCGAGGGTTTGGAGACCTTCGGGCTCTGTTGCAGGCGCGAGGAGCGCGGTCGCCTCTAGAGCAGGTAGAGTGAGCCCTTGAGCCACGGCAAGACCCAGGGAGGAGCCCCAAGCCACACCGTGGGAGGTGAGCGGTTGCAAGCATGGAGAACCAGGCAGGTACTGAAGCAGGAATAAGGAACAGAGTCTGACCCTCAGCCGGACCTGCACGCCCATGGCAACCAACAACGCAATGTTGATTGATGAACGGTCCTCCGACTGTTCCAAGCCCTTTCGGACCTGCCGCTGGGTAACGGCATAGGGCGGCAGGCCGGACAGAGGACGAGGGCAGACAGAGTCCTTAGTACACAGAAGACATCGTAGACGAGGGCTGAAGCAAGACATCAGAGACGAGGGCTGAAGCAAGACATCAGAGACAAGGGCTGAAGCAGAGACATCATAGACAAGGGCTGAAGCAGAGCCATTGGCACTGTCCCTCAGGGCGCCCTACTCAGCCCACCGACACGGGCAGACCCCATGGGCTGGTCGCGGACCACCCTGTCCCAGTACGCGCCCTACTCAGCCCAGGGAGGCTGGTCGCGGACCACGCTGAGAATGGGAGAGCGCAGGGAAGAAGCAGGGTACTTCACTCCTGGCAGTCGAGGCGGGATACTGCACTCCTGGCAGTCTGAAGCAAGCAGGAACATCAGGAACTGGATCAGGAGCAAACATCAAGGCAACATCGGGAGCCAACATCAGGGAAACAGGCAGAGACATCAGAGATGAGGGCTGGTAAGGAAGACGATGGCACTGTCCCTCAGGGCGCCCTACTCAGCCCACCGACACGGGTGAACCCAATGGGCTGGTCGTGGACCACCCTGTCCTACAGCCGCAGGAGTGGGACCAGAGCAGGAAGAGGAGGGTTGCTGCACTCCTGGCAGCCTAAAGCAAGCAGGGACATCCGGAACTGGATCAGGAACTGGATCAGGAACAAACATCAAGGCAACATCTGGAACCACATCAGAGAAACAGGCAGACATGAGACAGGGAGCCGTCAAGACAAGCAAGACCACGGAGGACCTGGATTGGTCTGAAGACACAGGCAACTGTGGAACCCAATCCGAAGGCCAACAGGAACTGAAGAGAAAATCCTTTTATACTGCTGTATGCGGGCAACTCCCTGGGAGGAGTTCCCCTGGACCACCCTTCGCTGGCCCTATAACTGAGGTGGAGAGCTGCGGGCCAGCCCCTAGGGAGAAGGGCGTGGCCGAACCAGGAAGTCCAAGCAAGCCGAACAGCCAAGCAAGCCATAGGCAGGCCTCAGGAACAGCTAGGCCTCCAGGCCCTGGAGCAAATCCTGGATGGTACACTGGCGAGGCCCTGGCTTCGAAGCGGCCTCCCGTGGAAAGGTGAAATACCTTCTGTAGTGCAGCAACAGGGGGGATCGTAACAGCATTGGACCGATAGTAAATGACAGCAGATAAGGACCAAAAGGCTCATCCAGTCTGCCCAGCAGTGATTCTATATCCATTCACCTGAAGCGGATCAAATTCCCACATGGAACCCAACCCTGAATCCCATTGTGACCCTTTTAGAATTGCAACGGTTGCTCTGTGCAGGTTTCATCATACCTTCCAGATGCACAATGCAGCCATATCACTGCTGCCCCGGGCTGCAACCCTCGCTCAAGCGAAGGCTGCCCCTTTCCCTTATTACTACACTTGCCACCTTCTTGTCTACTTCTCCTCTCTGGATTTAGTTTGTAGTTGGTTTGTCATCTCCTTTATATTCTAGTGAAATCTGAAGAAGGGTCTTGTGTGTTCTCAAAAGCTCCTGCACTCCATCTTTACAAAATGATATGTGAAACTGGCTGCAAACCATAATGGTTGAAAATAGTTATTTTGTGGCTTAAAACTGGTTTGGAACCAATTTGTTTTCAAACTCATTGGTTAAGAAAATAAAATGAGAACTGTATGGGTATAAAAAAACCCCAACTTTATAAAGCTGAACTGCCAAAAAATTCCCTAAATTAGCATTTGAGACATTTAGATCCTGATATTCAAAAGGATTTACATGTAAAGCATGGTTTTATGCATGTAAATTGCCTTTTGAAAACTGCCTCTGGGGATGTGCATGTAAAAGTACATAAGAACATAAGAAATTGCCATGCTGGGTCAGACCAAGGGTCCATCAAACCCAGCATCCTGTCTCCAACAGAGGCCAAACCAGGCCATAAGAACCTGGCAAGTACCCAAACACTAAGAAGATCCCATGCTACTGATGCAACTAAGTAAACTTGATTAATAGCAGTTAATGGACTTCTCCTCCAAGAACTTATCCAAACCTTTTTTGAACCCAGCTACACTAACTGCACTAACCACATACTCTGGCAACAAATTCCAGAGCTTAATTGTGCGTTAAGCGAAGCAGAATTTTCTCCAATTGGTCTTAAATGTGCTACTTGCTAACTTCATGGAATGCCCCCCTAGTCCTTCTATTATCCTCATAGGGGAGCTGTTCCATCCCCTTTATCAGAAGGGCGACCAAAATGATAAAGGGGATGGAAGAGCTCCCCTATGAGGAAAGGCTGAAGAGGTTAGGACTGAAGTGATTTCCTGTGTACTTTTGTACTAGAATGAGGTGTTCCAGGGGGGTAGTTGGGGTGGAGAAACCATTTATGCTTATATTTTCAATGTTTAGAAGTATGCACATAAATCTACTTGCACACATTTACATCTCCTAACAAGCTTTCAGCACTATTCTCTACATTTGTTTTCAGCCTTTAGCCAAGATTCTTTTATCCTTAGGGGTGCATTATAGAATTTTTGCTGACAAAAATTAGTTGTGTTAGAAGGTTGAGGCTTCTGCTTACCCAAATGCTTTGGGGCAGTGAATAGTTGGATGACATGCAACAAATTAGTTTTGAACCTTCAGAAATCTGAAATTCTTTGGATTGGTCTGTCTTCTCTGGAGAAAGATCTAATTCAGGTGGTAACAGTGAATTTTTTTGTATGGTGCCCTTATTATCTGAGGTTCATGATTTGGGGATCCGTTTTGATCTTCTCTGACCTTGACCTTGTTGCGCCTTGGTTCAGATTAAGATCTTGATATTAGTACATCAGTGCGTTATTTAGGGAGAGTCCTTAGTATTTGAAAGATAATTTGTTCCCATTTGCTACCAACCATCAGTTGTGTTCATCTGGGAAGGCATTCCTTGAGGTTCCATATTTTTGTGAACCCAGTAACAGGATACCTGTCTAACAGCCTTTTCCATTGCTAGGCCTGCTTTGTGGAATTCTCTCCTACACAAGCTTCAGTAAGATTCTGAGTTTTAGAAAGAGGATCAAAGGATTATTGGTTTCTCAAGCCTTTAAGCTAGAACTTTTTTTTTTTGTTTGTTTTTGCTCAGTTGTAGGATTATTCTGTTATTTGTTTTAGGAAGAATGTAGTTTTTGTTTATTTATTTAAAAAGGATTATATTCTGCATCCTCCAATTTAAATATTCTGTGTGGATTCCAAAATATGTACATACATAAACTATAAAACAAGCACATTATCAACAATTAAAACAAAGTCAAAATAAAAACATTCTGTTGTGTTGGTTGATTTCTTTGTTCTGTTTTAACTTTTGCATCTTTTAATTAAGGGCCAGGTTTTGTAACCTAGGAGCGGGTGTAGATTTGTGCGTGCAACCCGGCGCGCACAAATCTATGCCCGATTTTATAACATGCGTGCGCAGCCGCACGCATGTTATAAAATCCAGGGTCGGTGCGCGCAAGGGGGTGCACACTTGTGCGTGCCGAGCCCTAGGGGAGCCCCGATGGCTTTCCCTGTTCCCTCCGAGGCCACTCAGAAATTGGAACAGCCTTGAAGGGAATTTTTCTTCTGCCCCCCCCCACCTTCCCCTCCCTTTCCCTATCTAACCCGGCCCCCAGCCCTATCTAAATCCCTCCCCACTTTTGTTTTATTATTTACGCCTGCCTCTGGGCAGGCATAGGTTGCGCACGTCGGTCAAGTGCCGGCATGCGATCCCAAGGCCCAGCGGCAGTGGCGAGGCCTCTGGCCACGCCCTCGCCCTGCCCTTCCCCTCCCTTTCCCCACCCATTTCTTCAAGCCCTGGGACATACACGCGTCCCGGGGCTTGCGCGCGTCGCCGAGCCTATGCAAAATAGGCTCGGCGATGCGCGCAGGAGGGGCTTTAAAGGGTTACGCACATATATTACGCGCGTAACCCTTTTAAAATCCTCGCCCCTATATGTGTATGTTTATATATCGCTTAAAGCCATGGCATTAAGAGATAAATAAATAAATAAACAAAAATAGTCATGTGTAAGCATCTTTGTTTTTAGGTTTATTTTCTTTTATTTTTTAAGTTGTTTGGTATTTATGATTATGTATATTTTATTGTATTCCACTATGGACAAGAGATTGGACAATGCAGAATCTAAGTACCTATCAAATACACAAATAAATAAATAAATAAATAAATGTTTCAATATGTTATGACCCGCTACCGCGGGCCCCCCGCAAGCATGTACTCACCCCACGTTGCTGCCTTTCTTCAGCCGATGAGGCAGGACGCCGCCGTCGGCCTGCCTATGCGGCCGGAGCCGCGGACTGTGTTCGCCCATGCGGCTTGGAGGCCGCCTCGGATGTCTTTGCCTGCCGCGGCAGGAGCCGTGGACTTTCTCCTGCTCCTCTTCGCGGCATGGAGCCGCCCTGGGCCAGCCTTGCGGCAGGGAATCGCGATGCCATCAGGGGGGTCCTCGTGGGGACAGCCTGGAGGCTGCCCCGAAGCCTGCCTGCCTGTTTCCTGCTTCTCTCTGGGCTACGCCAGTGCAGGCCGCTGTCCGCGGTCCTGCACAGCTCCTGCTTGCTCCTTAGGCACCGGCGCGCGCCTCTCTGCCTGATTTAAGGGGCCAGGCACAGGAAGTGTGCTGGCCCCGCCTAGGGAGTGGAATTCCTGCCTCAGCCCTATAAGAGGGCTGGTCCATCAGTCTGTCTTTGCCTTGCATTGGAGTGTCACCCTTCTGGAGGCTCCTGCCTGCCAGAGCTCCATCAGGCCTTCCTGTCTTCTCCATGGAGTTCCTGTTCAGTTCCTGTTCCTTCATCTTGTCTTCATGCCTGAGGTTCCGTCCAGATGTCCTGTCTTGATGTCTCGGTCGAGATGTCCCGTCCAGGTATCCTGATGTACCTGTCCTGATCTTCGTCCTGATGTCTTGCCATGATCCTCTATGTCCTGATGTTCCTGCCTTCCTGGATGTTCTTCCCTGCATCTTCATATGTGCTCCTGGCCTTCTGACCTGTTGGGCTTAGGAGTGGCCAACAGGTAGGATCTGTCCCTGCGCTTGGAGCTTCTGTCCCCGCCAGCCGTCGGAGCTTCGGATGCCATTGGTCCTGACATCGGAGTTCCTCTTCGCCTGGATCTTCCCTGCGCATGTCCCGCTCTCCTCATGGTCCGTGACCAGCCCTCGGGCTGTGTAGGGCGCGCAGTGGGACGGGGGTGGTCCGCGACTCAGTCCCACGGGTGGGCTGAGTAGGGCACCCTGTGAGACTGTGCAACTGTCCTGCCCAAGTGTCTTCTGTGATGTCTTCGTATCCCGAGTCTTGCTACACTTCCTGCCTGGTTCCAGTACCCAAGTCTTGCTACACTTCCTGCCTGGTTCCAGTACTCGAGTCTTGCTACAGTTCCTGCCTGGTTCCAGTTCCTGAACCCTGTTACAGTACTTATCTACCATTGTCCTGTCTTCATGTCAAGGTCCTCGACTGCCCTCTACCTCAGGCCAGGCGTGCTGCTCCATGCTGTTTGCAGTAGGTCCGAAAGGGCTCCGAATGGTTGGAGGACCATTCAACTTCCAACATCCTCGGATGTTGGCCTTGGGAGCTTGCAGGCCTGGCAGAGGGTCAGCCGCGGGAATACGCCGTCAACCCTCGGGTCGGTCCTGGGTTCGCCTGGGGTCAGGCTGAGGCCCAAGGGCACACTAAACAACGCAAGGCCTTGAGGCCGACCGTGACAGTATGCATGGCCTTCGAGGCCGACCGTGACACAATAAGCAAACTAAAAATAAAGGGGGCAATTTTGAAACCCCATGGTCAGCTAGCAGGTCTGTAATTACTGTGTATCTGCGGACAGTGGCAACAAAATGCCTTTTAGGTTGGTGTGGGGGGCCAAGCTAACCAAGCTCCATACCCTCCCTATTCCCCTCACTGGTCTCTCTCTCTCTCTGACCCCCCCCCCCCACACACACCTCTTCACCTCCATCTCTGGCCATCTTCTCATCCCACCTCTTTCTCTCTCCTACACCCCTTTCTGGCTCTATCTTTCTCCCCATTACTGTCTCCCTTCCCTTGCTAATCAGCAGCAGGTGGAGAACAGCAGTTGTGCTTCAGGTTGCTTACTCTTCCTTCCCTACTGCCTGGCTTGACTGCAGCTTTGAACTGTGCATCTGTACAAAGTACTGTGCAGTTCAAAGCAGCAGCTGGGCCAAGAGCTCTAGAGGTGGATACGGCCAACACACTTGGCTCTTCATCTCTTCCTTCTTCTGTAGGATCAGTTGCTATCTGCCCGATCTGTCTATACATATATTCCGCAATTACTCTGCAGAAAGGGCCAGATTCTTGGTAGGTCCATAGTTCCAGTGGCCCGCCCAGTTCCAATGCCTATGTTTGCAGACATGTGAACTTATTGTTGAATTTATGGACCCTTTGACCGAGGTGGAGTTGGCGCAACCTGCAGGGAGGAGTCCTGCAGGTTTCACCATCAGCAGGTGGACTTTGATGAAGCAGAGGCCCAACTGGAGCAGCCCACAGTCCCCATAGGTTGAGCCTTTGGGTGCCAGGGCTGGCAGATCTTAGGTGGGGATCTCTGCTGATGGTAGAGAGATCCGCCAGGGTCATTGGATCAGAATTGAGGTAGGTCAGGCAAATCTGAAAGCAGGCAGTGGTCAGTGGCAGGTGGCATTCGAGAGTCTCCAGAAGGCAGGCAGTGGTTAGTGGTAGGCAGAGTTCAAGAATGTCCAGGAGGCAGGCAGCAGTCAGGAGAATCCAGAAGTCAGGCCAAGGTCAATGCTGGCTATCCATCTGAAGGGAAGGCAGGATGGAAAGGAAGGGCAGGAAAGCGAGGAGTAATACAGAAGGCAAGGCACACTGAAGAACAAAAGAACTGATGACACGACCACAGGGACTGACAAATGAAGATAAGGACCACCAGAACTGGAGAACTAGATACTGGAACTGAAGAAGAAGACACTGGAACAGAAGAGCAAGGATACTGGAACTGAGGAATGAAGACGCTGGAATGCCGGGACTGAAGGCAGGAAACACGGGCAACACACACTACTCACAAGTAGGAAGACCCATTGCTGAGGCGAGGACTGTAGGGAAGCGAGGGCCTTTTTTAGGCCAGAGCCTGTGAAGTCATCAATGGATGCCACGGGGGATTTCCTGCCGTGGGCCCTTTAAAATATGGTAACGTCGGGCACACATGCACCTAGGGGAGGCCAAGGAGAATGTCAGTGGCATTCTTCCATGGGCTGCATCAGGAGTGTCTGGCCTGACAGAACATGGCAGCCTGCCGCATTGCTGAACAGGGAATCCTTGGCAGTGTCAGGGGCTAAAGTCAGTGCTTGGGGCCAGAGCTAAGTGCAGCAGTTTGCGGTGGGGGGAGGGGGGGAATGGGACAGCAAACCGCCAAACACAATATTAATTTTGAAAGGAAAAACTCCCCATGAAGTTTCCCTTTGAAACTTCAAGGCTGGTGGGGACAATGGATAGACAAGTACATGTGGTAAAATATGTGTGGTCATTTCAAAATTAAATCCTTTCATTTACTTCTCCTTTCCTGCCCTAACCCCACCTCTGGGCCTATTCCTTTCAGCTATAGCTAAAATTTTCAATCCAGAAATTCTACTTCTTTGTCACCCTGGCAAATTTGTTTGCAAAGTGTCCTCAAAATGTTTTGTTTTTCCTACCTTTGTTATAAAGGGATATATGCTCTCAAGCCCCAGAAGACCAGGCAAGGACCAGGCATCTAGTCTGCTCCACCTTATAACCCTACCAGAGTAGAAACTCAACTTACAAGGGAGGAGGATAATTACCCAGGCCCAGGAAGGAATAGGAGGGCCCAGGAGGGGAGGAAGAGGTACCAGACAACATGCAAAGACTTTGCATGTTGTCTGGTACCTATCTTGATTTCCCTATCTTTTGATTTCCCTATCTTTTGAGACAGAAACTGCTGATGTAAGCAGGCTGTTACTAAATTTTCTGTCTCTAAATAATGAAAGACTGGAAATGTGAGAAAGACTGGAGTTCAGATTGATTCTTCTGCCCTCCAGCACCTCCCTGAAGCCAAGGACCACCCCATACTATTACAAGGGGTTTCCCCCCTTATTTGTAGTGTTCTGTCTGTTCTCAGCTGGTGGGAAAAATCACCAAGTTCATGAATGCGTCTGCTGTAAGGAAGGTATATCCAGGTGCATAACAGGTCAACCTGCCCAATCTGAGAGAGTGGAAGAAGATTTTATTGGTGACCAAAGAGGATCTGTGAGTATTGATTTGCTGGATAATTTTGGGACTTAAAGTTTGGTAGAGAGGTGAAATTGTGGGTAAATTAATTTTTAGTTTGTGTGCTTAATTAATAAGGAAAGCTAAGTAATTTTAAGTGTATCTGCCTGACTAAAAGAAAGAAAAGGTAGATAATTTTTAAGAGTATATTTCTTTCCTACCTACGCCCTAAGCACATTCTTTGATTTATAGAGTCTTATTCCTTATAAGAGGGTAAGAGACATTTTCACACCAAAATTCAAACAGGGATTTATCTAAAATAATGGCGTGACCCAGCCCTTATCAATAGATTATTGTTACCTTGCAGGTCATAGCCAAATTAACATTAAATACACAACATAAATTTAAAGGTCTTAAATGTATGAACCACTACTCCCTTAGCAATGTAAATTAACTAAGAACTCTGCAATATTAAAATGCAGACAGCAGTCCAGCAGTGAGATGGGACTTTCTAATCTTTTGCATCAAGTGCCATATGTATGATTATCTACCAGTTGGTGAGAGATTGTATGTGTAAGTCTAGTACAAAGAGCTCCTGGCTCTCAGAGAATGAGTCCAATCTCTGGAGGTTAGAGTGACAGACTTGGAGAAACTGATGTACACAGTGAGCTTTATATAGAGGTGACCTACAGGGACATAGTAGTCAAGTTTCAAATCCAATCTGGCAGCCCCGTGCTGCATTGGAGGAGCAAGGTCACCTGGTCAGAATGTATCACCTTGGTATAACAGGAAGTCATCCTGTAGCTACTAGGACCTGCTCTCCAGGTGATGCTTTATCCTCTCTCACTGAGTATGGATCTCCAAAGGCTCGTGCCTAGGAGTGAAGGGTTAGATTGGTCTTCATAATTGATGATTTGATTATTAGGAATGTAGATAGCTGGGTGGCTGGTGGATGTGAGAATTGCTTAGTAACTTGCCTAGTGCAAAGATGGCAGAACTCATGTGTCACCTAGATAGGATTTTAGACAGTGCTAGGGTTGTGGTACATGTGAACACCAATGACATAGGAAGGTATGAGAGGGAGATTCTGGAAGCCAAATTTAGGCTATTAGTAGGAAAATTGAAATCCAGAAACTCCAAGGTAGCATTCAATGAAATGCTTCCTCTTCCATGCTTTAACATATTGAAAATGTAAGGGTTTGATATATGTGTAAATGATTGAATAAAATGGTATATGTGAATAAAAGATTGGGTTATTCAATGTAATGGGATCATTGAAGAATTACAGGTTCCCCTATTTTTGAATATGATGTATCATTAAGTATAGGGGATTGAGAAGACTCTTGGTTGTGATTAACATAGTAAAAGTGCACATTTAAACAGGGTCATGGCACTAAAGTAATATCTTCTCTGATTTAGAGCATGGATTTAGTTATAATTGTAGCAAGACACCACAGAGACCTTATATACTATAAATACAAAAATATATAGTCTATATATTTTTAAACATTTTGTAATAACACTTGTGTACCTTTCACTATATCCCTACCCCTGTTCCCTTCCTTAAATTCAAGGTTCAATTATTTTTTTTCCTATATTCATACTTTATAGGTATCACAGATTTCTTCATGGAGTTTTGGGTAGAGGTGTGCCAGGAAATAAAGATCCACAATCATGGTCCTAAATCTCACCTATAAACCAGAGATTTTCACAAGAGAGTGCTTTACTGGATCACAATCACAGTACCAATAAAATACCAACTTATTCAGAGGCACCAGAATCTGACAGGGGAATCTTCCTGGTGGCTATGAAGTGATCCTTTGCCACTCTCCTTGTCTGCTTTTTCAAAAACACACACACACACACACGTGCAGAATCTTGTATCATTTATAAAGGCTAAAGGTTTATATGTTACACAAAAAAGTATATAAATCAATCAAATACAAAACAAATTTCCTAATGAGTTTTGTGAGATGTGTTCATTGCATCTTACCTAAGTAAAGTATAAGTTACTGAACTCATTAAACCTGACACAAATCAGAGAAACAAACATTTACTATCTAGCTGCCAACAGCATGATAAGAAGGTAAATAAAAGCAGGGCTTTTACCAGACCCAAGCACAGCAGAGAGAGTTCATCATCAGTTTTGGCTGTAGCTTAGCAGGAGATCCAACAAGTGGTGAGTTTTTAGAAGGGAGACATTTTCCAGTACTGTTCTTAAGGATCCTAGATCCAGCAGCGAGAAGTCCAAGCAATCACCAGGCCTCTAATCGAAAACCCTCCCTAAGTCCAGTTTGACAATGGTAACATGCCCTTGCTTCCCAATCCAAACTTCTTTGGTGGCAGGAACAGCCCACGTGCGGGTGGGTGGCCTCTTCCACACGCAGGGTGGGGGGGACGGGACATTTTTTAATTTACATGCGGCGATGCGATTTTGATTTTTCCCAGTTCCTTCCCAGTCTGCTCCAATAAAAGGAGCGGACTGGGAAGGGACTTCCCTAACCCTATCCTTACTCCCTCTTCCTCAATCCTCCCCGACCCCTAACCTAACCCTACCTAGCCCCAAATTTTTTATTTTAATACTTACTGCTCCTCTGGATCAGAAGTATCTTCCACGCGATGGCCAGCAGCTGGCGCATACTTCCCTGGGACAGGGCCTAATGGCGCTGTCCCAGCCTGCCCCCTGCCTCGCCCCTCCCTGACCAGCCCCGCCCCCTCAGCCCGCCCCTTTCATGAGGCCTGGTACTTCGGCGCGTATTGGGGGTTACATGCATGGCGTACTGGGGGGTTACGCGCATGGCATATTGGGGGGTTACGCGCATGGCCGGGCCCCTTTGAAAATGCACACGGTGCACCCAGGGCCCGGCCACATGCGTAAACCCCGAAATGTATGCGCGCGGGCCTTTTAAAATTGGCCTTTAAGTCTACATAATTAGTAACATTTTATGGACTTCATCTCCATAAACTTATTCAAACCTTTTTTACACCCAGCTACACTAACTGCCTTCACTACATCCTCTGACAATGAATTCAAGACCTCTATTGTGCATTGCGTGAAAAAAGAATTTTCTCTGATTTGGTTTTTTTTTAATGTGCTATTTACTAACTTCATGGAATGTCCCCTAGTCTTTGTATTTTTGAGAATAAATAACTGATTCACATTTACCCATTCCATTCCACTCGTGATTTTGTAGACCTCTATCATATCCCTCCTCAGTCGTCTCTTCTCCAAGCTGAACAGCCCTAACCTCTTTAGTCTTTCCTCATAGGGGAGCTGTTTCATTCCCTTTATTATTTTGGTTGCCCTTCTCTGTACTTTTTCCAATTCAACTATATCCTTTTTGAGATGGAGCAACCAGAATTGTACACAGTACTATAGATGTGGTCTTACCATAGAGCAATGCAGAGATATTATGACATTTTCAGTTTTATCACTCATTCTTTTCCTAATGATTCTTAACATTGTTTGCTTTTTTGACCACTGCCACACACTGAGCTGAGGGTTTCAAAGCATTGTCCACAATGACACTCGGAATCTTTTCCTAGATGATAACTCCTAATATGGAACCTAACATCGTGTAACTACAACAAAGGTTACTGTTCCCTATGTGCATCACTTTGCACTTGTCCACATTAAATTTCATCTGCCATTTGGATGCCCAGTATCCTAATCTCGCAAGCAATTTCTTACAATCCACTTGTGATTTTTTTACAGAAGGCCTTCCTATTTGAGAAGGCCTTGCATTCTGTTACGGAAGGGGAGCGCTAGGAGAGCAATCCCATCTTGAGGGGATTGTGTGCCCTTGGGCCTCAGCATGACCCCAGAGAACTCCAAGGCAGCACCGAGGGTAGGTGAGGCATGTCCCAGCATGGGTGGAGACGGACGGTCTGATCCTCTGCCGGACCTGCATGCTTCTGGAGCCAACACAATGGTGTTGGTTATTGAACAGTCCTCCGACCATTCCCAGCCCTTTCGGACCTGCCACAAGGTATCGGCAAGAAGCAGCAGGCCGGACTGAGGATGAGGGCAGACGGAGGCTCTGAAACATAGAGACTCTAGACGTAGACTCACTTGGGTGTGCAGACGACGACTCATGCAAGGACTTTGGACGAAGGTTCAGAAGCAAGGTACTGCAGGTGAAGGTATTCAGAAGCAGGATCAAGGACTGGGTTGAGACTGTGACACAGCACGCCCTACACAGCTACTACCCATGGGCTGGTCGCGGACCATGCTTGCATGCGAAGCAGGCTTTAGATGAGGTGTGGAACAACTGAAGCTGGAACATGGTGAAGATACTGTAGAAGTCTGTACCAAGGCGCGCCCTACATAGCCCCTCCTAGGCTGGTTGCAGACCATGCTGGACTGGCACAGGTTCATTCAGAGTCTTTGGCATGGACGGATGCAGTGCATAGAACTCCGAAGACCGGGATGGAAGCAAGCAAGGATTCTAAGACAACTCAGGACTGAAGCGGAAGTCTTCCGGAGTCTTGTACTTGCGCAGGTGAAGATGGCTTTGTACCATGAGTGCCCTACATAGCCACTACCCATGGGCTGGTCACGGACCACAACATGGCACGCCAGAAATGAGGCAACGAGGAACTTGGGGTACAGGACATCAGGAACAGGCGAAGAACATCAGGACTGGATCACAGACATCAGGAATAGGCGAGGAACATCAGGACTGGATCACAGACATCAGGAACAGGTGACGGACATCAAGACGAGACATGGAGCTCTAACGAAGAACAAAGGCCTGACGGAGCGCTGGAAGGCGAAACATCCAGGAGCATGTAACTCTAATGCAAGGCAACGCAGAACTGAAAGCAAAGTCCTTTTATAGTGCAAGAAGCAGGCAACTCCCTGGGAGGAGTTTAGATGGGCCTCACCCGGCTGGCCCTATAACTAGAGAGAAGAGCTGCGGGCCGACCCCTTAGGAAGAAGGGGCATGGCCCAAACCAGGCAGGCCCAGATGGCAAAGGAAGGCCTCCCAGGCCATGGAGCAAAACCGGGAAAAACTGTCCAGGCAAGGCCCCAGCTTCGGTGCGGCCTCCAGAGAAAAGGTGAGAGGCCTCCTGTGACACAGCTACAGGAGGAATCATAACAGATTTAACTACTCAAAATAATTTTGTGTCTGCAAATTCGACCACCTCATTCGCCATTCCCTTTTCCAGATCATTTATGAATATATTAAAAAGCACCCAAGGACAGATCCTTGCAGCAACTGTTTACCCTATCTTTTAACAAAACTCTTCTTCCAGTTCTTTGGTGGGATCACTTGATATCATAAAGGCTTCCTATTCTTGCTTCAAGCAGACAATATTCAGTACTTGTATCCCATACAGAATTCTTCTCAGTCATATTCCCATCAGTACAGTTCATTCACTTTCAAAACGATTTTCAGAAGGCAATCGTGGTCCATAATCCTCCTAGGCTGCCACGTAGACACCACGCATGAGCCCATTCACCACTCTTTGGCCTCCCATGGCTTGGCCTTTCTGAACTGAGTAGACCAGCTGCTCTCCAAGGACTCCCAATCAATCTCCTAGAAAAATTACAGGAAGAAGCCGAAGAACCACAATTCCCACTCTGAACACTTTCCTATATTGACCCAAGGAACCTTCCACTGGTGATTCCGCATCACATCATAACTTAAAGAAACAAACCAAATCCCCTTAATAAACCTCTGCCATAATGCACAGCATCATAACCTCAAAGGTAGAGGTTAAATGACATGACATCCCTTAACATTTATAAAGGAGCGAATTCTAATGACAAGGGCTTGATGTAATATACCATCACAGCTGATTATGTGAAGAGCAGTGGTGAGATGATGATGAAACTTCTGAATGCATGGCAGATTAAGTGCTTGCTCAGCTCCCTGAGCATCTTACTTGAGTTCCTTGGAGGACTGTGAAGTACAACACTGGAAATCCTGAAAGAGACAAAAATACCTAACCTCACAACTTGTCTAAAATCAGTGAGTAGTATGACTGGAACACCCTTCCATAGTGTACCCTTGGGACTCAAAGGATCCAGTGAGCTGCACACTTTGGGAGGGGGAAACATTTGTTAGGATATGAGTCGGATGATCCTTTCCTTGGGAAATCTGGGGAGAAGTGGCATGCTTTAAAATCCTGGAACATTACTCTAGGCAGTTTATCTGAAATTGGAGTAAGATAATCAATGATTTTTCTATTGAATTGTGAAGCCAAGACACCAAAATGCTCCAAGTAAATGTTATACCAGGAAGAAACTTTAATGAAAAGGAAGGGAGAATATCTCTGTTACCTCATATAGGGTAGAAGCAAGACACTTACCAGTCCTTAAGTTTTTGCATGAGATGTTAGATTGGAACTAAATAATTTGATGTCCAACTATTCACCAGTGGTTTTGTAAAACTTATTTACGGTAATTTGCTCTGCACTTGAACTGATAATTGTACCATGCATTGCTCCTGTGAAAAGAAACTTGTATTTACATTTGTAAACAAAACAGATCTTTATTGAAACCGCAGCTTTGGGAGTTACATTAACTTATTCCTTGGTCTTAGCACAGGAGAAAAATTCTTTACAGAGAGGAGTGGTCACCCTTACTTTGAGTAGGAGTTCACCTGCAGGTTCACTACATCAACTGATTGACCAGTCTGGAAAATCGGGTGGCCCCCTGAAACAAAGGGCTATGTATACTTTGTTGACAAAAAGATTCTTCATGGCTATCAGGTATACGTTTTATAGAAATATAAGGCTCAATATTCAGCTGCTGAATGGTTGCATTGTGATGCCATCAAATAGTGTGACTGCTAACGTGCATTGATCAGATCTGATAATCTTCGAGGTTTCTATTCTGCACGATTTACAGGGGCAGAAAAAAATAACACAGATTTCCATAAGAAAATACGAACATAAGAAATTGCCATGCTGGGTCAGACCAATGATCCATCAAGCCCAGCATCCTGTTTCCAACAGAGACCAAACCAGGCCACAAGAACCTGGCAATTACCCAGACACTAAGAAGATCCCATGCTACTGATGCCAGTAATAGCAGAGGCCATTCCCAAAGTCATCTTGATTAATAGCAGTTAATGGACTTCTTCTCCTCCAAGAACTTATCCAAACCTTTTTTAAACCCAGCTACACTAACTGTACTAACTACATCCTCTGGCAACAAATTTCAGAGATTAATTGTGCGTTGAGTAAAAAATAATTTTCTCTGATTAGTCTTAAATGTGCTACTTGCTAACTTCATGGAGTGCCCCCTAGTCCTTCTATTATCTGAAAGTATAAATAACCGATTCACATCGGTTATTTGACCTCTGTCATATTTCCCCTCAGCCTTCTCTTCTCCAAGCTGAACAGCCCTAACTTCTTTAGCCTTTCCTCATAGGGGAGCTGTTCCATCCTCTTTATCATTTTGGTCGCCCTTCTCTGTACCTTCTCCAGTGCAACTATATCTTTTTTGAGATGCGGTGACCAGAATTGTACACAGTACTCAAGGTGTGGTCTCACCATGGAGCAATACAGAGGCATTATGACATTCTCCCTTTTATTCACCATTCCCTTCTTAACAATTCCTAACATTCTGTTTGCTTTTTTGACTGCTGCAGCACACTGAGCTGACGATTTCAATGTATTATCCACTATGATGCCTAGTTCTCTTTCCTGGGTGGTAGTTCCTAATATGAAACCTAACCGTGTAACTACAGAAAGGGTTATTTTTCCCTATATGCAACACCTTACACTTGTCCACATTAAATTTAATCTGCCATTTGGATGCCCAACCTTCCAGTCTCGCAAGGTCCTCCCGCAATGTATCACAATCTGCTTGTGATTTAAGTCCGCTGAATAATTTTGTATCATCTCAAATTTGATAACCTCACTCGTTGAATTCCTTTCCAGATCATTTATAAATATATTGAAAAGCACCAGATCCCTGAGGCACTCCACTGTTTACCCTTTTCCACTGAGAAAATTGACTATTTAGTCCTACTCTCTGTTTCCTGTCTTTTAACCAGTATGTAATCCACAAAAGGACATCACCTCCTATCCCATGACGTTTTAGTTTTCTTAGAAGCCTCTCATGAGGGACTTTGTCAAATGCCTTCTGAAATCCAAATGCACTACATCTACTGGTTCACCTTTATCCACATGTTTATTAACCCCTTCAAAAAAATGAAGCAGATTTGTGAGGCAAGTTTTCCCTTGGGTAAATCCATGTTGTCTGTGTTTTGATCTTTAGAATAGTTTTCATTATTTTCCCCGGCACTGAAGTCAGGCTCACTGGTCTATAGTTTCCCGGATCATCCTGGAGCCCTTTATAAATATTGGGGTTACATTGGCCACCCTCCAGTCTTCAGGTATAATGGATGATTTTAATGATAGGTTACAAATTGTAATTAATAGATCGGAAATTTCATTTTTGAGTTTTTCAGACCCCTAGGATGCATACCATCAGCTCCAGGTGATTTGCTACTCATTAGTTTGTCAATCTGGCCTACAACATCTTCCAGGTTCACAGTGATTTGGTTCAATTCATCTGACTAATCAGCCTTGAAAACCATCTCTGAAACTGGTATCTCCCCAACACCTTCATTAGTAAACACAGAAGCAAATGATTCATTTATTCTTTCTGCAATGGCCTTATCTTCCCTAAGAGCCCATTTAACCCCTTGGTCATCTAACGGTCCAACCCACTCCCTCACAGGTTTCTTGCTTTGGATATATTTTTAAAAAGTTTTTATTATGAGTTTTTGCCTCTACGGCTCTCTCTTCACATGTCTTATCAATGTTTTACATTTAACTTGACAATGCTTATACTTTTGCCTATTTTCTTCAGATGGATCCTTCTTCCAATTTTTGAAGGATGTTTTTTTTGGCTAACATAGTCTCTTTCACCTCACCTTTTAACCATGCTGGTAATCGTTTTGCCTTCCTCCCACCTTTCTTAATGCATGGAATACGTGTGGACTGTGCGTCTAAAATTGTATTTTTAAACAATGTCCATGCCTGTTGAACACTTTTAACTTTTGCAGCTGCACTTTTCAGTTTTCTTCTACTTTCCTCATTTTATCAAAGTTTCCCTTTTGAAAATTTAGTGTTAGAGCTGTAGATTTACTTAATGTCCCCCTTCCAGTTTTTAGTTCAAATCTGATCACGCTATGATCACTATTGCCAAGTGGCCCCACCACCATTACCTCTATCACCAAATCCTGCATTCCCCTAAGAATTAAATCTAAAATAGCTCCCTCGCTCATTGGTTCCCTAACCAATTGCTCCATGAAGCAGTCGTTTATTACATCCAGGAACTTTATGTCTCTAGCATGTCCTGATGTTATATGTACCCAGTCAATATTAGGGTAATTGAAATCCCTCATTATTACTGCACTGCCAAATTGGTTAGCTTCCCTGAGTTCTCTTAGCATTTCATCATCTGCCTGACCATTTTGTCCAGGTGGACAGAATTGTTATCCTATCACTATACTTTTGCCCAACACACATGGGATTTCTACCCATATAGATTCTATTGAGCATTTAGTCTCTTGTATGATCTTTATCTCGTTGGACTCTATACCCTCCCGAACATAAAGTGCCACACCCATACAAAGTTGATCCTCCCTATCATTGTGATATAATTTGTACCCTGATATAGCACTGACCCATTGGTTATCCTCCTTCCACCAGTTCTCTGTGATGTCAATTATTTCAATTTCATCATTTACTGCTATAGACTCTAACTCTCCCATCTTACTTTTTAGACTTCTGGCCCTGGCATGCAGACATTTCAAAGTGTGTTTTTTGATTGTATTAACAACCTGCTTTTTAGTTGATAGGGATAATTTGGAAATCTTTAGCTCAGGTGATTTTTTAAATATAGGCACATGGACTACTTTTGCTTTTATTGGAACCTCTCTGTTGGGATGCCCTAACTCTCCTGTTTCATTAGTATCCTTCAAGGATACATTCCTCCGAACCATGCACTGCTGAGTGACTGTAGGCTTTCCTACTTGTTCTAGTTTAAAAGCTGCTCTCTCTTCTTTTCAAAAGTTAGTGCCAGCGGCTTGGTTCCAATCTGGTTAAGGTGGAGCCTATCCTTTATGAAAAGTCTCTCCCTTCCCCAGTTCCTTACAAAACTGAATCCCTCTTCCCTGCACCATCGTCTCATCCACGCATTGAAACTCTGGAGCATTGCCTGCCTCTAGGGACCTGCATGTGGAACAGGAAGAATTTCATAGAATGCAGCACTGGAGGTTCTGGATTTCAGCTTTCTACCTAAAATCCTAAATTTGGCTTCCAGAACCTCTATCCCACATTTTCCTATGTCGTTGGTGCCCACATGTACCTCAACAGTTGGCTCCTCCCCAGCACTGTCTAATCCTATGTAGGTGACCCATGAGGTCTGCCACCCACCAGGCAGGCAAGTTACCAGGTGGTCCTCATGTCCACCAGCCACCCAGCTTTCTACATTTCTAATAAATTAATCATCAACTATGATGGCCGGCTTAACCCTTCCCTTCGGGGCAGTAGTCCTGGGAGAATTGTCCTCAATGCAAGACGGCAATACATCACCTGGAGAGCAAGACCTTGCTACAGGATCATGTCCTGCTACACCATGATGATGTTCTCCAACTGGAAGACCTTTCTGATCCAAGGCAGCACTGGGGCTGCCAGACTGGATTTGGGTCTTGGCTACTATGTCCCTGAAGGTCTCATCAATGTACCTCTCTGAATGCCTCAGCTCCTCCAAGTCGGCTACTCTTGCCTCCAGAGATTGGACTCGTTCCCTGAGAGCCAGGAGCTCTTTGCATCGAGT
The DNA here is from genome assembly GCF_901001135.1 of Rhinatrema bivittatum. Classification (NCBI taxonomy): domain Eukaryota; kingdom Metazoa; phylum Chordata; class Amphibia; order Gymnophiona; family Rhinatrematidae; genus Rhinatrema; species Rhinatrema bivittatum. The sequence continues at coordinate 218,509,056 of NC_042616.1, read as the reverse complement.
GGACCCATACAATCTCCCACCGGTGGGTAAAAAATTATACATGTCACACTCAATGCAAAAGACTAGAAAGTTCCCCTCTTGCTGCTGGACTGCTGCCTTCATCTTAATTTTGTTGAGTTCCTAGTTAGGATTAAGATACTAAATTGGAATTAGAGTACTTTAAATTTACAGGAATATTTACTAGAGATGTGAATCAGAACTGGAATCAGTTCGGATTCCGTTTCCAATTAATATGTGTTTTTTTTTTCATCGGGCCCGATCGCGGTTTTGTTTATCGGCTGCGCCTGAGCCGATAAACAAAAAACCCACCCCGACCCTTTAAAACTAATACCTCAGCTTCCCCCACCCTCCTGACCCCCCCATAAACTTTTTACAGGTACCTGGTGGTCCAGTGGGGGTCCCTGGAGCGATCTCCCGCTCCCGGGCTGTCGGCTGCCACTAATCAAAATGGCGCCGATGGCCCTTTGCCCTTACCATGTGACAGGGTATCCGTGCCATTGGCCGGACCCTGTCACATGGTAGGAGGACTGGATGGCCCACGCCATCTTGTGCTCCTACCATGTGACAGGGGCTGACCAATGGCACCGGTAGCCCCTGTGAGATAGTAAGGGCAAAGTCTATCGGCGCCATATTGATTACTGGCATCCGATGGTCCGAGTGCAGGAGATCGCTCCCGGACCCCCGCTGGACCACCAGGGGCTTTTAGCAAGTCTTGGGGGACCCTCCTGACCCCCACAAGACTTGTCAAAAGTCCAGCGGGGGTCTGGGAGCGACCTCCTGCACTCGGACCGTTGGCTGCCAGTATTCAAAATGGCGCCGATTGCCTTTGCCCTTACTATGTCACAGGGGCTACTGGTGCCATTGGTCAGCCCCTGTGACATGGTAGGAGCACAAGATGGTGCCAACCATCCAGTGCTCCTACCATGTGACAGGGTCCGGCCAATGGCACGGATACCTTGTCCCATGGTAAGGGCAAAGGGCCATCAGCAGGAGCGGGAAATTGCTCCAGGGACCTCTACTGGACCACCAGGTACCTGTAAAAAGTTTTTGGGGGGGTCGGGAGGGTGGGGGAAGCTAAGAGATTAGTTTTAAAGGGTCAGGGTGGGTTTAGGGGTTATTTTTGTGTGCCGTTTTTCCCGCCCTCCCCCAAAACGATAAGAGAACCCCCACGATCAATATCGTGGGGTTTTCCTATCATTTTGGGGGAGCCCCCGATTTCTGACAATTTTGAATATATCGTCCGATATTTTCAATCGTCCGAAGCCCGATTCACATCCCTAATATTTACTAATTAATCTGCTATTTACGTTTAGGATACTAAGGGAGTAGGAATTAGAGTACTTTAAATTTACAGGTGAATTTACTAATTAATCTGCTAGTGTCCTACAAGGGGTTGATTAAACTTTCAATAAGGACTGGTATAATAGTATGATTTAGATAAGAGCCTAATTGAATTTTAATGAGAAAGTGTCTCCTGCCTAAAAATCAAGATTTGAGTGGGTGGGAAAGACAGACACTAGAATTAGCTACCATTGGCTTGCTTATTATCTCAGACACAAATAAACTCTAAAGAATATATCCTACTATTTCACCTTTCTCCAAACTTTTTAAGTCCAAAGATTTCCCAAAGCTATTCTTACCGATCCTCTTTAACCTCCATTAAATTGATCTTCCCTCAAAGAATTGAAGGGTTTGAGATTCGCCTGCTGTTAGGCGCGCACTTCCGGTCCTCTTCTACTTTGGGACAGAGATAAATATTCCTCGAAACCCACTTAAATATCTTTTTGCACAATAGAAGAAAAAGGAAGTGCCAAAAAGGCTGAATATTTTCGGATAGTTCACTCTTTATGATGCTCAGGAATTTTGTTAAATTGAGGCCATATGTTTCATGTTGTACAATACAGGTCATACTGTGTGATCTGTTTAATAAGTAAGAGCACTGAGGTTGTTTCAATTCATTTTGTGTTTGATTTTTGTGCACATCTGTGTGAACTTGCTTTATTTTAACTAGATGGTAAGTGCTGATACCTAGGTAGTCTCTCTGACCTGATCATGCTTGTAATTTACTGCCTCTAATTCATTCTGTGCACATTTTATAACACATCAGCATTTACACAATTATACAAATACTCCAGTTTTGAACAGTATGATAAAATAATATTTTATCTTGTACTTCAGATGTTTTCCTTGGCCAGATTCTTTGGTGCAGGCAAGGATCCTAAAAAGACAAATCATCTCCTTAACATGATACAAGAAGAAGCTATAGTTATATTGTCTCAAAATCTTTTAACGCTAGCTGAATTGCAGTTGTTCCTTTGATTTTTTTTTTTTAAGGCTGCCCAAACAATGCCAGCTTGTTTCTAGATTCAGAATTAAGACCAGCCTTCAGGATGGTTTAAGGAGTATATGCATGTCCTGTATTTCTGCAGGGAAACAAGTCTGATTTTACAGCCAGAGAAAAATGAGCTGACATTCCAGCTCAGCATGTAGGGATTGCTTTCTTAGCATGGACTACTATGAAAAAGAGAAGCCATGTACGATCTTCCTCACTGTGGGTCTGTTATGACCCCCTAATTGACAGGGTTAAAAGCAATGGGAAAGGGGCTTATCTTAAACCACCAGCCAGCAGGCTGGAATTTTGTACCATAGTATCACTGTGGAGCGCTGCCACTCATGTGGCTTGATCAGCAATGGTACCTTCCCAGGACAGCATTTCTTATGTGCGAGACCAAGGTCCATCGAGCCCAGCATCCTGTCTCTGACAGCGGCCCGTCTGGATCACAGGAACCCAGCAGATCCCCAAATAAGTCAGGTATATCCGTTGTTACTTGCTGAGGGGTTTTAGTTGTGGCACTTATTCCAACAATGAGGTGGCAATCCACCTGCCCCCACAGTACACTGCCTCCTCGGTTCCCCGGTGTTGTCATGATTGAAATATGAGCACTCTGCGTGCTGGTGACTTCCTTGTGCCACTTATACATTATCCTGCCTGTGCGACAACCAAGTTATGTGCAACAGCACTTCATTATATTAATTAAGCTTATTGCAAGAGTAATCATCGCTGCCATCAGTATCAATCACCGGCTGTTTTTCCCAGTGATGGCTATAAGTGATGAGGGTCCTGCCTGACAATAACTGATAATCCTTCTGGCTTGGGATGACACTTCATTGGACTTTGCTGGGATAGCCTAAATACTCCTGGGCTTGCTACGTCAAGAACTATTTATCTATGACAAAAGCCAGGTCTACAGCATATTTGTTTTTCCTTCCCAAATGGATAGATTTGTAATACCTGCAAAATTCATCCTTTAGCCGGTGACAGCCATGGTGTCCGAAACCTGCCTGGCAAGCTCCAGCCAGCACACCTGGTCGGGAGAGCCATCTTCTGCCTGTCCTAGCTGTGCACTTTTCAGTTTTGTTTATAAGATCACAGCAGGTCACTCACTGTTCTCGGAAGCAATAGGAGGAACGCAACGAAGTAGAAATTTCCCCCATTGTGTTTCAAATTGCCAGACTTTTCCTTGACCACAATAGGAGCACAACTGCGCACAATACGCAATTACTTGATCTGTTTTGTTTCAGGTCCTCTTTCTCTGCTTCTAATTGCTGTATCAGTTTTCTTTCACGTCCGATTTGCCTTTACTCCTTTTTGATTGGTTGTTGAAATTCGCACCAATTTTTTCATGTTAAATGGCCGCTTGGTACTCGCTACTATTGCACTCCCAGTGACTCTCTATGTTGAAAACATCACAGGTATGCTTTAAGTTTAATTTATGTTATTTATTATTTGCCGTTGCCATCTGTTTTTTACGTCCACGTTGTTTATACTTCTCACACTTAATCTTTGTATTTACTTTTTACTTCTCCAGAATTGTTAAAGCTTTCTTCTGTCCCTCCCGACGCAGCCTCGCGGCGAAACACGGGTCCGTGTCGGGGGACCCGCTTGTGTACAAGATTGCCTATGATAATACTGTGGAGTTGCCGTATTAAGTAAACATAAATCATTATCATTGAACTTTGCGTGGACATTCAATATATCCTGCACATTTCCTTGGATTATTTGCAGACCTTTCCTTGCGCATTTGTAAGATGAGATATACTGCATCAGTAACATTTAATAGTTTAAATTACTGGTCACTTTAGCAACAGTTAGCTTAGTTTTTGTGCTCTTATGCTTTTATAATTTAAATACTAGCAGTTCCATATAGGTTTTAAAATAAATAATGCCTAGATTATAATTCCCACAGTCAAATTAGGGACTTGATTTACTGTGCTTCTTCCTACAGAGACAGATTGGGGAAAAGCCTTAGTAAATCAGGCCCTAGGATTTAATCATAGTACGTAGGAATAAGGAAGAAAATGTGGTGGAATTCATAGTGTTTGAACCTCGAGAGGTGTTCATGACCTTTTTGAAAGCTTTCTGTTATCTGAAATCTCTGCGACCTACATGTGGAGTTGCATAAGTGTCTGCATGGAATTGTTTTACTCTAATGATCTAATACACCTCTGTGTAAACATGTGATTCACACTCAAACCCCCAGCCTCGCTGACTCAGCCATTCATGCACCCAAGGAGGATAAAATGAGTATCAATTGTAGCTGAATAATAATAATAATTACCCAAGCTCTTTGGACAAAGTTAAAGTACTAGAGAGTGCAGTAAATGTGAGCAGCTCCAGCTCGCAGACAAACACCAGCGGCATCAGGAGCAAGGCTCGGATCAGCTGCCAAACTGTTTTATAGCACTGAGCAGAAGGGAAGTTAGCGTAGGAGAGCTTTATAGCTTCGGGCCTCCTCCCCTTCAAGAGTTCTGGGATGCGGGGAAACACCAGACCGAAAAGAAAAAGGCAGAAAGGAAAAAAAAAAAAAAAAGGACCCTAGCTGAAATGCTTCCTACAGACCCAGCAGGAGTCTGGGGCACATGAAATCGAGGGATCACATGCGCGCTCAGAATTTGATGAATCAGACCCACGAAGATTAGTTGTAACCAATTTTTTCTGAATATTAACACTGCTTCAATAAAAGAAAAGAAGCCTAAATTCTTGAAGGAGGGATCTCATCTTCAAAATTCAAGATGTTTTGCTGTCACCTAGGGTGGATGAGGAGAGACAGAAAGCACTCCTATTAAGGATCTAAATCCTGCATTTTTTGCTAACACAGCTGTGACAGCAAATGCAGGTAAATGGCAGGTAACAGTGGGCTCTCAGCTAGAATAGACAGGACTGCCGCCTGTGTTGCTTGTAAAAATCTTCATACCCTTGTACATTTTTCACTTTCTGCCCTCTCAAAAATGCAAATCAACATGCAATAAAGTAAAAGATTGTTTCACTGATCTACACAACATAATCTACACTTTCTTTGTGTAACAACAGTTCTAAAGCGGAGGAATAGCCTAGTAGTGAGAGCAGCAGGCTTTAAACCAGGGTTCAAATCCCACTGATGCACCTTGGGCAAGTCATTTTATTCTTAGTTGAAAACAAACACCCCCCCCTCCAAATGTAAATAAATAAATAAATAGAAATATTCCAAAAGTAAGAATAAAACCCCCCAAAAGTCTTGATTGCATAAATCTTTACACCTAAGGCCGGTTTTTGGCGTAGCAGGAGATCACCCTGAGCACCACGGGGATGGAGGAGAGGCCCTGCATGCCTGTGGCAGGTTCCATCCTGTTGTGGCCGAAGAGAGGAATCGCGTGGCTGCGGTGGATCCCATCCTGCCGTGGCCGAAGACACACCTGGCCTATCCGAGGCCAAAGGGTGGAATCGCGTGGCCGCACCAGATCCCATCCTGCCGAGGCAGAAGGGAGGACCCTAAATCCAGCCCTGTTTTTTACACCCTAAATCCAGCCCTGTTTTTTACACCTTTAATTTATTACTTGGTGAAAGCCCCTTCTCCAGCAAAAACAGCCATGAGTTACTTAGTCTAAGGGACCGATATTCAGTGCTACTTAATCAATTTTGACTTAGCCAACTAAGTGGTACCATTTGAATATCTGAGAATGTTCCGTGGCCGTCACTTAGCCAGCAACCTTTTATCCAGCTAATTGAAGGGAAGGATGGGGGTATTCTGGGGTGGGGGATTCTTATCCAGTTACCGTAAGGGGAGATTTACTACTATACTGCTATATTTAACCGTGTGTGTGTGTGTGTGTGTGGGGGGGGGGCATTCCCATGACATTGAGCCCCTACCTTGTAAAATATTGCAACCATTTCCCCGTGATATTTTTTATCATAGAAAAAACTCACAATAAAAATATCAGGGGAAAATAGGAAAAAAAACGCATGATGGCAGCCCACTCTGCCTCGGGCCACCTTTATGATAAAGAGCCACATGTCCCAAAAATAAGCCTCCCAAGCGTAAAAATTCTCCTGGGGGCTCTGAGGAGAACCCTGCCCACCCTGCAGGGCTCAAAGATGAAAAATAATAAAAAAAATAATCATGTGGTGATGTCCCACCCCTCTTTTCAAACTGTTCCTTTTTAAATAAATATTTCCCCTGGGTTCCAACCCACCCCCCCCCCCCCAAGGCATCCTGCCCCCATAAAACTCTAAAATTAGAAGTAGGCCCTGGTGTCTAGAGGCCCCCCAACCCCACCCCTTCCTTGAAATAAGTCCTTGGTATCTAATCTTCAGAGGGAAAGCCATGTTAGTCTGGTATAGCAAAAAAATGACAGGAGTCAGGTGGCACCTTATAGATTAACAAATTTATTGAAGCATGAGCTTTTGAGGGCAGAGTCCACTTCACCAGATCCCTGGTATCTAGTGCCCCCCATGCTCACCAACCCCCCTGGAACCCCATACCTTGGGAAGAAATCCCTGGTATCTAGTGGGGGCCAGAGTACCCCCTAGGCTCCAGGTCAGTCAATGCCATCTTTCAAAATAGTGCTGACCGGCCTTTGTCTCATCAAATGATAAGAGCAAAGGTCAGTGGGTGCCATTTTGGAAAATGGCACTGACCTGCTTGGGGCTGGGCGGGCCCCACTAAACAGCAGGGATGTCTTCTCATGGTATGGGAGGATCCATGGTATGGGCTTGTTGCGTCCGTCGCTGCTCGATGACCTCACTCCGCCCTCTTTACCTCTGTGGCGACTCCCTCTGGGTCTGATGGACTGTTAGCTGCCACAGAGTATTCTTGCCTTCTCTCTCCGGCATCCCCGGACCAGCACGACGCTGTGGATCCACCATCTTCCTGATGACGTGGGGCATGCGCGAGCGTGCTCCGATTGATGTATCAGCAAGGGCGTGAACCTCAGGAGCATCCCCCTGAGATGACATCATCCACTTCCAATATAAAAGGTCTCAGAATTTGCTAACGAATCGAGTTAGCAAGGGTTCAGGTTACTCTACCTAAGCTACTCTGCCTCCTTGGACTTACCAGGGGTACCCGCTCCTTGGGGACCTCACTCTCTTTTCTTTATTTCAGATTGCCGATAGGAACCGGTACTCGCTCCTCGTGGGCCCATGTTCCTGAAAACTCTGAAAATTCTCTACTGCCTGGAAGCTATTGCAGATACAGACATTTGTGAGTTACCATCGCTCTCTCAGAGCTTTCCCTGGAACCAGGTACTCGCTCCTCGAGGGCCTATCCCTTTCCAGCTACTGAGCTTCTTAAAGACATTATGTGAGTTTTGTCATCCAGTTCTGACTATGAACACAGCATACCCTGTCTACTCACTATCTATAGTTTCTCTACAGCTCAGCAACCTTGGGATCGCTGTTCCAGTACCTGAGGGACTTCAGCCCTGCTGGGCATATCAGCTCACTACTGCCACCTCTGGTGGTTCTACTAACCTGTCTAATAAAAGAATTATCTGTGTCTGTCTCCGTACTCAATCCTAGCCGGTGGTCCCTCTCAGGATATCCTCCTGGGGGCGCAGTCATCGGCCATCGGCCCAAGGATCCACCTATCTACATTCCTCTACAGCTGAGTGTCCTCTCCAAGCACTCCGCTGGTAACAGATTGCTACTCCTTCTCCATCAGGAGTCTTCAGCAACAGATTCATTACAGATTGCTACTCTGCAGTCTATACCTAACAGATTGCTAACTCCTCTTCCTCAGGAGTCGAAGCATAATAGACTGCTAACTCTCAGCTCTAACACAGAGCTTTCCTAACAGATTGCTAACTCCTCCCTTCTTGAGGAGTAGATCACAAACAGATTGCTAACTCCTCCTTCCACAGGAGCCAAAACACAACAGGGCTATGGTGGAGAGGACCACTAGTCACCAGGGACTTATTTCAAGGAAGGGGGAGGCTCAGGGGATGGGGATGAGAGCTACTAGATATCAATGACTACTTCTAAAGTTGGGGGGTGTGGGGGGCAGGATGCCTTGGAGAGCTATGGAACTCAGGGAAATATTTAATTAAAGGGGAGGGGTTTAGGAAGGGGGCAGGGCATTGTAGTGCAATAATTTTTTAAAATTATTTTTCTACTTTTGGCTCTGCGGAGCTGCTTTGACAGGTGATGGGAAGAGTGTGTACAGGGTCTACAAAGATCCTGCAGGAGGATTAATATACTACTGGGGGGATTTTTTTGGCTGTGTGGCCCTTTAAATATCAGTGCAAGAGCTTCGGAATGTGTGATAATATTCTGATGCTCCCATGGGAAAATATCTACAGCTCCTGAATTGTAGATAAAATAATGCAGCTTGCCAGATTTTTGACAAGCTGCATTATTTTATTAGCATAGGATTACCTATGCATTAGCTGCCTTGCATGCATTTGTAAAATGTATTCATGCAAATCACATGCAAAGCAGTTCTTTGTAATAAGGTGTGTTTTGGGCCAAAATAATACATGATATTACTATGATATGCTGATATCGCAGCTTAGTAAATCTACCTATTAGTTAGATCAATGCCGATATTTATCCAGCTAAGAGGGAGATTCATTAAGCCACATTAGGGTTGTAATGCACGTTAAACAGAGTATATCATGCAATATAGCGCTATTGCAACAGTATCACGCAATATTTGTGATATTTTGCATAAAATTGCCTAGATTCCTTCTCCTATTACAATAAGCTGTTTTGCATAGCATTTGCATGCATGAATTTTGCAAACCATGCAAACCAGCTCATGCATAGGTAATCCTATGTAAATAAAATAATGCATCAGACTTAGAAATTTGTCAACTATGTTATTTTATCTATATCTCTCAGAAAAATGCTAATCTATCGCGACAGCATCATGACCCTAACTCAGATCCCGATGCTACCGTAGTAGATTTAAAGGGCTCAATGGCTGAAAAAACATAAGTACAAAAACAGAAAAAAAGTATCTGAGAGTCTAACTGAACCCCCTCCCTACCTTGGAGTCACCAAATGAGGCAGCCCCTTCAAAACAAGTATAAAAATTGAATTAAAGATTTGTGTGACAAAACCCTGCCTGGCCCAACCCTACCACACAGAATAAATGATGGCCAAAGAGTAGCCCCCCCCTACTCCCCCTTTGTATAAATAAATGTAAAAGATAGGCCCCCTAAACCTTAAGTTTTAAAAACCCCCATTAGTGGTAAAGTAGGCCCCCTCCCCCTAAGTCCAAAAAAGAATTGTTGGTTCTATAGTGCCCCCTTTCCATACCCCATTATCTCAAGTCATGTCTAGTTGCTCTTCAGAAGAGCCCAGGGTGCCATTTTCCAAAATGGTGCTGACCAGGCCTTGTCCCTGTCACATGACAGGGGCAAATCCTGTTGTCGCCACTTTGGAAAATGGCATTGACTGGCCCGGATCTAGGGGGCACCTTAGGCCCTTTCGAGGAGCAGCTAGCCTTGATTTGAGGTAATGGGGTTTGAGAGAGGGGTCCGGAGGTCCACTATAGAACCAATGATTCTTTTTTGGACTTGTGGTTCTGAGGGAAGGGTTTTTTTTTAAAACTTTGGGGTTGGGAAGGGGGAAAGAGATATGGGGGGGGGGCTCCCATCTTTTACACTTTTTTATGCAAAGGGGGTGGGTAGCTACCCTTTGGCCATCATTTTTTCTGTATGGACAGGGTTCAGCTGGGGGGTGTCACTGTCGCACAAAACTTTAATTCTAGTTTTATACTTGTTTTGACTGGGACACCTTGATTAGTGGGCCTGGGGTAGGGGCGGGGGTCAAACTGGATCTCAGATCACTTTTTTCTGTTTTTGCACCTATTTGTTTTGCACCTGCAAGGTCCTTTAAGGCGATGGTAGCATGGGGGCCACCGTCACACTTTAACAAGGCCTCTGCCGTGTTGTTTTGCCTTGTATGCTTTTACCGCGAGACAAAACAATGTGTCGATACAGCCGCGATATTTTCTTGGCGGAGAGGCACAATATCATGGGAACACCCCCCCTCCGCCATTGTGATATTGGGCCCCTCCCACTATAAAACATTGTGGCTTAGTAAGTTAGTTGGATAGGTGTAGGACAGCGTTATCCAGAAAGTTAGCTGGATGGTAGCTGAGAATATCAGCCCCTAAGTGTCTACTAACTTTGCACAGCAGGATGGTGCAGTTTCTGCCCATTTTTTCTTGGAAGAAGAGCTCAAGCTCTTTCATGCTGAATGGGGCTTGTCTGTGGATGGTAGTCTTCAAGTCTTGCCCCAGATTTTATTATGGAATCAGGTCTGGGCTTTGACTGGGCCACTCAAGAACATTTCATTTTCTTCTTGCTCAGCCACTCGCTCCATTGTTGCTTTTGTTTTGTGCTTAGGATCATTGCCCTGCTGAAAAGTAAATCTTATCTCCAGTCTCGTGATCTGACCTGTGCTTCAGATTTACTTCGCACAATGAAAACAGCTTGATTCTTCGTCCACGAGTATTTGAACCAGCTCAACTACTGTCAGTGCAAGGAAGATCATTCAGTAAAAAACATCTCTCTGCTGCTTTCTCCAGCCCTTCCCCTACCAGGCAGCCTGCAAGGAAAGGAAAAGGCTGGATGAGATGGATCCAACAGACAAAATACAGAAGAGCCACTCTGCTTTCTGATTCAGCTCCTCCCCTCCTGATTTGCAGGGATGGGAGGGGTGGGATTTGGAATAGACAGAGCAGAGCAGACCAAAGAAGAACTATTCTGTTACCTCCTTTCATGACCGATATCCTGATCCACAGTAAGGAATCAGTTTAGTGTGAAAGATGTCTGCAGGTCAACTCCCTCAGGAAACGGTTGGCAGAGAGGAGGAGAAGCATCCAGGAGAATAAAGACTCCATCAATGAAATGCTTAATGAAGCATCAAATATGGAAAACTCAAAACAGAGGGGGAGGTGAAACTGGACCACAAGATTACAGCTGGACCTAGGTTATTACTGCCACTAGATCCTCCATTCTGACTCTGATTTCCCTCAAGATTAAGAACTGGTATCTAGCCTCGGAAATGAAGGAGTCAAAATCATCCCAGGATGAGGAGGAACCAAAGCTTACAAACCACAATGGTGTGGGTTCATCAACCACTGCACCTAGGATAAGGAGGTAGTAGTGGTTGGTGGCTTGCTTCTGAGAGGCACAGAGGCATCCAGCTGCCAACCAGACATATTGTCTGCCAGGTGCCAAAATCAAAGATATTAAGGAGAGACTGATGAAAATCCTCAAGCCTACTGACTACTGTACAATGCTGCTCATGAATGTTGACATGAATAATACTGCTAGGCACCACACACAGCATATCAAAAGGGACTTCCTGGCTTTGGGAGAGAAGGTAAAGCAGATAGGTGCACAAGAGGTATTTGGTTCTCCTAGTCAAGGATGAAGGCCCATTTAGAGAAGTTTGCATTCTGGATATGAATGAATAGCTGCATAAATATTGTCAATGAGAGCATTTTGACTTCCTGGATCATGGGATGAAGTTTCAAGGTTTATTGAGCAGAGATGATCGTCCACCTGTAAGGGGCACAGCAAATTTACTGTGGAGTTTTAAACTAGGATCGTCAGGGAAGGGTGAACAAAGCCCTCAGATAAGTGAATCTTTAAACATTTATAGAGAAATGGGAAAAAGGAGCAACATCTGGAAAGCTATGTACACTAATGCTCATATTATGGGAAATAAAGTCCTGATCTAAAGCCAGTTATGAAAGAGGCTGATTTGGATATAGTAGCTGTCATTGAAATGTGGCACACAGAAAACCATGACTGTGATATTGTTATTCTGGGTTATAATCTATTCGGGAAGGGCAGGGTAGGAAGAAAGAGAGGAGGAATTGCTTTAAAATGAAAAATAAAAATATTAAATATTATAGCAATAGAACTGCAGGACTGTGGGTTAATCTGGAAAGAAGGAATGAAACATCTATTTATATTGGTGAAATATACAGACCTCCATTGCAGGCAGAAGAAATGGTTAGATATTTAATGAAGAATATTCACAAAATTGCTGTGAAAGGTGAGGTGCTATTTTGGGTGATTTCAATCTGCTGAATGTTGATTGGGACATCCCAACTGCAGTGTCCTCTAGAAGCAGGGAGATCCTGGATTTTCATCTAACAGAACCCACAGAGGAGAGGACAATACAGGCCCTGGTGCTTATCAATGGGGGAGTGTTTATGGTGTCATAGTGTGGGAGCATCTGGCATCCAGTGATCACTGGATGATGTGGTTCATTATTAGAATTCAGGCAGAGAAGGTTCATTCAAAGGCAAGAGTCAGGAAAACTAAGCACCTGATTCCTATAGACACAAAATGGGAGAAAAGCCTTAAAGAATCTGGCCCTAAATTTGTTAAAATGGGAGAGTATCTGAAGGAGTCATTAGGTGGATGGGAAAATGTATGGAAAGAAGATGAGCAGTGGATGAAACTAAAAGGAGATATTGTAAGGACATCCAAACTTTTTGTAAGGAAACTAAATAAAGGTAAGAGGAAAAAGAGGCCGTTTTATTTTAAGCATCAAACAATTTTTCAAGAAAAATGCAGTCTTGAATTCGAACACTCTTTACACCTTTAATTGATTTCAACACTTATGTGGGAATTATCTCCTTTGGGTCCCTCCTGGCACAGCCCCTATGGCAAAACACGGCCATGTCGGGGACTGCATTTTCTTGAAAACTTGTATGACACTTAAAATAAACATTGCTTTTCGAAGATTTAATACATCTACTTATGATTATTTGGATCAGCTTAAAATTCTGGTTTCACACCTTTTGTTTTTGTATATACTATCCGGTGTGCCCCTGTATACTCCACACTAACTGTTGTAACATAACATAGTAATGATGGCAGAAAAGGACCAAATGGTCCATCCAGTCTGCCCAGCAAGCTTGTGCTAGTATCTGGTGCGCTGGGCAGGTTACCCCCAGATTTCTCTTAAGGGTAGCAACTGCCGCTCAGTTCAGTTTTTCCCAAGCCTTATGATAACCCATAAGAATTTATTGCTAGCAACATTTTTACTGGGTGATGAGCCTTCTTGAAAATTCAGACAGTGCCAACTGTTTTGCTTATGGACTTGGCCTTAGAAGCAATCCTGTGATTTTAACTTTTATCTATGTATCAATACCCTGACCATAAAAGTTGGTTGTCATCTGAATCCAAATCATCTTCCACTCCCCCACCCCTACACCTGTCAAAGCGGAGAGTGTTGTTGTATTTGCGTCAAAAGCATCAAAGCTTATTGGTTAAGGGTAGTAACCACTGTACCAGCAAGTAACCCCTATGCACAGATTTTTTAAAATTTCCATCCTCTAGCCTTTAGGGATCAACAGTGTTTATCCCATGCCACTTTAAATTCTTTAACTGTTTTTGTCTTCACCACATCACCCAGGGCATTCCAGGCATCCACCACCCTCTTCGTGAAGAAATATTTTCTGAGGTTGGTTCTGAGTCGTCCACCCTAGAGTTTCATTTCATGACCCCTAGTTCTACTGATTTCTTTCCAACAGAAAAGGTTTGAAGTTTGTGTATCATTAAAACCTTTCAGGTTTCTGAAGGTCCGTATCATATCTCCTCTGCACTTCCTCTCTTCCAGGGTTTACATATTTAGATCCTTCAGCTTCTCTTAATTAAGTCTTCTGATACTAAACCCATACCATTTTACTCACCCTTCTCTGGACCACCTCCATCCTATCTTTGTCCCCCTTAAGATATGGTCTCCAGAAATGAACACAGTACTCCAGGTGAGGCCTCACCAAGGACCTGTACAAGGGGATTATCACTTCCCTTTTCTTACCAGATATTCCTCTCTCTATGTAGTCTAGTATTATTCTGGCTTTACTTATCGCTGTGTCACATTGCTTCTCGACTTCAAGTCATAAGACACTATTACCCCATGGTCTCTCTCCTGCTCCGTGCACATCAGTCCTTCACCCCCCAACACATACAGTTCTTTCGGATTACCGCACCCCAGACGCATGACTGCACTTCTTGGCATTGAATCCCAGCTGCCAAATCTTTTCAAGCTTTCTTAAATCACTTTTCATTCTCTGTACTCCTTCAGGCATGTCCATTCTGTTTCAAATCTTAGTATCATCTGCAAATAGACAAACTTTACCTTCTATCCCTTCCGCAATAGGGATGTGCATTTGTTTCATTCATTTAATTCGTTTCATATGTTTCCCATTATATGCCAATTAGATGGGCATTCGTTTCATACGTTTCATATTGCATGCTTGTATAGGAAACGTATGAAACGTATGAAACGAATGCACATCCCTATCCGCAATGTCATTCACAAATATACTGAACAGATCTGGTCCCAATACCGATCCTTGTGGCGCTCCACTTAACGCCGTCTTCTTTTCAGAGTATGTTCCATTTACCATTACCCACTGTCTCCTGTCAGTCAACCAGTTTCTAATCCACTCTACCATCCTGGCACCAACTCCCAAGCTTCTCATTTTATTCACAAACCTCCTATGTAGGACCATATCAAAAGCTTTGCTGAAATCAAAGTAAATCACATCAAATGTTCTTCCTTGATCCAACTCTCTAGTCACCCAATCAAAAAAATCAATCAGATTTTTCTGAAAGAACTTTAGCCTAGTGAATCTATGTTGCCTTGGATCCAGCAATTTTGTAGATAATTCACTACTTTTTCTTTCAGCATAGTCTCCATTAATTTTCTCACCACCAAGGTGAGGCTAACTAGCCTGTAGTTTCCAGCCTCCTCTCTGCTACCACTTTTGTAAAGCAGGACCACAACTGCTTTTCTCAAATCTCGCAGTATGACTCCCATTTCCAGGGATCTATTGAACAGGTCTTTCAGTGGACCCACCAGGACAACTCTGAGCTCCCATAGTATCCTAGAATGCACCTCATCTGGCCCCATGGCCTTGTCCACTTTCAGTTTTCCTAGCTCTTCCCACACACTTTCTTCTGTAAAAGATGTTGTGTCTACCCCCATTCCCATCTACGGTCTTGTCAACCAGCAATGGCCCTTCTCCAAGGTCTTCTTTAGTGAACACAGAACTGAAGTATTTGTTTAATATTTCTGCCATTTCTTCATCTGTCTCTACACCTTGCTTCTTGTCACCTTTCAATTCACTGTACCACTTCAGACCTTCCTTCTTTCTCTGATATATCTAAAAAATATTTGGTCACCTCTTTTTACCTCTTTGGCAATCCTTCCTTCTGCTTGATCTTTAGCTTCCCTGATTTTTTTTCTCCGTCTCCCTCAGTTTCACCAGGTATTTTTCCCTGTGTTCCTCTTTTTGGGATCCTTTATACTTCCTGAATGCTGTTCTTTTTGCCCTTATTTTATCAGCCACTTCCTTTGAGAACCAGAATGTTTTTTTCCTCTTACTTTTGTTTTTCTTTTCTAACATATACATTTGTTGCCTTTGTAATAGCTCATTTAATTTGGCCCAATGTTGTTCCACCTCATCCATTTTCTCCCAGTCTTCTAGTTCTACCCTAAACCAATTAAGTCTGATACATCACTTTGAATGCATATACAGCATTCCTCTCTGCTTCAACAGCAGCGGAAATGTGGAAAAGAGGATTTGTATTCAGACAACAACCAGCAAGGACTGAACTTCACAGTCTGGGTAAACAATAAGCATGGGGGTAGCTTGCTTATTATGGCGGTTACTACCCTAAACCAATTAAGCCTGATACATCACTTTGAATGCATATACAGCATTGCTCTCTGCTTCAGCGGCAGGGATAAATGTGGCAGAGGATTTACATTCAGACAACATCCAACAAGACGTTGATCTGTGCAGTCTGGGTAAACAAGCATCGGGGTAACTTGCATGATGTGGCAGTTACTACCCTTAACCATTAAGCCTTATGCTCACCTTTGATGCAACTCCAACATTACTCTCTGCATCAGTGGCAGGGGATGGCAGGACATTTGAATCAAACAGTTACCAACAAGGGCCCTGAAATTGGTGGTTGGTGAAACAGATAAGTATGGGAAAATAAGTGTGGGAGCTTGCTGGGCAGACTGGATGGGCCGATTGGTCTTTTTCTGCTGTCATTTTTATGTTTCTATGTAAGTTCTTCCTCCAGGTATATCCCCATTTTGTCAAAGTCTGTATTTTTGAAATTTAAAAACTCAGGTCTCTGTGTGACTTCTCTGTAACTTATTTGTAATATGAAACCTATATCATCTGATGATCATTTATTTATTTATTTATTTAACATTTTTTATATACCGAAGTTCTAGCAACAATGTTGCTAATCATTTCGGTTTACATATAACATTGGGGTGACTTAACATGTGTGTCTTACATGGAACAGGAACATGAACTTGGAGAAAATTGAATAAATACTAATAACAAATAACATTAAAAACAACAGTAGTAATAGAAATGTTATATACATTGGTCATTGATCATTGGTGCTCAGGTGGGCACCAGTCTGGACATTAGAGACATTATCCCCATTAGTGAGTATTAGGTCGAGTATCACACCCTTCCTTGCATGTTCTATTACCATTTGTTTGTACAGAGCCACTTGAAGGGCATCTACTATCTCTCTACTTCTTGCACATTCCACAGAAGGAATACTCCAATTCACATCTGGCTTAATAAAATCTCTAACGATCAACCCTTCTCCCTTCTTTCCCACTTTTTGGATGTCTTTCACCAGATCTCAACCAGGTCTTCAGTTTGGGTTGGAGGCCTGTAGACCATACCAGTATAAATGGAAGAACCATTGTCTTGTTTTAGGATAGCCCATAATGCTTCGTCCCTACTCCATGTTCCTTGCATTTTGGTTGCATTGATATTGTTTTTGAATTAAAGTGCTACTCCTCCCCCTTTTCTATCCTCTCTCGTCTTCCTTAACAATTTATAGCCTGGAATGTGTTGCGACCGTCGCTGCCCGACGTCTTCACTCCGCCCACCTTACCACATTGGCGACTCCCTCTGGGGTTGATAGAAGGCTGACTGCCGCGGTGTCTCTCTTTCGACCTCGTCTGGCGTCCCCGGACCGGCCTGACGCTACAATCCACCATGTTGATCTGATGCCTAGGGGCGCGCGCACGCGGTGCGGCCCCGCCTCAATTATCAGAAGTGGTGCGAACCTCAGGGGTGTCCCCCTGAGATGATGTCATCCGCTTCAGATATTTAAAGGTCTGTGAATTGCTAACAATTCGAGTTAGCAAGGATAAGGATTCGATCTATCTACGCTACTCTGCCTCCTCGGACTTACCAGGGGTACCCGCTCCTCAGGGGCCTCACTCTCTCTCTCTCACTTTGTAGGTTGCAGTCTGGAACTGGTACTCGCTCCTCAAGGGCCCTCGTTCCCGGACTTCTTCGGAATTCACTTCTGCCTGGAAGTCATCGCTGCCTACTACATCTGTGAGTTACCATCGCTCTCTCAGAGCTTTCCCTGGAACCAGGTACTCGCTCCTCGAGGGCCTACTTCATTCCAGCTCCTTGGCTTCTATGAGACATTGTGTGAGTGTTACCATCAGGTTCTGACCATGAACTCTGCATACCCTGCCTACTCACTATATTTCAGTTTCTCTATAGCTCAGCCTCCAGGGATTGCTGTTCCAGTATCTGAGGGACTACATCCCAGCTGGGCATTCCAGCTCACTACTGCCACCTCTGGTGGTTCAGTATACTGTCTAATAAAAGAACTAGTGTGTGTCTGTCTCTTAACTCTGAGCCTGACTGATGGTCCCTCTCGGGATCTTCCCCTGGGGGCGTGGTCATCTGCCACCGGCCCAAGGATCCACCCACAACTCTCCTAAATAATAGCAGAATGGCCATATTCCAGTCATAAGACTTCATGACAGCAATGTCCAATGCAGCACGACACTGCCTCTTCCCAGCCATGGGTCCCTTGCAGAGCCCAGGTCAAGGCAACAGCTTTTTTTCTGTGCTTTCTCTATTTAAACAAAAGAGCATTGGTCTCCCATGGTAAAATAGCACTGCATCTGGGCCCCTTCTCAAGGCAGTTTCTTTGACCCAACCATGCCAGCTCCACCCACTGTGCCCGCTGCACTTATTATCACTATGTTATCTGTCCCAAGGAGCATCTTCACGACAAGAGACCCTTCATCAACAGGTTTAAAATGTTATTCTAAACAAACATATCTTTGACTCCTATTACATTCTTTTATTTCCGGATTCTTTAACTCATGGTACAGCATCTCTGCAAGGCAACACCCAGATCCTTTGCTTCTTGAGGCTCCTCCATTCACTGGCAACAACACTGTTCTTTATTTTTATACTCTCCTCTCAAACCTTAGTGCAAGCCCTGTGAGAAATACAGATGCTCACAGGCTGTTTAACTCTGACAACAGTGAGATGATCAATAGCGCTGTCTCCTTGGCTAGTTTCACAGAAATAAAGATTAACAAATAAAAACAAATATTTATTTATTTATTTTGAATTCTTGTATACCGACATTCCTGTATAGTACATATTCATAAATATGTAGGATGAGACCTTTTTTTTGGACTAGCAATGCATTTCTTGACTAGCTTTCGAGAGCTAATGTTCTCTTCTTCAGGTGGGAATACAATGAGCAAAAAATGACATTCTATCAGGAAATATGAATCATTTATTTATTTATTTATTTAACATTTTTCTATACCGACCTTCATGAAAAATTTCATATCAGATCGGTTTACAGGTAACAAAGGGTATAACTTAAACAAGAACAATTCACTAGAAGCGGAAGTTACATATAACAGGGGTAGATAACTTGGGGCTAGGCTAATCAGAGGTAAAGGACAGTGTAACTGAGGAGAACTAGAAAAGGCAATGAAACAAAAGAAACATAAAGGGCATTCCAATCATAGGGTGAAGGGGAGGAAAAAAGAGAAAAGGGGGAAAGGGATGAGGGAATGCCTTTTATGATTCCCTTACATTTCCTGGTATTGTCATGTTTTTCTCATTCTGTTCTGACCGAAGAAAGAGAGTATTGGCTCTTGAAAGCTATTCAAGAAATGTATTAAGTTAGTGTAACCCTTCCTGGCAGGGTACACACAATGTGGAGAGGATCTGATGCCAGCTGGGATACGCGATGCCAGCCTCTCATTAGGGTTCAGTGGAAGTTGCTTCAAGCAGATGGGGAAGTGGACCTGGGCTCAGAGGCGAGGGAGATGTTTTAGTTTTTCCTGGGCTGGACAAGGAATCCTGCAGCATAGGTCTCCCCATCTAAGAACCCCTTCTGACTGCTCCTCCAATCCTGCTCCCCAGGAGCTTGCACGAGTAGATAAAGTAGGGACAGCCAACTTTTATTTTTTGGAGCCACGCGCATCTTTTAAAATCCGGGGTCGGCGTTGTGTGCGGCGAGCCGCCCAGCCTGCCTCTGTTCCCTCTGAGGCCGCTCCGAAATCAGAGCAGCCTTGGAGGGAACATTTCTTTTGTCCCCCCCCCCCCACCTTTTCCTCCCTTCCCCTATCTAACCACCCCCTAGCCCTAACTAAATTCCCCTCCCCTACCTTATTTTGTTGAGTAAAGCCTGCCTCTGGCCTCTGGCAGGCATAACTTGCGCGCGTTGCCAGCTCCCTGCCCCGGCACAGGCCGCTGTGCCGGAGCACTCTGCCCCGTCCCTGCACCGCCGTCACACCTCTGGCCCCTCCAACGGACCACTGCCACGCCCCGGACATGCCCCTGAATGCAGCGCCACCCCTGACATGCCCCCGACACGCCCCCATTTAAAGCCCCAGGACTTACATGCGTCCCGGGGCTTTGCGTGCACCAGCGGCCTATGCAAAATAGTAGGGATGTGAATCATTTTTGAACGATTAAAATTATCGTCAGATAATTTTAAAATCGTCCAAAATCGTTAGAGTGCACGATACAATACAAATGCCCCCGATTTATTGTCAGGGGCATTTGTATTGTATCGTTAAATAGGGCGCGGGAAAACCGGCACACCAAAACAACCCTAAAACCCACCCCGACCCTTTAAAACAAATCCCCCACCCTCCCGAACCCCCCCCAAAATGTTTTAAATTACCTGGGGTCCAGTGGGGGGGTCCTGGTGCGATCTCCCTCTCTCTGGCCACGGCTGCGTTAAGAGAAATGGCGCCGTGGCCCTTTGCCCTTATCATGTGATAGAGCAAAGGTAGCGCCGGCGCCATTTTGAATATTGGCAATACGACCCGCGTGCAGGAGGTCGCTCCCGGACCCCCGCTGGACTTTTGGCAAGTCTTGTGGGGGTCAGGAGGCCCCCCCCCAAGCTGGCCAAAAGTCCCTGCGGGTCCAGCGGGGATCAGGGAGCGATCTCCTACGCTCCTGACGTCGGGGGACAAAAAAACAAAATGGCGCCGGCGCTACCTTTGACCTGTCATATGACAGGTCAAAGGTAGCGCTGGCGCCATTTCTACAACGCACGGAGGTCCGAGAGTAAAAGATCACACCGGGACCCTTCCTCTGGACCCCAGGTAATTTAAGGCATTTTGGGGGGGTTCGGGAGAGTGGGGGATTTATTTTAAAGGTTCGGGGTGGGTTTTAGGGTTGTTTTAGTGTGCCGGTTTTCCCGCCCTCCCCCTTCCTCTGCCCCTTCCCCCGATTTACGATTTTTTTGACGATAAATCGGGGGAATTGTTATTGTATCGCGGCTCTAACGATTTTTGACGATTTAAAATATATCGGATGATATTTTAAATCGTCAAAAAACGATTCACATCCCTAACCTCTATTATAACCCCCCTCAGCCATCT
Source organism: Rhinatrema bivittatum (assembly GCF_901001135.1). NCBI lineage: Eukaryota > Metazoa > Chordata > Amphibia > Gymnophiona > Rhinatrematidae > Rhinatrema > Rhinatrema bivittatum. The sequence continues at coordinate 218,488,043 of NC_042616.1, read as the reverse complement.
CTTCTCCAAGCTGATCAGCCCTAACCTCTTCAGCCTTTCCTCATAGGGGAGCTGTTCCATCCCCTTTATCATTTTGGTTGCCCTTCTCTGTACCTTCTCCATCGCAACTATGTTTTTTTTTAGATGCGGCGACCAGAATTGTACACAGTATTCCATGGAGCGATATAGAGGCATTATGACATTTTCTGTTATATTAACCATTCCCTTCCTAATAATTCCTAACATTCTGTTTGCTTTTTTGACTGCTGCAGCACACTGATCGACGATTTTAAAGTATTATCCATTATGATGCCTAGATCTTTTTCCTGGGTGGTAGCTCCTAATATGGAACCTAACATGGTGTAACTACAGCAAGGGTTATTTTCCCCTATATGCAACACCTTGCACTTGTACACATTAAATTTCATCTGCCATTTGGATGCCCAATCTTCCAGTCTTGCAAGGTCTTCCTGTAATGTATCACAATCCGCTTGTGATTTAACTACTCTGAATAATTTTGTATCATCCGCAAATTTGATAACCTCACTCATCATATTCCTTTCCAGATCATTTATATATATATTGAAAAGCACCGGTCCAACTACAGATCCCTGAGGCACTCCACTGTTTACCCTTTTCCACTGAGAAAAGTGACCATTTAATCCTACTCTCTGTTTCCTGTCTTTTAACCAGTATGTAATCCACAAAAGGACATCGCCTCCTATCCCATGACTTTTTAGTTTTCTTAGAAGCCTCTCATGAGGGACTTTGTCAAACGCCTTCTGAAAATCCAAATACACTACATCTACCAGTTCACCTTTATCCACAGCTTTGAAGGAACATCTGCTTCATCTTGCATTTAATGGTAAATAAACAGTATGAATATCATCATTCTGTTTTCACTGTAAAAATGATGTACTAACATTGTGATTTTAATGGTAAAATTGCAGAGTTGTTTTAATATTATATGCACCAATAATATCTGGTATTATTGTTTTGGTTTCTGTGAAACTAATATTTTTGTTTTCACTGTATGTTTTTTGTTTTAATATGTATGTATTTTTGTAAATCACCCAGGCCTTTTTAAGTGTTAGGCGATTAATAAATTTTAATAAATACAAATACAAATACACATGTTTATTAACCCCTTCAAAAAAATGAAGCAGATTTGTTAGGCAAGACTTCCCTTGGGTAAATCCATGTTGACTGTGTTCCATTAAACCATGTCTTTCTATATGCTCTATGATTTTGATCTTGAGAATAGTTTCCACTATTTTTCCCGGCACTGAAATCAGGCTCACTGGTCTATAGTTACCTGGATCGCCCCAGAAGCCTTTTTTAAATATTGGGGTTACATTGGCCACCCTCCAGTCTTCAGGTACGATGGATGATTTTAATGATAGGTTACACATTTTTACTAATATATCAGAAATTTCATTTTTGAGTTCCTTCAATTCCCTAGGATGCATACCATCCGGTCCAGGTGATTTGCTACTCTTTAATTTGTCAATCTGGCCTACTACATCTTCCAGGTTCACAGTGATTTTGTTCAGTTCGTCTGACTCATCACCCCTGAAAACCATCTGCGGAACTGGTATCTCCCCAACATCCTCATTAGTAAACATGGAAGCAAAAAATTCATTTAGTCTTTCTGCAATGGCCTTATCTTCCCTAAGAGCCCCTTTAACCCCTCTGTCATCTAATGGTCCAACCAACTCCCTCACATGTTTCTTTCTTTGGATATATTTTAAAAAGTTTGGATATATTTTAAAAAGTTTTTATTATGAGTTTTTGCCTCTATGGATAACTTCAATTCAAACTTCTTCCCGGATACACAAATAATTTCCTTTTACCACCCTGGAGTCACTTCTCCTCCCAGAACAGCTCCAGGCATACTCGTTGAATGCTTGGCAAACGTTTTTCTCCACATTCCCCAAATCAAGCTTTGTACAAACTACTTCCTTCCCAAGTCTTCCACTGCTCGTGAGACCTTCTACTACTTCTCTTTCTATGGGACCTTGGATGAGTCCCTGAGGTTATCTCCCCATGAGAGAAACATCTTCCAGCCTCAGGCCTTTCCCTTGAGGAAGAAAGACCTTGCAGAACCCACTCCCTTTTGGAGAGGCACTCCAGGCCACCCACTCCCCTTGGGAGTCCCTGCAATCTCCCCCTGCCGGACTTTAAACTCTTTTTATAACCCAATGCGCTTCCCCCTAAAGAATCTCTCTCCCATCACTTCTTAAAGAAGACATTTCCCATTATAATCCAATGAACACTTTATCCACACTTTACTTCATACTATGCATAGTGTAATTTTACCATACATAATGCCATCTAGTGGCAGTTCTACACAATTACCCCATAGAAAAGTGCTAGTTTGCACATTTCCCTAGAACTTCTGCAGTTACTCTTAACATTGCACATTCCATACTCCAAACTTTATGGTACATGGACAACCTCTGCTCTCCTACAGTATCATCACACCCCCTTTATTCTACAAAACCTATCATCAGAACTCAAATAGAGATTAACTAGTTTCCCCCATCCAGAATCCTTTCTAAAACACTCAGTAATGATAAGGCACCATTTGGGAGGCCCATCCCATTAGTCCAATGAAAAGGTATCGCCTAATAATTTTTTTAATTTATTGTTGTTTTCATTTGTTTTTCATTTTAGGGCTGGCCCTAAATATTGGAACTCACTCCCACCAGACCTCAGGCTTGAACAATCGACACCCACCTTTAAAAAAAGACTTAAGACCTGGTTGTTCAACCAAGCATTCTCCTAACCCAATTATCCTAGTACAGATCCCAAGGGTATATCCTGCCCTTGACATATCTACAAGTTTCATCCAGCACTAATAAACCATCCATAGTAGCTCACTCTCCCAGTGAACGTCATGACAGTTGGCTTTAGGCCCCGCCAAGTCAGTCCCAGCGATTACACACATTGTTCCTCCAAGTTCTTTGTATATAAATTGTATTCTCCCCTTTCACTGTAAGATTTTATCCAAGTTTCATTCACCCTGTTCATTGTAAGACATTATACTTTATACTGTCATTGTAATTGTTGAAATGTAAACCGAAGTGATTAGTAACTCTGTTACCTGAACCTCAGTATATAAAACTGTTAAATAAATAAATAAATACATTTTTTCTGTGCATTCAAATGAACTAACATGGTAACCACATTAGTTTATGTTTGGCTAGTTGGCATGATCTGCAGCTTCTATCTTGGAATTGGCAAGAATTAGGCATGGATTTACATGGAGATTAAGTGGGATCTATGGTATTACAATAGGAGGGGTAAATGGCAGATTAGAAGGGACTTACAGTACTTAATTGTCAGTATATTTTTATGCCTTTAACATGTCCTCCTCTGTTTTTAAATAAGCTCTTTCTTAGAAATGCCTCATTAAGTCTAGTCCATTAGATAGTCTAATCACTGCCTTATCAAACTCCAGCCTGGACGCCAAATGAATTAATTTATGGCGACTGATACTTGCTAGCCAAGCTTGATAAACTATCCAATTAAATTATTCAAGCCAAATTTAAAACTTCCCAAAACTTGCATACTTATAGCCTTACCTTTTTGGATTTTATAAGAAATCCTTATTTGATTGATGCATGCATGTGTGGGTAGGGGAGGATCGGAAGGACTGAACACATTATTGTCACTTTCGGCAGCACAAAGAGCAGTAAGTAGGGTCACAGTGGCCTAGCCAAGCCCTCTGGGGTTTTTAATCCTATTTTAAACATCCTGAATAGTGTAATTGCTAAAAACCCTCAAGGGCAGTCAGGAATGAAGTAAGTTGGATGTAAAAAAGCAAGTAACCTTAATTTCCAGCCTCTCTGTAACTTTACAGTATTAAATCATTGCAGGGATGTCTTATTTTGCCAGTCTCTTTAGACCCCAGAAGAATTATAGGTGTTGCATTTGCAGGTATATCTAGGTACCCTTAAATGGTCCTGTGCTCAGGGGGACGTCAGGCTCTTTTTTAAAATTACATTTTACACCTCAGTAAGCATACAGTACAGGAACCGCTTTCTCAGTGTTATTTATACCCCTGCGATACAAAAGGGAATAATATGAATGTTATTTATCTAACTTCTCAGCCTTATTGACTGCTACATTTCACAGCATTCAGTGCTTTTTGGAACAGGAATAAATAACAGTACTAGTAACCTCCAGATCTGATATAAAAATAGATAGTTATTAAGGGGTAAATATTACTTTGATGATTATTGCTTTGGTCTGCTTTCTCTCTAAAACGTAATAAATAAAGTCTCTTCAGGGGTCTGTAAAAGTGCCATGATTTGTTAAGAAATCAGACTGAGCTCTTAGCTATGTGCTTTAGGCTTTTGGATTCATCTATAGCTGAGAAAGGGTTGCTCATCCACTGGTTACCGTATTGACTGGAAAATTGCTGAGGAAGTACCAGTAAGTAGAACAGTTATGCTAAGCAATTATAATCAACAACACTATATGTCTAAAATTTTTTAGAAATGCCATATACCTGGGATGTTAACAGGAATAAGCAAGTACTTGGGAGGCTGAAGCTTAGTCTCTCTTGTCCAGGACTGCTAATCTCTCACTTCCTCCTCCTTCCTACCAGCCTTCCATCCTTCACCCATATCTCTATCCATTGTTCACCCTCTTTCCTCTTACTTATTTCCATCTCTTTTCTATATACTTCTCCCCTCCAACACTTGCTCAGCTTTCTCACTCCTCGCCAATATGCCTAATCCCTCCAGTTTCATCTCTCCCCATTTCTCTATCTTTTCTTTCATTTTCATGATTCTAACTCTACCTCATCTCCCCATTCCTCTTCTCCTCATCTCCCCAATGGTTCTTTTCTCATCCCATATCCCCTCATGCTCTTTATCTTCCCCTGTTTTTCCCCATTATCTCATCATGTTCCTCTTTCTCCCCAATGCTTCTTTGTGTTCCTCTTCTCTTTCCATATTCTCCGTCTTCCTCTTCTTCCTTCCAAGTCCATCCCCCCCCCCCCCCCCCATCTTCTTCTCCTTTTCCAGTTCCAGTACCTTGACTAGCTGAAATCATGTCCAGGACAAATACTTGAATCTGCCTCCTTATGAAAAGTATTTGCATTTATCCTCTTTCTGTCACACCCACAGACCTCTAACTCCCCTCTGTATACCTCCGCCCCCCCCCCCCCCTCCCCACCTCACAGCCATTTATTTATTTCTGTATACTTTCCTTATCATTTTGTATACCTATGTTGGCATTAGGCTTCCCACCACCATGATCCCTCCTATTAAGGTTCCAGGGTGTCGTCATAAGATGTAGATTTCCTTGTGAGGCTAGGCCAAGTTAGGCCAGCTGTCTCTTCTTCCACTAGACAACTGGGCAAGCTGCCTTCTCTCTCCAACTTTGGACCACGGGTCCAGACCCTGCTTTTTATCTGCACACGTGGCCACTGGGACGGAACCTACTCTCTCCTGCATAGGCCTCTCCCATTCTCAAGGGCTCAGGCGCACTATATCCCTTGCATTCCCTAATGCTATGACACTCCTTGAGCACTATAAATTGGCCAATGGCCATATTTTCAAGATTGTACGATGAATATTCTTGAGATAGATTTGCATATACAATCCTAAAATAGGTTCATTGATCATCCTGAAAACCAGACTTGTTTGTGGTACCAAGGACTGGGAGTCTGCCTTCCTTGTGATATATTTTATAGGCAAGCATGTTCAGTTCCATAAAGCTGAAATGAGGCACAATGTATTCATTATGGACACAAGAATTTTCCTGTGAGCATTTCTGTTACTATGGAAATTATGACTGCAAAAATCCTCAGGATTTCTTCCCCAAAGGATTTTAGAACCTTCTGTCACTGAATGCTAATTTCTTCAGCAGAACTAGAGCTGGCAAAGTAAGAAAAAGGAAATCATTAAAATATAAAAGGAAAACCCTAATATATAAAGATATGGATATGGAAAAGATACTAGTGCATCACAAGGAAAAATGCAATTGATTAAAAAGTCAAGTTGTTTATTTTTTTTAAGGGGTTAGTGTTCTAAGATGGATTTGTTTTGCACATACCATGACAGACATGAACTTCTCTTGTTAGGTAGAGGGTATGATCTCAGTCATTCAGATATAACCCCTGGGCTAGAATACTGCATGAGGGCCTTAGGAAGCACACCTCAAACTCATTTCAAGTTATCACTACTCCCTGTAGATGATACTTAATTCTGAGTGTCCAGAATTCCCTGAGCGGGGGAAAGATAGTTCTATGCATTGCTCAGCTCTCACCCAAGCATTCAAGTAGATGGTAAATGTCACTACTAATCACGCTGGAAGTGGATATGATTTCCAACTTAATCCCTTACAATAAGTATTGGAAATAAAGGGTAACAGTTCTAATATGTACAAGTTCAATTTTTACACTTTAGGTTTCTAATAAATTTGTGACTGTAATCTTCCAATAATTGTATCTAGTTTTCAAAGCAAAGGCCAACTGATAATTTTGCTCTGTGTCCAATGCAGTTGCTGAGGTAAGTTTTACACATCCTCCCAATGTTTGGTGACTAAGATTTACCTCAATTTAGATGTGTTAATAAAAAGTCTCAAATAACATATTCTTCCTGTACCTTTCCTCAATCTCCTCTTTCATTTAGTTCGTACCTGGATGGTACCTTCAGATACCTCCCCTTCCTTGATGATCTCCTTGAGATGGTTGTGGACCATACCTGAATGGTCCCACAATTCCCTTTCTCTGAGAGACACCTCTTCCTTAAGATTTACAAAAGACTTCGCTCCTGGGTACTAGGGGTACTCAATTAAACAAAACAGCTTCTTAACAAAAGGGGAAACCAAAGGAAGAGGCAGGACAGGTGGAAAGAGGTTTCCTCCTCGTAACACAAAGGTTTCCAAAATTCCTGATGGAAATGGGGGAAATGGCAACCTGCCCTCTTCACTCAATCTCAGGTCTCAATTCCAGAGACCTCAGGGTCCTTTCCTTTAAAAAGGAACAAAAGGGGACAGCAAAGAAACATGCTGCTGCTAAAAGTGTCAACACAAAAATCCACACATGAAGATGATGGTAGGGGTGTATATGAACTAAGAACTCACTATCCCACTCGCTCACATGGGGGAGTCCCATCCCATACTAATGCTAACTCTGTTCCTTCCCCAATTAGCAGGAGCATTTCTCTCTCCCTTAGGCTCTCTACACAGATAGACTGCTACTGTCATTGATTAGGAATGTGGCATCAGAGATTATTCTTATGTGCTAGTTAGTTGTCCATCCACCACACAATGGACCCCAAGAAGTATAAGTGGTAAGCACTTGAAATTCAGTCATTTTCTGGTTCTGCCCAATCGGTCTTCCTACCCTTAATACAAATACATTTTTATTATATCCCTTGAGAACTTTAAAACATTTAAAACAAATCGAAGAAAATTATTTTTCACTCAGCGCATAGTTAAGCTCTGGAATTCATTGCCAGAGGATGTGGTTACAGCAGTTAGTGTAACTGGGTTTAAAAAAGGTTTGGATAAGTTCCTAGAGGATAAATCCATAAACTGCTATGATGGTAATTAATAAGCAATAGTAGCTTGTGATCTATCTAATGTTTGGGTACTTGCCAGGTGCTTGTGTCTTAGATTGGCCACTGTTGGAAACAGGATACTGGGCTTGATGGACCCTTGGTCTGACCCAGTATGGCATCTCTTATGTTTGTATGTTCTTTTGTAACTTTAAATATTCAGTATTGAAATACACACATCTTTCATCAATCAAAATTCTGTCCCGGGGTCTCGCTGTCATCAAAATCTCCAACAAAATTTTTCATCTCCCTTACTGTTCTTGAGCTAAGTCACCCGCCATGAGCTCATGTTTTGGCGAGCTCTGCCATCTGCATTGGGGGTTATTCGCTCTGGAATGAGACAAAAATAAATTAAAAACCACAAAAATAGATTTTAAAATCATGCAAATAATACTTAATTATTGCAAAATGTAACCACTAGTTCATGCCTATCTCAGCACAAAATTCGGGACAAATTATCTCAAAAGCACACATAAGACACTGGATCATCCACTTCATTACCTTATAACGACCCTCACAAAATGGTGAAAAGCTCTTAGAGGGTAGTCAGACGTTCTGATTTTATAAACTACTGCTGATAAGAAATCATTCTAACTACTGATGTAAACCTGCATAAATTGATGCATGTACCAGCGTAATGTCAGCCTCCATATATAATAAAGGTATAGACACATCATAAGTCACTTAGACCTTAATGTATTTAATACAAATCCCACTTGATCTTCTTGTTAAGATCATGTGGTAGAACTGTGTTAAGTGTGTATATCCAACATTACTCCTTACAAATCAACACCAAATCAGGATCATCCCCATGTACACACTCATCAGTCTTTTCTAAAACCACAAAGGTAAAGTCAGAAAAAGAATGTCCTGTACGTACACAATGTGTGACCAAGGGGGCCTCAATTCTTAGGTGCACTATCAAGCTCCAATATTCTATAATACGTGTAAAGACAGAGAGTCTTTACACGTATTATGATGTATGGGCACATACATCATAATATATAGACTTCTCGATGTCTGTCCTTTCATTCGATACCTAGAAAGCTTATCGAATGGTAAAACACAGCCATCAAAAGACTGCGGACAAAATGAACAGTTACCACATGGGTGATATCCTGTTTCTCCCACTCGTACAACAGATTTCTCTGGTCTTTCTATAAACTCTGATTGAACAATCATATCCCTGATGTTCCTTCCTTGGTTCATGCAAAAAGAGGTGGTTCACTAAATAGTGGATATAACTGTAAAACCTTCCAGTGCCATTTTATGATGCGCTGTATCATTGGGAAAGTCTGGTAAAACACACACTGTCCACATCGAGCTGTTAATAAAAGATCTCAATTAATCCAGTGGGCAAGCTCATAGGCTCATCTAATTACTGAAGGCAGATAACCCTGTTGAGTAAAATCAGCACTCATCTTACATGCCCTAAGTTTAAATTCAGTTATAGATGAACATTAGCGTCTCAAATGAAAAAATTGGCCAACCCTGTGAATTATCATATAATTTTTGCAGATGACAACTCTGGTAGTGGAGAAGAGTGTTGCAATAAGTTGGCTTTTTGTGAACTGAAAACTGAAAGCCTTCAGATCTTAACATAATGTTAAAGGCAAATAAGCAACACAAGATGAAATTTACTTTTACTCATAGTTAGGGGTCCTTCATTTTCAGTTTAAACTGATTTTCCACCCATAAATTCCCAGACTTTTACAAAAGTGATAATTGGTTTTAAATCAATTTTTCACCCTAATTTTAGGCTGATTTAAGAACAGATCCAGCGCTGCAGATGCAGTGTCTCAAGTTCTCCAGCAACTGCAGGAAGCCAGTATAGGCCAAAGCATCTGCAGCGTTTCAGTCCCCCCCCCCCCCCCCCGCCACCACCATATAAAGCGCTTGCTCTCCAGAGTCATTGATATGGCACCGGAGAGCGAGTGCCTGCCCCCCGAAACAGCCAAAGTGCCTGTTGCTTGTTGCTGCCAATGCCATTCCTACCAGAAGGACTTCCTGTCAGGCTCCCTGGCCCAGCACAAAAGCAGAAGTGTAGCGTTGCAGAGCATGGGAGCCTCAGTTAAGCCTGCTGCTGAAGGAGAGAAGAGTCTGGAGTCACTTAGTAAGGATGAATGCTGTTACAATGGGTGGGGGAAGAGGGAGATTCTTAGGGGTGAGGGGAGAGAATAGGACATGCTAAGTTATGGGAGTAGAGAGACAGGAGTGCTGCTAAGTGAGTGGGAAAATCTAATTAATATTGTTTTATTGTCCTGGCTCTGTCCACTAAAATAAACGCTATTTACCCAGAAAAATAATGAGTCATATCTTTCCACTGGTTTTCTCCTGTTTTTCTTCTTGTCATAATAAACTCTGACAAATTCCTAGGAAAATTAAAAAAAAACAAAAAAACAAAACAGGAAATTAAGGTCCCTACTCATAGTACATCTTGTGTTGCTTATTTGGACATTAACATTATGTTAGGAGCTGAGGGCTTTCAGTTTTCAATTCACAAGAAGACAAATGATCGCAGGAAAAAATACTGAGAGATAAAAATCCATAAAATCTACCTAGTTGCAGCTTTTCAAATTGTGCAAATCTATCATAGCTCTGTATAGTTCAATGTGAAGTACTAAGCTGTATTATGCCTGGGAAATATTTTATATATAGACAAAATTAGTCTCTCTTATGTTTCTTCCATACGATACTTACAGCTAAGCTGTGAGGTTTCCACAGAAAAGGTTAATGAGAAGAACATCAGAAAGTTGCCTATTAACATGTTTTCTCTTAAAATGAGACCTCTTAGATTGTTCTTGTTTCTTTCTTCTGTAATCAACTATAATGACTACAAACTCAGAGGGAAAAATCTCTGTAGAGTTCTTTTGCTTCCCAAATAGTTGCTGAATGTACTCAGGTGGAAAACATCAGTTTCTCAAGGCTTGAGAAAGCACAGTTTCTTTTTAGTAAGCTAAGCTCCCTATTCACTTTCTGAAGAGAGGATAACTCTTTGAAAGCTTCTTACATATGTATTGAGTTAGTCCAATAAAAAGGTATCACCTGCATCTTGTTTGTTGACCCTTAATTCTGCAAATCCAAGTGCACTAACAGGGTAACCAAAATTCTTTGCTCAGATTTTAGTTAAAATGTCCCAGTTTCCTATCTGCACCAAGATTGTATATGGTTAAGAAAACAAGCAACAGCAGGGAGAAAGAAGAGACTGGGAACAAGGGTCAATTAAGTCATCAAGTCTCTAACAAAAACAATAATATGCTAATAGGCACTTGAAAGTTTGATGGATAATGGAATAGTTAAATTAAAGAGAATTAACTCTGGCAGTAAAAGAATACAGACAAAGAAGAAAGCTGTAAAACTTCCATAGATGCAGTTCTCTTATATATAAAAAAAAAAATGAAGCAACTGTTACGTTTGCCAGATGTGGCACACTGCCACTACTGGCTACACTCAGCCCCACAGGCCTGGGCCCCGCCGCTATGCTGCCTTCCTGGCCCCTCCTTAAGTACACGCATGTGACATGCCCTAAATCTACAGGCCCCACGGTGGGAACGGCAGCTTGGGCATTCTGTGATGACAGTGCAGCTGGGTATTTAAACCCAACAGTGCTCCAAGCAAATGCCTCAGCAACAGATCCCTTGCCTAGCCTGCAGATCATGTTGCCATGCCCAGCCTTGCCTCACCCAGCGGGTCCAGCCTTGCCTTGTCCAGCCTATCCAAGCTTGCCTCATCCAAGCTTGCCTTGTCCAGCCTGTCCGGTTTGCCTTGTCTAGCTTTGCCCTGTTCCTGCCCTTGCTCTGTTTCTGTTGCCTTGCCCTTTTCACCTGCCTTGTCCTTGTAGCCTTGGCTTGTCTTGTCAGTCTTGCCCTGACTTGTCTCTCTATGTCTTGTCTGTCTTGGCTTGATTCTCCAGTTCTGACCTCAGCTATGGACTTGACCGCACCCTTGCTATCCACCCAAACTGACCCTGCCTTGTATCCTAACTCTATCATGCTTGCTGCCTGCCCTGACTCTTGGCCCATCTTTGGACTCTCTCTTGATTCACTTTTGGGACCCATCTAAGGCATGTTGGCCCCTGGAACATAATGACTCAACCTGCAGGGAATGGGACTGGTTTAGGTGAAGGTCTAGCTAGTTCCACATCAGTGCATGTTCGCCAGCTTGTTGGTATGAACCTAGTGAGCTCGCTCATGAGGCAGCATCAACCATGCCACAGGCCAAGGGCTCTCAATCCTTACAGCAACAGCTTAAAAATCAAGAGCAAATCAGCATGGCTGCATGTATTTTTTAGGTACCAACATTCCACAAGTGGAAAATTTTTAAAAATAATTTTAATTACTCCAAAGCTAAAGAAAAGCAATTTTTCAACCATTTAGCTTGAGAGTATTAAACTTGAAAAGTCTAAATCCAAAAATTCTATGTTCCTAGCTGAAAACTCTTAGAAATATGACTATGCAAAGTAGGTCAAAAACTGAATGTTTGACCTAGTTTGACCTTTTGACCTTTTGGTATGATACTGAGCATAAATAAAGAATTTTTGATATATTCAAGTTCCCAAGGGTTTTCTGATCATTTTGGTATAAATCTTTCTTTTGTGGGTAAGATACAACTTGATCAGCACCAATTTATTTTTGTGGAACGTTGGTATCTCAGTGGTCCAAAATATACACATTTTTTAAAAATCAATAAAAATGCAAAACAAAAAGGTTCACAAATATAAATACCTACCTAGTATGAGAGCATTATGGCTACTCTCTCTCTCTCTCCCCCCAAATAAAACTAATGACATGTTTCATTCGTGGGGGATTGCTATTCATTTCGCATACCCACGAATGCAACAAATAAGTCCCTATTCGTTGCGGATTACACATTCGTTGAAAATGAATGCACATCCCTACAAATCTATATGCTAGGCAGAAATTGGCAAGCGTTGACACAAATGCTGACGAAATCACTCGTTTCTTCGGAATCCTCTTGTTCAGTGGCTATCACCATGTTCTAAAGGAAAAGCATTACTGGTCAACAGAAGAAGATTTGAGCAACCACATTGTGCCGAAAATCATGTCAAGAAAACGCTTTGAGGACCTGAAAATCTATTTTCATATTGTTGTCAATTTGGAACTACCACCTGGAAAAACTGCAAAGGTTGAGCCATTTTATACCCATTTATCTGCTCAGCTTTTGAAGATTGGAGGTGTTTTTAGTGAAAGCCTGAGCATTGATGAATTGATGGTACCATATTATGGCCATCATAGCTGCAAAATGTTAATTTGAGGCAAACCAATTCGATTTGGATACAAAATATGGATGATGTGCAGTCCAGATGGTTTTCCATTTTCGATGCAGATTTATAAGGTGCCAAACATCAGCCAGAAGAATCAGGCACTGATAAAGCTGAAAAAGTTCCACTTGGTACAAGAGTAATTTCGGATTTGATTTCAGTCATTCAAGAGCCAAGAAATCATTGCCTTTTCTTTGATAATTTCTTCACATCACACAACTTGATGGTCGAACTGAAAGAAAAGGGATTTTGAGCAATTGGCACTCTCAGAGAAAATAGGACTGGGAAATGTCCCCTAATGGCACCTAAAGAACTACGCAAGAAAGATCATGGAGAATTTGATTATTTGTGGTGATGGAAACATCATCTGTGTCTGCTGGAATGACAGCAGTGTGGTCACAGTCATGTCCAACTGGATGAAGCCATTTCCACTTCAAAATGCCAGCCGCTATTCTCTCAAAGAAAAGAAAAAAGTTCTAATAAAGCAGCCAAAAATCATTGATGCTTACAATCAAGGCATGGGTGGTGTTGATCTACTTGACCGGCTTTTAGCAGCTTACCGCCCAACACTTCACTCCAAAAAGTGGTGGTGGTGGAATTTATTTTCAAATGGCTTGAACATGGCTGTTGTGGCAGCTTGGAAAATTCACTGCCATCTGCTGGGAAAAGAAGCAATGAGCCATTTGGACATCCTACGTGAAGTATCTATCGTAGCAATGAAATGTAGCCTTTCAAGCTACCGCATCTGGAAAGGAGGTCCTACAGCACCCATAAGCGCCGATGTAAAGGCATCACAGCCTCACTTCTTGTCCTTAACTTCCCAAGGCCGATGTGCTTTCTGCTCCAAAAATACAAAAAAGTGGTGTGAATTTTGTGGTAAACGTTTACATGAAAAATGTTTTCCAGATTATCATGCTTGATTTTTTCTTATTATTTTTTTGAGTAATTTTCATTTTTATGTATGATATTAGCTATAGTATTGCAGTAGGTTACAAGAATTACCTAAAATAAAACATTTAAAAAAAGTAAATTTTGACCCCTGTTGATCCCAATGTTCCACTAGAGGACCTGGGGTTTTCTCAAAAACCCATGGTCAGATTTCCTTGCAAATTCTTTTATACCATATTTGGGTTTAGTTAACTAAGATATGTAAAAAGGGACATCAGGAAATAATTCCTTCAATGAACAGGATCTAAAAGGTTAAAAGGTTTTCAAGACGTTTTATATTGTTAGGATTCATAGGTTAGTGGGGCCCTTGGCCTGAGGTGAGAGATGGTACCACCCACGGGAAGGAGCCCCACTGAGCCTCACTGTCAGGAGGCGAGGTCTGAGCAATAGGTGACACAGCCCAATGAGTATAGGGAGAGCAGGAGACTGGGGTATGGATGTGGTAGCCAGAATAGGTCCCCCTAGTGGTGGAGTGTGAGCAGGCCCCGAAGAGCATGGAATACAGGCAGAGTAAGGAGGAGTGCTTGCGAGGACGACCCCAGGGGTTGGAGCCACAGAGAGAGTCAGCATGGGAGGTATGATGTAGGCTTACCTGTAAGTGGGGAAGCCCAGGGGTCTCTGGCAGTGCAAGAGGACACTACCCCGAGGAGTGGGGAAGTACAGTGCAATCTGAGAGATAGGCAGTTCGCTAACCTGAGGAGCAGGGATAAGAATGAAGTAACAGTAAAGTACAAGGTGCTGCCCCGAGGAGCGGGGGAGCACAGCTCAGTCCAAGTTGACAATGCGCTACCCCGAGGAGCGGTGGCATGGCAGTCACAAGCGAAGGCAATGGCCCGCAGGGTGAGGTACACCCACGTTAGTCTCCATGAAGCAAAGTAGTGAGGCTGTAGCCTGCAGGGCAGGGTACACCTACGTTGGTCTCCACGAAGCAAGTAATGAGGCAATGGCCTGCAGAGTGGGGTACACCTACATTGGTCTCCATGAAGTAGAGTTATATGGCAATAGTTTGCAGAGCGGGGCATACCATGCTGAGTCTCCACGAAGCAGAGAAGAACGGCAATGGTCCGCAGAGCGGGGTACACCGATGTAGAGTCTCATGGGTAGAGAAGTTCCTGGAGCAACCCCGAGGAGCGAGGGAGATGGCAGGCAGCATCCGAGGTGCAGGGCCCTCCGATGAGCGGATAGCCAGAGACAGGAGTAGGGCCCCCGAGGAGATGGTACCCGAGAGTGTTTCATGCCAGGAGGAGCAGGAATCAAGAACCAGTGTCTGTAGAGAGATCAGCAGGATTCATCAAGGAGGGAACTTGTTGCCAAGTTGATTAGAGCCAGGCCTTGATGATGCTTAAGAGTCCAGGGCTAGTGATGTCATGAAGTGGAGACACCCCTGAGATTCCCGCCCTGGCGTCCTTAAAGGAGGGCCATGGAGTGCGCGCACCTAGGAAGACCTGGGAGAGATATGACGGTCAGCGGCGTCCTTGCCGCCCTGGGGAGTCCTGGAACGAAGCCATGAACGAAACCAATTTGGCAGTGCAATAATAATGGGAGATTTCAATTACCTGACCGAAAGAGGTGCAAGAACACACTTGGACAATCCACCGGGTCAAATATAAGTGTTCTTTAATAGAAAGTCTTTCATTCAGTGTAAACGGCAACTCCACAACTCCTTGCAAATAATATTTAAATAGGTCCCCCGACACGGGTCCGTGTTTCGCTTTGTCGCTGCATCGGGAGGGGCCACAAATATAAATATCAATCTACAACATAAAAGATAACATATGGTGGATTGATAAAAACAAAAAGGCTACATAATTTATAACAAGCATCAAAACAGTACATACCTGTCAAACCATTCCGGGAGCACAAAGCGCCCCCAGTGGACTACACTTTTAAAGAGCAGAAAATGGCGCCAAAACTCCATGATATCGCGAGACTGTCTACCCAATCAGGACAAAGAGTAAATTAACTAAACAGATGCCATTCTATTTCCCTATTCAGACCTTTAGGGGTAATCGTGTCCAAGGTGAAAATCCACCTTTGTTCTCGTCTTCCAAGCATCCCTGAGTAGTCTCCCCCTCTCGAATGTCGGGGAACCACCTCCAGGACCAGGAAAGCGAGCTCAGAGATGGCATGATCACATTGTGCCCAGTGGCTAACCAGAGGTTCATCTATTCGTGAGAGACGGATATTCGAACAATGTTCAATGATTCTGGTTTTAACCATGCGGGTCGTTTTGCCCACAAATACCAACGGGCACGGGCATTGGACAGCATATATAACCCCTCTTGTAGTACAATCAGACTGTGCACGTAAAGGGTAAATTTGACCAGAGTTAGGATGAATATACTCAGACCTGACAGAGGTATGAGAGCACATAGAACAATGTCCACATGGACGGTGTCCCCTGGCCGTCCCAAAGGCAGTGTCAGAGCAAGAAAAAGATGCATGAACCAGCCGGTCCCGCAGATTTTTTGCCCGCCGAAAAGTGAAGCGCAATGAGCCTTGCAAAAGATTAGAAAGTGCAAGTGCTTGCCAGTGTCTCCGAATGAGCAATCGTACCTTATGACTGATGGTCGAGAAAGGTAATATACAATTATAACTCGCTTCATCTGGACGAGAGGGAGGCAAGAATAACCACTCATGATGAGAATATAAAGCTCGTTTAAAAGCCTTCTTTATCACCCGCGAAGGGTAACCTCTCTCCAAAAAGCGATTTGTCATATCGTATGATTTTTGTAAGAAATCTGCTCGAGATGAACAGAGACGCCGGAGCCGCAAAAATTGGCCTGTGGGGATATTGTCTCTTAAAGGACGGGGATGAAAACTGGTGTATGACAAAAGGGTATTTCGGTCCGTGTCTTTCCTAAATAGAGTGGTATTAAATCTGCCCTCCTTGACTGATATTAAAACATCCAAAAAGGATATTTGAACCGGGTCAATGGAGAAGTTGAATTGAATATTAGTATCAACAGAATTTAACCAGTCTAGGAAAAGATAAAATTGGATATCCAATATTGACTGGGTAAATGTAACATCAGGCCTTGCTAGAGACATAAAGTTCCTGGATGTAATAAATGATTGCTTCATGGAGCAATTGGTTCAGGAACCAACAAGAGAGGGAGCTATTTTAGATTTAATTCTTAGTGGAACGCAAGATTTGGTGAGAGAAGTAACGGTGGTAGAGCCACTTGGCATCAGTGATCATAACATGATCAAATTTAAACTAATAACTGGAAGGGGGACAATAAGTAAATCTGCAACTTTGATAAAATGAGGAAAATAGTTAGAAAAAAACTGAAAGGTGCAGCTGCAAAGGTTAAAAGTGTTCAACAGGCATGGACATTGTTTAAAAATACAATCCTAGAGGCGGAGTCCATATGTATTCCACGCATTAAGAAAGGTGGAAGGAAGGCAAAACGACTACCGTCATGGTTAAAAGGTGAGGTGAAAGAGGCTATTTTAGCCAAAAAAAACATCCTTCAAAAATTGGAAGAAGGATCCATCTGAAGAAAAAAGGATAAAACATAAGCATTGTCAAGCTAAGTGTAAAACATTGATAAGACAGGCGAAGAGATAATTTGAAATGAAGTGGCCATAGAGGCAAAAACTCATAATAAAAACTTTTTAAAATATATCCAAAGCAAGAAACCTGTGAGGGAATCGGTTGGACCATTAGATGACAGAGGGGTTAAAGGGGCTCTTAGAGAAGATAAGGCCATTGCAGAAAGACTAAATGAATTCTTTGCCTCCGTGTTTACTAATGAGAATGTTGGGGAGATACCAGTTCCGGAGATGGTTTTCAGGGGTGATGAGTCAGATGAACTGAACGAAATCACTGTGAACCTGGAAGATGTAGTAGGGCAGATTGACAAACTAAACAGTAGCAAATCACCTGGACTGGATGGTATGCATCCTAGGGTTCTGAAGGAACTCAAGAATGAAATTTCTGATCTATTAGTTAAAATTTGTAACCTATCATTAAAATCATCAATTGTACCTGAAGACTGGAGGGTGGCCAATGTAACCCCAATATTTAAAAAAGGCTCCAGGGGCGATCCGGGTAACTATAGACCAGTGAGCCTGACTTCAGTGCTGAGAAAAATAGTGGAAACTATTCTCAAGATCAAAATCGTAGAGCATATAGAAAGACATGATTTAATGGAATATAGTCAACATGGATTTACCCAAGGGAAGTCTTGCCTAACAAATCTGCTTCATTTTTTGAAGGGGTTAATAAACATGTGGATAAAGGTGTACCAGTAGATGTAGTGTATTTGGATTTCAGAAGGCGTTTGACAAAGTCCCTCATGAGAGGCTTCTACGAAAACTAAAACGTCATGGGATAGGAGGCGATGTCCTTTCGTGGATTACAAGCTGGTTAAAAGACAGGAAACAGAGAGTAGGATTAAATGGTCAATTTTCTCAATGGAAAAGGGTAACCAGTGGAGTGCCTCAGGGATCTGTACTTGGACCGGTGCTTTTCAATATATATATAAATGATCTGGAAAGCAATACGACGAGTGAGATAATCAAATTTGCAGATGACACAAAATTGTTCAGAGTAGTTAAATCACAAGCAGATTGTGATAAATTGCAGGAAGACCTTGTGAGACTGGAAAATTGGGAATCCAAATGGCAGATGAAATTTAATGTGGATAAGTGCAAGGTGATGCATATAGGGAAAAATAACCATTGCTATAATTACACAATGTTGGGTTCCATATTAGGTGCTACAACCCAAGAAAGAGATCTAGGTGTCATAGTGGATAACACATTGAAATCGTCAGTTCAGTGTGCTGCGGCAGTCAAAAAAGCAAACAGAATGTTGAGAATTATTAGAAAGGGAATGGTGAATAAAATGGAAAATGTCATAATGCCCCTGTATCGCTCCATGGTGAGACTGCACCTTGAATACTGTGTACAATTCTGTCGCCGCATCTCAAAAAAGATATAATTGCGATGGAGTAGGTACAGAGAAGGGCTACCAAAATGATAAGGGGAATGGAACAACTCCCCTATGAGGAAAGACTAAAGAGGTTAGGACTTTTCAGCTTGGAGAAGAGATGGCTGAGGGGGGATATGACAGAGATGTTTAAAATCATGAGAGGTCTAGAACGGGTAGATGTGAATTGGTTATTTACTCTTTCAGATAGTAGAAAGTCTAGGGGGCACTCAATGAAGTTAGCATTGGGCACATTTAAAACTAATCGGAGAAAGTTCTTTTTTACTCAACGCACAATTAAACTCTGGAATTTGTTGCCAGAGGATGAGGTTAGTGCAGTTAGTATAGCTGTGTTTAAAAAAGGATTGGATAAGTTCTTGGAGGAGAAGTCCATTACCTGCTATTAAGTTCACTATGGGGGTCATTTTCAAAGGAGTTACGCATGTAAATGTGACATACTATCGTAGCAATTTTCAAAAGCTATTTACTCGAGTAAAGTGCACTTACTTGAGTAAATCCTATGGACAATTCAATGGCATATATTGTAGCAATTTTGAAAAGCCCACTTACTTGAGTAAAGTGTATTTACTCGAGCAAAAACCAGTTTTGCTCGAGTAAATGCTTTTTAAAATCTACCCCTTAGAGAATAGCCACTGCCATTAGCAATGGTAACATGGAATAGACTTAGTTTTTGGGTACTTGCCAGGTTCTTATGGCCTGGATTGGCCACTGTTGGAAACAGGATGCTGGGCTTGATGGACCCTTGGTCTGACCCAGTATGGCATTTTCTTATGTTCTTATGAGGGTCAGAAGCAGCTAGCCACAGTCGCGATTCTTCCCAGAGGAGAGAGGGCAGCGACAAACGAAGTGAGTAATAGCGGTCGCAGCCATCTGCGACTGACGGTCATAAGAATACCCCCTCTCTTAAGCCCTCCCCACGGGGGTTTGTGTTTTCTAGGATGTGTGGCGTGAAACTGCTTGATTAAATCCTTGTCAAGGATGTTGGCCATAGGCTCCCAGCTGTTTTCTTCAGGCCCAAAGTCCTCCCACGAGAGGAGATATTCCCACCACTTTCCATGCTTTCTGACATCCAAGACATCTTGCGCCTGATAAGTAATGTCCACCTCCGACGACAGAGGTTGGGGCTCAGATGGTTTCTTAGAGAAATCAGACAGTACCAGAGGTTTGAGTAGCGAGATATTGAAAGCATTATGGATTTTAAGAGATGCAGGCAGTCAAAGGCTGTAGGTAACTGGACCCAGCCAATGGAGCATGGGAAAAGGCCCAATGTATCTGGGGGCAAAGCGGGCCAATGGCAGTTTTAGATGAATAAAACGAGTGCTGAACCACACTTTGTCTCCTGGGTTAAATTGCAGAGCTTCTCAATGATGGGCATTGTAGAACTTTTTAGATCTTTGGGCGGCTTGCTGAAGAAGCTGTTTGGTGTGGTCCCAGAGTCGATGCAACTCGTGCGCGGTAGCCTGCACCCTGGGGACGGCACTGACAGCGAGAGCGGAAAAGGAGGCAGTGGCTGGCGTCCGTAGACCACCTGAAAGGGTGATGACCTGGTGGATGCAGACTTGTGGGAATTTAGAGCAAATGCAGCCCATAGTAGAAGGTCGAACCAATCATTCTGACGGGAATTTACATAAGCTTGAAGGAACTGTTTTAAGGTCCTGTTTGTTCTTTCCGCCTGACCATTGGCTTGGGGATGATAAGCCGATGTGAGGTCCAAAGCGATGTCAAACATTTTGAGAGGGATTTCCAAAATCGGGCGGTGAATTGTACTCCTCGATCAGAGAGAATATGTCTTGGGAGTCTGTGGAGGCAGAATATGTGGCAGATGAACAGATTCGCTAGTTCCGGAGCTGAGAGAAGGCCAGGTAACACCACAAATTGAGCCATTTTCAAAAATTAGTCCATGGTGATCCAAATCATATTGTTGCCACTTGAAAGACGAAGGTCCACAATGAAATCTGTGGTTATGTGCGTCCATGGCTCGCTGTGCGCAGGAAGCAGTTGCATGAGACCCCAAGGATGACCAGCCAGAGGCTTATGATAAGCTCATTGGGGTAAGACTCAACATAAGCTTGTGTGTCCTACTTTATAGTGGGCCACCAATAGAACCATTAGAGAGTGGAAAGGGTTCTTGACTGTCCTTGGTGGCCTGCTGTTAAGGAGTTGTGAGCCCAGCTGAGTATCTTCCGTCAGATTTGTCGGGGAACTACCGTTTTCCCAGGCGGCACAGTGAACTTGGCAGAAAGGAGGACTTTAGCTGGATCAATGATGTGCCGAGGAACGTCGGGAACATCGTCAGTGACAATAGACCAGGAGAGTGCATCGGCATGGCAGTTTTTATTAGCTGGATGGTATTATAACAGAAAGTTAAATCGAGTAAAAAAAAAAAGGGCCCAACGTGTACTTTGAACCTGAACATCTAGAGAGGTTCCTGGAATCTAGACAGAACCAAGGGGAGGCAGCTGAATCCTGATTATAATTGGAAAAGAAAAAAAATAAGATTCTGCTTCTTACTCTCATTATATGGTAAAGTTTGCTTTATTATGTTATTAATTGGACTCCTCTATAGTTTTGTAACTAGGAAAAAGGAAATTAATATTGTTTAAAAGTAATTATGTGACAGGAATTATAAATCCTTTTTTTTCCTTGTTTGGTATTCATATAAAAGTGAAAATATGTAATATTGAAACTTGAAAATAAAAAATTAAACAAAAAAAAAAAAAAAGGGCCCAACGGTCCTGTTGATGATTTAGGTGTTGCGCACGGTGCAAATACTCGAGGTTCTTGTGGTCAGTATATACTGTAATCTGATGCTGTGCCCCCCTCGAGCCAGGGTCGCCACTCCTTGAAAGCCAGTTTAATTGCCAAAAGCTCCTTATCCCCGATTGCATAATTATGTTCTGCTGGAGAGAAGCGTTTTGAGAAAGATGAGCAAGGGTGTAAGGTATCGGTGGCTGAATACTGGCTGAGTACTGCTCCTATGCTGACATCAGAGGCGTCGATCTCGACAATGAAGGGCCATCGGGGGCGTAGGCATGGTTCCTGAAGGAAGGTGGCCTTAAGGTCCTAGAAGGCGTCATGGCCTCGGGCGACCACTGAGACGGACTGGCACCCTTACAAGTCATGGCCATGAGTGAGGTGGTCAGCATAAAATAGTGATGAATAAACGATCTGTAGTAATTGGTGAAGCCAAGAAATCTCTGCAAGGCCTTGAGGCCTGTGAGTTGAGGCCAATCGTGGATACTTTTGGATTTTTGGGGATCTATCCGAAAGCCTTGGCTAGAGACCACATAGCCAAGAAAGAAATGGACTCTTGTTCAAAAGAGCATTTCTCCAGTTTGGCATACAACTGGTTGTCCCTCCAACACTGAAAAACACTGCAGACGTCCTGGTGATGGCTCTGAAGGTCTTGAGAAAAACCTAAGATGTCATCCAGGTAGACTATGACACATCGGTAGAGCATGTCTCTGAAGACCTCATTCATCATATTCTTGAAAACCGCTGGAGCGTTACAGAGGCCGAACGGCATCACAAGGTATTCAAAGTGGCCGTCACTGGTGTTAAATGTGGTTATTCATCGCCCTGGCGGATTTGGACCATGTTGTAGGCCCCTCTAAGATCTAATTCGGTGAAGATCTTGGCTCCCTGAAGTCTGTCAAAAAGTTCCGAAATTAACGGTAGAGGGTAGCGATCCTTCAGAGTCATCTCATTTAAACCACAGTAGTCGATACCCGGCCGGAGGGAGCCGTCTTTCTTCCCCACGAAGAAAAAGCCCACTCCAGAGGGAGACCTGGAGGGCCGGATGAAGCCCTTGGCTAAATTTTCACATATATATTCCGACATGGCTTGCGTTTCGGTCAAGGACAATGGGTAAATCCTACCCCGAGGAGGTTCTGTGTTAGGCAGAAAATTTATTGCACAATCGAAAGAGCGATATGGGGGTAGGGTGTCCGCAGCCTTTTTGGAGAAGACATCCGCGTATGAGGAATACTGTGGCGGAAGGCCCGGAAGAGAAGCAGAAGTGGTTAGGCAAGGTACAGGTGATACGACCTCCAAGCATTTGTCATGGCAAGAGCTACCCCATTGAGATAGTTGTAATGTGACCCAATCAAACTGCGGGGTATGCAGCTCTAACCATGGCAGTCCCATGACCACGGGGTGTATAGCTTTATCCAGCACGAGGAATGATATGGTCTCTACATGTAAAGAGCTGGTACGGAGCTAGATAGGGACCGTGGAGTGAGTAACCTCGCCTGGTAGAGGTTCGCCATGAATGGAGGAAAGTAGTAAGGGCACTGGGGACTGGATGGTGGGGATTCGGAGATGTTCCACAAGTTGCCTCAGAATAAAGTTCCCACCGGCCCCAGAGTCCACCAAAGCCAGCGTATAAAACTCTTGAGCGGCAGGTTTGATGGAAACTGGCAAGGTTAATGGAGGAGAGGGTGAAGTCAATCTTAGGAGCAGTCCTCCGGAAGAACCTAGGCTTGGGAGTTTCCTGGACAGACGGAGCATGAAGCTATGGCATGTCCGAGTTGGCCACAATACAAGCAGAGACCTGATTGTTGGCAATGGTGTTTTTCTTTCAGAGAAAGCCTACTTCAACCCATCTGCATAGGTTCTTCCCCTTCTTTATTCTGAGTGGTGTTGGGCTTAGGAGAGGGCATGTGTCGAATTCGGGGTGTGCTCTGAGCCATCCTTCTGGATACTCTAGTCTCTTGAGAACATTCTCGAAGGTGGCAATCAATGCAACTGGCAAGGTCTATCAAAGAATCCAGGGATTCAGGAAGTTCCCGAGCCACTAGTTCATCTTTGATCCGCGGGCTTAGGCCTTCGAGGAAGATAGCACATAGGCAGTCCAAATTCCAGTGAAGTTCAGACGAAAGGGTTCTGAACTCAATGACGTAATCTGTCAAAGACCTGGAGCCTTGTTGGAGATGAAGAAGGGAAGACCCGGATATGGTTTTCCGACCTGGATCGTCAAAGATGGAGCGAAGTAAGGCGAGAAAGCCAGGCAGATCTCGAAGAACCAGTTAAGCTCGCTCCCAGAGTGGTGATGCCCAGGCCAAGGCCTTACCATCCAGGAGTGACAGGATGTAAGTCGTCTTGGTGATCACATCTGGGAAATATGCTGGTTGTAGGCAAAAGTGCATATTACATTGATTCAGGAAACCCCTGCACATAAGAGGGTCTCCTGAGAAATGTGGGGGTGCCGGCAAGGGCACAGTAGGCCGGAGGATTGGCGTGTGTGTAGCAGGATTAGGTTTGGCAGACGTTGAGGCAGAGTCCAACCGGGTACTCAGGATATCTATGGCTGCTGCCAGAGTTTCCAAGAATTTTTGTTGTTCAGAAATTCGTTCTGCCAGGCCAGGAATGGTCTGGAGAGCCAAGACATCTGCTGGGTTAATGGACTTTGCAATCTGTTAGGATTCGTAGGTTAGTGGGCCCTTGGCCTGAGATGAGAGATGGTACCACCCATGGGGAGGAGCCCCACTGAGCCTCACCGTCGGGAGGCGAGGTCTGAGCAATAGGTGACACAGCCCAATGAGTATAGGGAGAGCAGGAGATTGGGGTGTGGATGTGGTAGCCAAAATACGTTCCCCTAGTGGTGGAGTGCTGAGCAGGCCCCAAGGAGAGGGGAATGCAGGCAGGGTAAGGAGGAGTGCTTGCGAGGATGACCCCAGGGGAGCACGGGTCAGCACGGGAGGTTTGATGTAAGCTTACCCGAGAAGTGGGGAAGCCCAGGGGTCTCTGGCAGTGCAAGAGGACACTACCCCGAGGAGCGGGGAAGTGCGGTACAGTCTCAGAGATAGGCAGGTTGTACCCCGAGGAGCGGGGAGCTGAATGAAGTAACAGTAAAGTACAAGGTGCTGCCCTGAGGAATGGGGGAGCATGGCTCAGTCCAAGTTCACAACGCGCTACCCTGAGGAGCGGAGGCGCGGCAGTCAAAAGTAAAGGCAATGGCCTGCAGGGAAGGATATACCTACGTTGGTCTCCACGAAGCAGAGTAGAACGGCAATGGTCCTCAGAGCAGGGTACACCAATGTAGAGTCTCACGGGTAGCGTAGTTCCTGGAGCAACCCCGAGGAGCGAGGGAGATGGCAGACAGCATCCGAGGCGCAGGGCCTTCCGATGAGCGGATAGCTAGAGAAAGGAGCAGGCCCCCCAAGGAGCGGGTACCCAAGAATGTCCCACGCCAGGAGGAGCAGGAATCAGGAACCAGTGTCCGTAGAGAGAACAGCAGGATTCATCAAGGAGGGAACTCGATGCCAAGTCGATTAGAGCCAGGCCCCAATGGTGCTTAAGAGTCCAGGGCTCGTGATGTCATCAAGGGGAGACACCCCTGAGCTCTGGAATTTGTTGCCAGAGGATGTGGTTTGTGCAGTTAGTATAGCTGGGTTCAAAAAAGGTTTGGATAAGTTCTTGGAGGAGAAGTCCATTAACGGCTATTAATCAAGTTTACCTAGGGAATAGCCACTGCTATTAATTGCATCAGTAGCATGGGATCGTCTTAGTGTTTGGGTAATTGCCAGGTTCTTGTGGCCTGGTTTGGCCTCTGTTGGAAACAGGATGCTGGGCTTGATGGACCCTTGGTCTGACCCAGCATGGCAATTTCTTATGTTCTTATGTTCCCGACCTGGCGTCCTTAAAGGAGGGTCAATGAGCGCGCGTGCCTAGGAAGTCCCAGGAGAGAAAAGGCGGTCGGCATTGTCCTCGCCACCCTGGGGAGTTCTGGAATGGAGCCATGAGGGTCGGAGGTGGCTAGCAACAGTCGCGAGTCTTCCCAGAGGAGAGAGGGAAGCAACGCACGAAGTGAGTAATAGCGGTCGCAGCCGTCTGCGACCGATGGTCATAACATATATAAATTATAATGAAATTTAAAACAAGCTACTGTAAATGTGTTGTTACTTAAAAATTAATTTTTCTCATATGTAGGAAACAATGCCATATGACACCCACACATTATAATAGTTTTTATGTCTTACCAAAATGATATTGGGAAATTTTGGTTTAGAAGAAGCAGTATGTAGAAAAAAAGGAGTAGCTGGTATGTTAGTATAGCTATGTTTAAAAAAGGATTGGGTAAGTTCTTGGATGAGAAGTCCATTGCCTGCTATTGATTAAGTTGACTTAGAAAATAGCCACTGCTATTACTAGCAACGTTAACATGGA
This sequence comes from Rhinatrema bivittatum, assembly GCF_901001135.1. Lineage (NCBI taxonomy): Eukaryota > Metazoa > Chordata > Amphibia > Gymnophiona > Rhinatrematidae > Rhinatrema > Rhinatrema bivittatum. Next base: position 218,462,131 of record NC_042616.1, on the reverse strand, counting down.
ATAGACTTAGTTTTGGGGTACTTGCCAGGTTCTTATGGCCTGGATTGGCCACTGTTGGAAACAGGATGCTGGGCTTGATGGACCCTTGGTCTGACCCAGTATGGCATGTTCTTATGTTCTTATATTTTGTAGAGAATGGCTATTCTATAACAAAAAGCTCTCAAAGTATAGAACAGGCTTCAAATACAACAAAGAGGCTATTTCAAATAATAAAGAGCCTTCTGCATCCCCTCCACAGCAAAATCCAACTATCATCTCAAAACAGACCAGCAATGACTTTGCTTCCTTTTTCAACAACGAGATTAAAGGTCTCCACTTAGATCTCTAAAACACCACCTCCAGCCCCTCACTGGTAGCCCAGAGTAATTGGAGGATATCTTAGAAAATGGCGCGGGCCATCCATTGCTCCTTCCATGTGACAGGGGCTGACCAATGGCACAGGTAGCCCCTGTCACATGGTAAGGGCAAAGGGCCACCGGCGCCATTTTGATTCCTGGCAGGCCCGATGGCCCGAGAGTGAGACATCGCTCGCGGGACCCTGCTGGATCACCAGGACTTTTAGTAAGTCTTGGGGAGGGATCAGGATGGTGGGGGGGTTGTAATAAAGTAAAAGTGAAGGGTTGGGGTGTTTTGTTTTTTTTTTAAATAAATGTGCCCCTTCCCCCTGCACTAACCAGAAAAATGAATTTTCCCCGAAGTTTGTGGAAAATCCATTTCGGGGTTTGGGTCACCCGATTCGTGATAAAAGAATGCACATCTCTAATATTAAGTAGTGCAACTGCACTATTGAATTTAGCCAGCTATCTTAAAGTTAGCAGGCTAACCTTAGGACAGGTCTGTGGCCTAACCAGACTTAGCTGGCTAAGTAATCCAGCCCTGACCCCTTTTACTCACCTTTCCTTCGCCTTCTCTTCCTATTCCATCCCACTCAACCCCACCCCATACTTCTATCACTAATATCCCCCTGAGTCTTCTTCTTGATGCCACAGGGTCTTCATATTGCTGGCAGGGAATGGAAATCCCACCAGCATGTCATCCCGTGACACCCCGGGTCTTCCTGCTGGTTGAGTGTGGGAAACCCACTGGCATTAGAATTCAAATACAAAGTGAAGCAATCCGTCGCAGGGGTTTTTTGGGGGGACACTTGCTGCTGCCCCCATAATTTTTCCACCTGAGGCAACCACCTCATCCTGCCTAATTATAGAGCTGCTTCTGGGTTAAAACAAGGAGTTCTGAAGCATAAGAGTCAGAGAGATCATTGATTAAAATCCCCAAAAATAAGAGATGGGAAACATGGTTCAAGGAAGAAAGAAAGCCAGGAGTCCAGGGATTTGATAAATGACAGCTCCGTGGAGAGGGAGTGGGATGAATAGACAGATGGAGAGGGCCTCAAAGGAAGAAAAGCAGTGGGATTGAGGTGGAAGAAGGAATTGAAACCTACAGGAGAGGGCGAGCAGTAGTTAAATATCACCACTGCAGCCTACTTTGTGAGGTATATGGGAGAGAAGATAACCTCCATGACAGAGTAGCAACTGAAGCAGTGTCCTCAAGGCAAAGCCGAGTCTTAGTCAAGGCGAGAAGATGAAAAGTATGAGAGATAAAGAGGGCATGAATCTGGGAAAGCTTGTTGGAACTAGAACAGGCATTCCACAGTTAGCATGAGAAAGGAAAAGGGATGGAAGAGGGTGTTTGGGATACGATAGGAGGAGTAATGGTTTGATATGCACAAATGGGATAAAGTTGTCTTGGAGGGTCAGAATTGAGATTGGTATCCTCAGCTGAGAGGAGAGGAAAAAGCAGGAGAATATGGAGAAGAGAGGTGGAGGTGTGACAACAGTAATGAGGATGATATGCTGACAGGAAAATATGTGCTTTGCCTTTTCAGCATTATACAAATATCTGCTTGCTGGGCAGACTGGAGCTTGCTGGGCAGACTGGATGGGCCGTTTGGTCTTCTTCTGCCGTCATTTCTATGTTTCTATATGTTTCTATCTTCTACCAGCCAATTTGAAAGAAATACAATTCAAAATGTTGCACAGAATTTACCTTACTAGAGAGTTAGGAGCCAAAATGCAGCTGTGGGAATCTAATTTGTGTTTAAAATGTAACCATTGCATTGGTAGCTTGTGTCATACGTTTACAGAATGTTATATATTCCAAGTTTTTGGGGGACAAATCCAAGGGTTTCTTGACTGACTGCTTGGCCAATGGATTGAGTGGAACGGAAGAATGTTGTATTTATATCTTTTTGATAGATCATTAGTTTTACCTGCTGGAGCCACAAAATGTTTAGGGGTTTCTCTCACCTTAGCGAGAAAAGTAATACTGTCTGTTTGGCATAATGAAGAATTACCTGTTTTTAATCAGAAGAAAATGGAAATGAAACAGTATGCTATACTTGAACAATTTAGGCAGAAAGAGTTGCATGGACAGAAATCTTTGTTGTACTTACAAGGTTATTTTTAATTATGGGAATGGGAACAGAGTACTGTATAAACAGGTGTGCTTAATAGCATAATCAAAATATATTTTCTGTTTATGGTGTGATTGTGGTGTGTATGGTATGTTTGGCTTATGTGTGTAGAAATATGTTAAAAGAGTGAGCTATATTGGCTGTTGGTTAAATATCTTGTTGGATGGCGTTTACATTGTAAATTTTGATATTGGGGTATTGTTCACTTACTGTTGTACAAGTTGCTCACTCAATAAATGTATTGATTAAAAAAAAGATATAGTGGGGGAACCAAGATGGTGCCTTCTATGTAGCAGCAGCTCCCATGACTTTTCTGTTTTCCTCATCATTAAAGTTTATTTCCTGCTATAATGGGGAAAAGGAAAGGAGCTGTTTGGAAGAGCAAGTAATCTCAGGCATCTGTTGCTCTCCATCAAACCACCATGCTTGAATATGCATTTACTCTGACTACAGTAGACGAGTCCAACTTGGCTGGAGATGAGGCCGCCAGCCCATCGGTGGCTGAAATGTTACTAAGCTTCAACTACTGTTCTACACTGCGGCCTTCTTTTCGGAGGATTCTCCAGAGTATGAGGAGCTGCCCTTGTGTCATCAGGCAGCACCTTCCCCTCAGTTGATGAAGGATATGTGACTGGGTTTGTTGGGTGTTGGTCATGGCTGCTGGGAGCTGCCGGAAAACATCAATGCATTTGATTTACAATCAGTTGCATCAAATGGGGAGCCTGAAGTAAGTTCTTTGGTTTCTTTGTCTCAGACTCATGATCTTATTTCGAGCCTTAAGGTTAGGCCTTCTTTTGAGAAACCTGCGGTAATAACTTTAGAGAGTCTATGACAGTAATGATGACTGTTGAAAAATCGGTTTCGGCCATTGTTGTTTTGACCACAGATCTGCACTCTAAATTTCAGTCTGAAGAACAACAAATTTCTAAGGGTAAAAAGAAGTTATTTGAAGTAGAGACTTTCATAGTCCAAGTTAAAGAAGTTTAGATTAATATGATTAAGGATTTATTCATGTCTTCTAAGAGAACTGAAAATATGGAGAACTCCCTTAAATCTTTAAATTTGAGAGTGCTTAATTTTCCTCAAATCTATTTATTTATTTATTTATTTAAACATTTTTATATACTGCACTGTGGGGTAGGAGTCTATCCGTCTAGGTGGTTTACAAGAAAACATACACAATATTATAATTTACATCATTTAAAATATATCACATTTACATTAAGATGCTGAGTCATGCTAGCAGTTTTAGAGTTCAGAGTAATTAGTTCACTATTGTAAATTGTATGCACGTGTGAAAAGGTGAGTTTTTAACATTTTCTTAAATTCTCTATGATTTGCTGTTAGTTGAATATAATCTGGGATTGAGTTCCATAATGTCAGGCCTGCAACTGAAAAAGCTCGTTTTCGGGTTAGTGCTAAGCTGACAGATTTTATTGAAAGAATTTCCAGGGTACATTTATCTAAGGAGTGGAGCTGTCTGGTGGGCCTGTATATTCTCAGTAATGAACATAGCCAGACGGAGTTGGAGTTATATAATAAATTGTGAATAATGGACAACATTTTATGTCATTTGATACGATATTGGGAGCCAGTGTAATTGTTGTAATGTAGGTGTAATATGGTCTCTGCGTGATACATTACATAACATTCGAACTGTAGCATTTTGCACAAGTTGTAGTGGTTGTATTGTTGATTGGGGTAGACCAAGATATAATGAATTACAGTAATCTAGGGTGGTGAGAATCAAAGCTTGAGTAACTAAATGAAAATCGCTTGGTAATAATAATGGCTTCTCCCTCTGAGCTTTTAAAATCTTATTTAAGGGAGTTTTGAAAATTCCAAAATCTGCTTTGCCCCCTTTTGGGAAAAGTTTCTATTTACCTACTCCTAAGAAAGCTACTGGAGCTTTTCCAATGGAAGTCCCTACTGATTTATCAAATTTCTTGAAGAATTTTGGAGAATAAACTGTGACTGGGTGAGATACATTGCTTGTGACTTTTGCCTTTTTGCAAGACCATAATAAGATTTTTCACCTTTATTTTTGGCATAAAGATATAGGAGTAGATTTTTAAAAAATACGTGCACGCGTCCATATGCACGCTACCTGGCGTGTGCACAGGGAGGGGGTGTAGAAATTTGCATGTTTCACACAGCGACGAGATTGGTCCTCTCTCAGTTCCCTCCCAGTCTGCTCCAATTAAGAAGAGGACTGGGAGGGAACTTTCCTACCTACCCTCCCTCCCTCTTCCTCTCTCTCCTCCCCGACCCCTTAGAAGGCCCTACCTTATTTTAGTTTCCTTGTTGCAGGCTGCCAGTGCGCGATCCCCTGGCACAGTGGCAAATGGCTGCTGTACCAGTCGCCTCCAGCCCCGCCCCTCTCTGCCCCCTGGACCGCCCCTTTTCTTGGGCCTGGCACTTCTGCGCATAACAGGTGTTACGTGCATGGCTGGGCTTCTTTGAAGACGCGCGTGGTGTGTGCAAGGCCCAGCCGCGCGCGTAACCCCCGTTTTCCCCGTGCGCAGGGGATTTAAAATTTAGCCGATATGTTTAAAGTACAGAAAATGTGGATGTTTGTCATCCTTGCAAATGTGTAATAATTCTCGTTACAATTAGGTTTCTATTATTTCATCCATCTCAGCTGAGAGAGTTTATAGATGCTCGATGCAGTACTGATTTGTGTTATGTGGATATAGAGATTGATAGGGCAGAGTTCTTCTCAGACTTTTATTTTTCCTTGTTTATATTATTGGTTTGTAAGCTATGCCCCATGGCTTTTTCTGTTCCTCCCTTCTAATTGGGGTCTAAATTTGGCTTATACTATTTTTATTATAATTCTAATTATTTCTCTTTCTTTATGCCTTGTAATTTGCATAATGCATAAATAAAAAAATATAAAATATATAGTAATATATATACATAGTAACATAGTAATGTTGGAAGAAAAGGACCAAATGGTCCATCCGGTCTGCTTAGAAAGCTTCTTATAGTAGTATCTACCATGCTGTGTAGGTTACCCCATGTTTCTCTTGTACTGGGTGATGAGCCTTCTTGAAAATTCAGACAGTACTGCTTAATGTGCATTGCTTATGAACTTGACCATTGAAACAGTCCTGTACTTTTTCCCATAAATCTGCGAATCAGTACCCCAGACTGTATAAATCAGGGGCTGTGTTGATTGTCATCTAAATCAAATTCCTCTTCCTCCCCCCACTGTCAAAGTAGAGAGCGATGTTGCAGTTGTGTCAAAGGCATCAAGGCTTATTGGTTAAGGGTACTAATCCTATGCCTTCTGATAAGGATAGTAACTGCTGCTCCATGACTATTACCCCATGCCTATCAGTTCTCCAAACTTAAACGTTAGGGCCCTCATTGGTTGTTGTCTGAATCTAATTTCCTTTTCCCCCTTGCTGTTGAAGTGGAGAGCAATGTTGCAGTTGCATCAAAGCATCAAGGCTTATTGGTTAAGGGAAGTAATCCCCATGCCTTCTGTTAAGAGTAGTAAATGCCACACCAGCAAGTTACCCCCATGCACCCTTTTTCTCATTCCCATCCTCTAGCCTTTAGGGATCCACAGTGTTTATCCCATGCCCCTTTGAATTCTTTGAATGTTTTCATCTTCAACACCTTCTCTGAAAGGGCATTCCAGGCATCCACTGCCCTCTCCATGAAAAAATAATTCCTGATGTTGGTTCTGAGTCATACTTTATGGAGTTTAATTTTGTGACCTCTAGTTCTACTGATTTCTTTCCAATGGAAAAAATTTGACGTTCGTGCATCATTAAAACCTTTCAAGTATCTGAAGGTCTATATAGTATCTGCCCTGAACCTCCTCTCTTCCAGAGTATACATATTTAGATCCTTCAACCTCTCCTCATAAGTCTTCCGATGGAGACCTCACACCATTTTGTTCGCACTTCTCCAGACTGCCTCCATTCTATCTCTATCCTTTTTGAGATACGAGCTCCAGAACTGAACACAGTACTCCAGGTGAGGCCTCACCAAGGACCTGTGCAAGGGCATTATCATCTCTTTTTACTTACTGGTTATTCCTCTCTCTGTGCAGCCCAGCATTCTTCTGGCTTTAGCTATTGCCTTGTCACATTGCTTCGCCAGCTTCAGATCACAGATACTATTACCACAAGATCCCTCTCTTGGTCCATGCACATCATTCTTTCACTCCCCATCCATATACAGTTCATTTGGATTACTGCATCCCAGATGCATAACTCTGCACTTCTTGGAATTGAATTCCAGCTGCCAAATCTTCAACCACTCTTCAAGTTTTCCTCATCACTTTTCATTCTATCTACTCCTTCAAGTTTGTCCACTTTGTTGCTTGCAGATCTTAATATCATCTGCAAATAGACAAACTTTATCTTCTATCCCTTCCACAATGTCACTCACAAAGATTTTGAACAGAACCAGTCCCAATATCAATCCAGGTGGCACTCCACTTAACACGGTTCCATTGACCATTACTCATTGTCTCCTATCAGTCAACCAGTTTGTAATTCATGGCACTCACTCCCAAGCTTCTCATTTTCTTCACAAGTTTCCTATGCAGGACTGTATCAAAAGCTTTACTGAAATCCAAGTATATCATATCATATGCTCTTCCTTGATCCAATTCTCTAGTCATCCAATCAAAAAAATCAATCAGATTTGCCTGACAGGACCTTTCCCTGATGAATCCATGCTACCTCGGGTCCAGCAGCTTACCCAGTTGTAAATAGTTCACTATCCTTTCCTTCAGTAGTGTCTCCTTTAATTTTCCCACCAGCAAGGTAAGGCTAACTGTAACCAGCCTGTATTTTCCAGCCTCCTCTCTGCTACCACTCTTGTGAAGTAGGACCACCACCGCTCGTCTTCAATCCTACGGCACTATCCCATTTCCAAGGATCTATTAAACAGATCTTTCAGCAGACCCACCAGCACATCTCTGAGCTCCTTCAGTATCCTGGGATGTATCTCATCCAGCCCTATGACCTTGTCTACTTTCAGATTTCTTAGCTCTTCTCATATATTCTGTTCTGTAAACATAGTTTCATCTACCCCATTCTCATCTATGGTCAAATCAATCAGCAATGGTCTTTCTCCAGGGTCTTCTTTAGTGAACACCGAATTGAAGTATTTGTTTAATATTTCCACCATTTCTTCATCTCTCTCCCCACATTGCTCCTTGTCACTTTTCAATTTCACTATACTACTTCTTGCCTCCCTTCTTTCTCTGATATATCTGAAAAATGTTTTGTCACCTTGCTTTACCTCTTTTGCAATTCTTTCTTCTGCTAGATCTTTTGCTTTCCTTTTTTTGCTCTTCGACTGTCTCAGTTTTAACATTTTTAACAGATATTCATCCCTGTGTTCCCTTTTTGGGGTTTCTTTATTCTTCTTTAATTCTCTTCTTTTTATGTCTTTATTTTTTCAGCCAACATCCTTTGAGGAACAGATCGGTTTCTTTTCCCTCTTACTCTTGTTTATTTTTCTAACATATAGATTTGTTGCCTTAGTAATAGCTCCTTTTAATTTGGCCCACTGTTGTTCCACCTCACCCATTTTCTCCTAGTCTTCCTGTTCTTCCTCCAGGCATGTCCACATTTTTATAAAGCCTGTATTTGTGAAGTTCAAAACTTGGGTCTTTATGTGACTTCTCTGTATCCTATTCACGATATCAAACCATACCATCTGATAATCACTGGTGCTCAGATGGGCACCTACCCAAACATTAGAGATATTGTCACCATTATTGAGACTAGATTGAGTATTACACCATCCCTCATGGGATCCATTACCATTTGTTTGAGCAGAGCCCCTTGAAGGGCACCCATTATTTCTCTACTTCTTCTAGATTCCACAGAAGGGATACTCCAATCCACATCTGGCAGATTAAAATCTCCAACAAACATCACTTCTCCCTTCTTTCCCACCTTTTGGATGTATTCAATGAGTTCTCTGTCCAGTTATTCTGTTTGGGTTGGTGGACTGTAAATCAGACCAGTAAAAATGGAAGCACCATTTTCTTTTTTTAGGTCAGTCCATAATGCTTCTTCTCTACCCCACATCCCTTGCAATTCAGTTACTTGGATATTGTTTTTGACATAAAGAGCTATTCTTCCTACTTTTCTGTCCTCTCTGTCCTTCCTTAAGAAGTTATAGCCCAGGATGGCTATATCCCAAGCATGAGAATCGGTAAAAGCAAGAATATCCAAGTCCACATCCACCATTAGAGCGTAGAGATCTGTGATTTTATTGCCCAGACTAAGAGCATTTTGGGTCATAGCTTTCCTACTGCTCTTTCTAGTCACCTTTTCTGCATTTTTTAAATGATTGATTTTGTTACTTTCTCTTCCGTCTTCCTGTTTTGCTTGGGAGTGACATGCAAATTTCACTGGTCACCTCTTGCCACCCCCACTCTCTAGTTTAAATGCCTGATTATATAGGACCTGAATTTTTCACTTCATATCCTCTTTCCTGCCATAGACAAATGTAACACGAGAAAAAAGAACTTGTCTTAATTTCCACTTTCTAAACACTAGTCACCAAAAAGGAAATCTCTATCAAAATCAACAAAAGAGATGCCATTCCCCAAAAAAACAATTTAATTAAATTTATAGATATAACCGCATCAGCAAGCCTGACAGCGTACTCCCTATGTTTTCAAAGCGGGAGCTGCTCAGTCTTCTAACCACTTGCAGTCATATGACCGAGCGGATCCCGCTTTGAAAACATAGGGAGTATGCTGTCAGGCTTGCTGATGCCGTTATATCTATAAATTTAATTAAATTGTTTTTTGGGGGAATGGCATCTCTTTTGTTGATTTTGATAGAGATTTCCTTTTTGGTGAATAGACAAATGTAGGTCATCCTTACCATATAACCTTTTATTGCTCCATACATGACCCCAGCATCCAATGTATCAAAACCCACTTTCCTTATACCAGGTTTTGAGCCAGGAATTAAAATTATCTATATGGCATAATTTCCTTTCCCTTTCCATGAACAGAATAATATTTCCGAAAAAGCAATAGTCTTTGCCATGTGTTTAATCTTCTTCCCTAGATTTTGGAAATCTTTCTGTACGTAATGAATAGAGATGTGAATCGTGTCCTCGATCGTCTTAACGATCGATTTCGGCTGGGAGGGGGAGGGAATCGTATCGTCGCCGTTTGGGTGTTTAGAGTATCGTTAAAATCGTTAAAATCGTGAACCGGCACACTAAAACCCCCTAAAACCCACCCCGACCCTTTAATTAAATCCCCCACCCCAAATGCCTTAAATTACCTGGGGGTCCGTAGCGGCGGTCCGTAGCTTAAATTACCCCCGGGTCCGTAGCTAAATTAGGGGAAGGGGGAGAGCAGGAAATCCGGCACACTAAATCGTGGTGTCTTCAGCCGGCGCCATTTTGCAAAATGGCTGCCGCGAATCGTTTTCGTACGGAAAATGGCGCCGGCAGGAGATCAACTGCAGGAGGTCGTTCAGCGGGGGTCCGGAACCCTCGCTGAACGACCTCCTGCAGTCGATCTCCATACGCGTATGGCCGGCGCCATTTTCCGTACGGAAACGATTCGCGGCAGGAGATCGCTCCAGGGCCCCCGCTGGACCCCCAGGAACTTTTGGCCAGCTTGGGGGGGCCTCCTGACCCCCACAAGACTTGCCAAAAGTCCAGCGGGGGTCCGGAACGACCTCCTGCGTCGAATCATATTGGTCTATGGCCGCCGCCATTTTGCGGCGGCCATTTTGCAAAATGGCGCCGCCTGAAGACACCACGATTTAGTGTGCCGGATTTCCTGCTCTCCCCCTTCCCCCGATTTAGCTACGGACCCGGGAGTAATTTAAGCTACGGACCGCCGCTACGGACCCCCAGGTAATTTAAGGCATTTGGGGTGGGGGATTTAATTTAAAGGGTCGGGGTGGGTTTTAGGGGGTTTTAGTGTGCCGGGGGTGGGTTTTAGGGTGTTTTAGTGTGCCGCTGGACCCCCAGGTAATTTAAGGCATTTGGGGGGGGGGTTCGGGAGGGGGGGATTTAATTTAAAGGGTTGGGGGTGGGTTTTAGGGGGTTTTAGTGTGCCGGTTTTCCTGCCCTCCCCCTTCCCCCGATTTACGATTTTTTGATGATAAATCGGGGGAATTGGTATTGTATCGTGGCCCTAATGATTTTTGACGATTTAAAATATATCGGACGATATTTTAAATCGTCAAAAAACGATTCACATCCCTAGTAATGATCACCATTTCTAATGAGGTCATCAGTCCCCAGATGGATGATAACATTGATATCAGAGCCCTTACTTTCTTCTATAATTGCTTTGGCCATCTGCTTTGCATTTCTATTAGCTGAAGATCATGGAAGACATTTAACTTTTGTGTCCCCATCAAAATGAATTCTCAAATTGGTTCCTCTGATGAAGCTTTATTTTCTGACATTTGATCATGTTGAAGAATTTCTGGCTGCATTGGGTGACTGCTTCCCTTTCAGACATCACTTCATATTCTATTGCTGGGGCATCTTCATTTTCCAATGTAGAAAATGCATTATGTAAGGGTAAGAGAGGAGGCCTTATTCATCACAGGCCTTATTCTGCCAGAGCTCACTGTAATCCCATTATTCCTGGGTTTCTGAATCCTGGATGTTTGACTTCTCTGTGGGAGTGGGAATGGATACACAGGATGCTTCAATGTTGGGGGAAATTGGGTGTCTCCAAGTCACAGATCTTGTTCTACCAAAGTCAACGCTAAACCATAAATTCAAATTAAGGGTTCTCAATAGATAATTTTGGCAGGGAGGTCCACCTTAGAAGATCTGGGAACAGATGAAAGTGGCCATCCTCCTTCTGTAGGCTTCCCTATATGTTAGGGGCTGCTTGGGTGGAATTTACACCATTGCTGGTACATAAATCCTTTGGATAATGTTTCCATATGGGTTTGTTTAATCTTCAAACCAAAGAAAGGGAAGTACCATTTTTTGTGCTCTTTAAGAATAAGAAAAAGAAAAAGAAAAAATATTTTTTCACTTATCTTAAAAAATGATGTTTTCAGACCTATGATTAAAGATTACCCCAAGCGGTGAATATACAAGTGAAGATTATGAACTTGTAAACCACAGGGTGGTATGAGGATCCAAGGCGCTTAACAATTAAGTTTCTAAAAAATTCTAAAAAATTAAAAATTAAGTTGATACATTAAAGAGGATAAGTGCTTGATACAACATGTTTTCTATCTAATAATTTCTTCGCTGATTGTTGAACAATTCAGTATTTAATGTTTGTTTAATACATGCCATGACTGAAATGAATCATGCATTTAAGTCAGACTATGGGCCTCATTTACTAAGCTGTGATAGATCATTATTGCACTGAAAATAGCCTCATAAAAAATTAAATTCCTGATTTCCTGAGATATTTCTTTGCTTTGCATGAAAAAATATTGCATTGCGTGTTCAAAATTGTTTTTGCTAATTTTTATGTAAATATGCAAACAAGATGCAAATATGATAATGAAGGATGATTTCTACTTTGCATAGTATAATATCATGCATTAAAGCAGGAAATATCGCAGATTTGGGGAAAAAATAACAACAACTCAGGTGTTGTTATTTGTGTCAAGACATAAAATATCATGAAAAAATCACTTTTCTCTCTTGAATTTTTTGGTCCACGCCTTTCTGACTCACTTACTGAGCTCTAGAGACATACAATGCCTGGTTCTATTCTATATTTCCAAATGAGATCCTCACCAAGTGAATATGTAATATACCACACAAATACCCCCACCTGGTACTTATATTTTATATAGGGTATTCTCAAGATTTACATTTAATTTTGTTAATTATCATCTTGTTAAATCAAATTTAATAGGAGAGCAGGGGAATGGTTTTATATGTTTAATGGGCTACCTCCTCGGTGCCGTTGTTATTCTAATCATTAACACACCCACCAGCCTCCAATGTTTCTATTCAAAATTGTGTTATTAAAAATCTCATGAGATGGGCTACAGAAAAACCCCTTTATTTTTATTTCATAATGTGAACTTTAATAAAATATCAATTATTTTCTTTCGTGTCAAGCACTTTTAAACTGTTCATTCAGCCGTCGAGAATGTTACGCTTGTGCTTAGCTTTTAGAATGTCTCAAATGATCTCAAATGTCTCAAATGATCTATTCTATGGCACTCACTACAACCTTTGGGTTTATTCAGCACTTCCACTAGTAGTGTTGAAAACGTGGACCCTTGAGCCGGCTCGAGAGTTGGAAGGTCCAATGAAGGAGCCAACAGTGGCACTTGTAGCCGGGAGGCAGAACTGGACTAGGAGACCTGACAGGGACTTCACCTATACCAGCCCTCGTTCCCCGCAGGTTGAGCCCTTGGGTGCCGGGGCCGGCAGGACTTAGGTGCAGGGCTTCTAGAGGAGAAGGTCCGGTGGTGGTCCGAGTCGAGGCAGGCAGCAAGGGGGCAGCACGAGGAACCAAGCCAGAGGTTGGTGCAGGCAGTAGACAAGCTGAAGTCAGAGAACACGCCGAGGGTCAGTTCAGGCAGCAGACAGAAGAATCCAGGAACAAGGCTGAGGTCAGAACTGGAGAAGCAAGCGAAGATAGGAGCGGAGTCAGGAACACCGGAATACCGAATCAGAATCAGGAACAGCAACTAGCTACTCAGAGAGTTGACCTGTTGCCAAGGCAAGGCAGAGGGGTTTGAAGTGGCCTATATATAGGCCTCTGCGGATGACGTCAGGTTGGGGGCTGGGCCAAGGTTTCCCACCGCAGCTCCTTTAAATTCTGGGCTTCTGCGCGCGCCTAAGGGATGGAGTTCTCAGCAGCTTTCGGTGGCGTCTCCCTCGTGGAGAGAACGCCGCAGGAAGGCCCCACCACGAGTCGGCCTGGCATGGGGAAGACGGTGGGCAGCCTCCAAGTCCACAGTTAAGAGAGGGGAGACCCGGTCGCGGCTGTCCGTGGTCGGGTTTCCCAACAAGTAGCCCATGTAACATTGCTTTCAAGATGCATTCTGTGATGTATCTTCTTTGCCACCAGTTACTCATGTGGGGCACGTATTTGGCTTGCCTCATCAACATTCTACATGTTTCAACTCCAGGTTTGGGACCTTTGCATGTCTGTAGTAGTTGTTTTCTTAGTGCTCTGCCAGTGCCTTTGACAGTCTGAACTCTATCTGCTGGCATGACACAGTCCCAAACCTGGTATGGACTCACTTGTAAAAGTCAAGAGGGGAGACAAGGCAACCCAAAGATGCCCAAAAATGGGAGTCTTTGAGAAAGATCACCTGCTTTTGTGTTGTCAACCACCAAACCCTTGCTGTCATGTCCTGCTGACACAAAGGCTTATTTGCATAGCATGCTTATAAGGCCTAGGGCTGAAGAAACAAAATAGAGATGTGTGTATAGGCAAACATGGTGGTAGGGTGATTAGGAAATCAAACATTTGGCTACTATGTAGTAATGGAAATAGATAATGTAGATTCATTTAGTATCCATTCTCTTATTATAGAAGGGTATTTTATAAACAGTGCTTGGATGTGGCATCACAAGGTAGTGGCTGGCTTGGGGGAGATTTTAGTTAGAAGTTAGAGTGCTGTGACAAGGTTGCCTTGCTTTGATTCACTCACCTCAGGAATCATATTGTGCCCAATGGTATAGCTTTAAAGGGGAATCATTATAACAGTGGTCACATCTCAACAGTCTACCATTTTAATATACTGTGACTGTAGCACCTACACTCTTAAGGCTAAGGTAATTTAAGGGTGACTGGTTAACTCTCTCTTTATAAACTATGCTACAGATAATATGATCAGCATCCAGCACTTCACAGGCACTTTATCTGTTGCCCAGGTGATGCAGGATATAGCTGCTGATCATGGGTTCTCACTTCTGTTCCTGAATCTCAGACACCTGCAAAGAGGAGATACAATGGTGCACACTGGTGAACTCGCTCTGGGATAGAGCAGACCTTTGCCTTATTGAAAAGTAGATTCCATTGTTTGGACAAATCGGGGGAGCCTTGCTGTATGATCCTTATATATTAGGTCAGATTGTGCTAGCCTGCTGCCTGCTGCAAAACGTGGCTCCCCAATGGAGATTAACCCTGATCTGGAAGAGGAACCAGTGTGTCCCCCAGCACATCATCAGGAAAGCACACTGAGAGGAAGTCAGGTTCACTGAGCGCTTCTTTGCCTGAAAGTTATGATGTCATCCAGTTAGGAAAGAGAAGAAGTTAAGAACATAAGAAATTGTCATGTTGGGTCAGACCAAGGGTCCATCAGGCCCAGCATCCTGTTTCCAACAGAGGCCAAACCAGACCACAAGAACCTGGCAAGTACCCAAACACTAAGAAGATCCCATGCTACTGATGCCAGTAATAGCAGAGGCTATTCCCTAAGTTAACTTGATTAATAGCAGTTAATGGATTTCAGTCTTCTCTTCTTATTTAACATAAGGGATTATTTCTATTGACTCCTCTCCTAACTATGCCTCATGGGCTCACTGGGGACCCTCAAGCCCTGGACTTTTGCTCCTGGATCCCCAAGGATATGTATTCCCCAGGAGTTTCCACTCCCTGTCCTTTATTTTTTCTGAACTGCCTGACTTCCAGCATTTCCCAGGGCTGGAAAAAGAAGAATATTTCCGCTAATTCCAGTCGATCAGAACACAGGGCCTCCTTCGTCTGAGATTGCATGGTCGCAAAAAAAAAGTTTCAAAGTGTTCAGTGCTATATTTATTAAAGCCTTTTTTTTTGTCCCCCTGGACTTATTTTTATTTGGGTTTCTTATGGAAGAATAGCCTCTGTGAGCAACTACATCGGAGGGAAATGGACATGGGGTGAGAGAAGTCATACAAGGCACTTTAGCTGAGAAGGAGGATGCAGCTGTATATGTTACTTTAGTATCCTTTTTAGGAACAAAACTGCTCTTTCTGTATAGGCTTTCTATAGCTTTTCATGTACAGCATATAGAGAAGACAGCTGCCTGTTTGCCGTGTGAATGCACCATCTTTTGTTATTTACTAGAAAAGGAGGAGATTTGGGAGGGGTGCAGACTCTAGCTTTGGATCTTGAGTGGGAAGGCCTGGTTGGGCCAGTAGCCCCACAAAATCAGAAATGCTTGTGCATACTTTAAAACCATCACTTTACTACCTATATTCTTTGGCATATAGTTGGTTTAGATTTAAGTTATCTGGGAATGTTACCAAATAATTTTTGACCTATTCTGGTGTACGTCTTCGTGTTAGGCTACCAATATATCTGGCTAACTCTTAATATTGTAGGTAGCCAGATAAGTTATTAACCTAATTCTATCCTGCCCCAGAAAGCTCCCAACATGCCACTTTCTTCTCTAGCTCACAGTTAGAGTTGGAGAAGAAAGGACAATATGGCAAAGTAAATATTTACATGGAAAACTCACAAGTATTCTGTCTAAAGGGCAGTGAATATGTACCTCCTGACCAATAAAAGAAATCATACTAGACCACAGATTAGAGAAAAATAAATCATATTTCACTGGCAAACATTTATCAGAGCAAACAAGTTTGCTTTTATTCTTAGCAAGAACACCATGAGGTCGATATTCAAAAGCCATTTAGATGGATAACTGAAAAGCTATCCATCTAAATGACTACCCAGCTATATTCAAAGCCATATGTGGCTAAATTCTAGCTGCATAAATTCTAGCCACATAAGTTGGGGGCGTTCCAGGGGTGGGCAGGAGGCGTTTCTGGGTAGAGCAGAGTTAGCCACATAAGTTATGCGACTATCTTCGATATTCGGAAGTAGCTGCTTAACTTATGTGGCTAACTCTGGTTGCGTCATAGGGCTGTCCTGAAGTTGGCTGAATATATATCCGCCCTATTTCCAACCTCCCATTCATAGCCAAAATTATGGAAAGATTGGTGAACACTCAACTATCCAACTACTTGGAGGACCACAGTATTCTGTCTCCAAACCAATATGGTTTTCGCAAAGCCGCAAGCACCGAAACGCTACTCCTCTCACTCACGGACTTCCTCCTCTCCGGAATCGATAAAGGCCAAGCATTTTTACTAATCCTCCTCGACTTTTCGGCAGCCTTTGACACCGTCAACCATTACCTCCTTCTAAAACAGCTGGCAAACATAGGAGTGACAGGTGCTACACTAACTTGGTTCAAAACCTTCCTGGAAAACAGAGGATATAGGGTCAAAATTCATAATACAGAATCCCAATATCACCCTTCCACCTGAGGGGTGCCACAAGGTTCATCGCTTTCACCCACGCTTTTTAATGTCTACCTGCTACCACTATGTCAACTACTCACAAAATTAAGCCTGAAACACTTCCTCTTCACAGACGACGTACAGATTGTGATCCCTATAAAAGAATCAATCTCGAAAACAATGGAATACTGGGATAGTTGCTTATTAGAAATCAAACACCTCCTCACCAGCCTAAACCTAGTCCTCAATGCTTCGAAAACGGAATACCTGCTTATATCACCGGAAACCAACAACACACATTCAAAGCCACCAGCCCTCCTTCAAACCACCCACGTAAGAGACCTAGGAGCCATCTTAGACAACCGTCTTAACCTCAAACCATTCATTAACCAAACCACCAAAGATTGCTTCCACAAATTACATATTCTGAAAAGAATAAAGCCACTTTTCCACGCTCAGG
This sequence comes from Rhinatrema bivittatum, assembly GCF_901001135.1. NCBI lineage: Eukaryota > Metazoa > Chordata > Amphibia > Gymnophiona > Rhinatrematidae > Rhinatrema > Rhinatrema bivittatum. Next base: position 218,445,005 of record NC_042616.1, on the reverse strand, counting down.
ACTTTAGAACAATCTTGCAAGCAATAATCTTCTCCAAACTAGATTATTGCAACTCACTACTACTAGGCCTCCCAGCTTCTTATACCAAGCCTCTACAAATGGTACAGAACACAGCAGCCAGAATCCTTACAAACTCCAGGAAAATCGACCACATCTCCCCTATCCTCAAAGACCTTCATTGGTTACCGATCCACTACAGAATCATGAACAAATCCATCACTATCATCTACAAGGCCATCCACCAACACACTCAACTCGACCTACAAATCCCATTTAAAAAACACACATCTGCCAGACCCATCAGGGAATACTACAAAGAATCACTTCAGGTTCCACATGCTAAAACCTATCAACATAAATCCTTCAGTCTCAGAGCTTTCTCCTCAGCAGGTCCAACTCTATGGAACTCTATCCCACCTGACTTGAGACAAGAACCATGCACTCTAACATTTAGGAAAAGACTAAAAACTTGGCTTTTTAAAAAAGCATTCCCAGGCCTTGATTAAAACCTCCACCCATCAGCACAAACTCGTATTCAAAAATTGGATTGAAATAAGAATCCACCAACTTCCCACTCATACACAGCACCATATTATAGTCCTTCACAACTGTATCATATATATTCATTTTTGCTACACAACTATATTAATTGATGCAATTGGCTGAAATGTAAATATTTCTTTGTTTCAGTTTCTCCCCCTTTCCAGATCCTAGTTAATTTTCCCTGTTTTATTGTAACTTTCTCACATCCATAATATTGTTTACTGTATTTGAAGTTTGAATTGGGAATATTGATTACTATGTTACTCTCTACCTTACACACATTGTTAATTGTAAACCGGGTTGATGTGATTCTAGTTATGAAAGTCGGTATAACAAAATATTAAATAAATAAATAAATAAAAAATATATATACTTATCTGGCTAATTTTAAGATAGCTGGGGTTATACAGCGGCACAGCCACACCACTGAATATCCCTGCTACGTTAGCTGGATGGCTATATCTGGCTAAATTAACTAGTTGCTCCATGGCTGAATATCGGCCTCCATATAGATAAAGGATAAGTGACAAAAGCCATTATTACCTTTAGGCCTGTTGTCCCATACTGATAGGGTATTGCACTTTTTGTTTTTCTTGACATCAAGTTTAGAAATAAAAGTCAGATATCAGCAGGTCAGTGTATGCTATTTGAAACATTCTGCTTAGAAAGTGATTATGGTGAGATCTTAATGTTTTTCATGGTTGTGAATGTCCACCATCAGAAAATTCATATTAGCTCATAGGATTCATGGAGATTTGTTGATATAACAAAAAAAAATTATAACTGGTAAAGTGTAAAACATTCACAGATTTGCAAATGTAGTTTACATTTGTAAATTTTAGGTGAAGCAAAACTAGAAATAGTTGTATCAGAGTGAGTGTTTAAGTGGAAATTAGCCATTAAGACAAAGTCAAACCTCTCTCCCAACCTTTTCTACGATTAAATATATAAACATCTCTAAAGTACATTCCATGTACCTTCAGCCACTAACTATGAGGTTAATTTACAATAGGGTGCCCACCTAGTACTCTGCAAACATACTTTTTAGTTCACACAAATCCAATCAATATTCAAATATCGAATATCAGCTTCTTATGCAGCTAAAAGCTTGCACCATCCAAAATGATGATGTAATGCACACGTGCGTCTATAATGCATGTTCTTTTAATGTGCGCATGCAGTTTCTCCCTTGAACTAGTGACTCCCAGGAATGCCTCTTTTTACTATAACTAAAATCCAAATCTAAGTGCATGTGTGTTGTGACTTTATGTGTATGCTTGCAGCTGGCTGAAACTCCATTTAGGTTGATTCAGTCATTCTACTCGTATACAGCCCAGTTTTTATTCCCATGATTACCAACTTAAGCCTTTGAAAATTGATCCCTATATGTATACACGCATCAGTGAAACTAGATTTCCTGAAAGTGCTAATGCTCTCAGAAAACTAGTTATATTAATGATTTTAGTTTCAAAGTTATCCATTCTAAAGCAAAAAAAATTATTAAATTTTAGATTAAAAGCAATTATTTTTGTTAGTGTATTGTAATTGTAATTAATACCTAATGTTTTTTTTTTTAATTTTATGGTTAATAAACTGTGTTCCACTTAAAACACATTGATTGAAAAACCTTGGAGATTAATTATAATGTGTCAATGTTAGATAAAATTTGGAAGCACCATAGGCAAACAGTCTTGAACATTTCATTAGGAAATGTAGACATTCTGCTACCTCTATAAAACGTGAGTGAAGATGATTGAAAACCACTAACAAAAAAAGAGACAAAGTAATATTTCTGATGGGATTTAAGTTTTTAAGACAAAACAGCATGAACAAAGGAAAAATCTGGTTAGTGAGTTGGCATTTAGGACCTGCAGAATGATCAATTTCCTCTTCCTTGTTCTGAAAATATTAACTTTCATACAGGCCAATGCAATATCAGCGTTTAAAAAGATGCATTCAAATTGGGTGCACATTTTTTAAACGTGCGCACATCCACCTGTCCTGGGCGCTGGATGCAATAGGCAAATGAGATGCCATGCTAAAAGGGATGCGCAATGGGTAATTTGTCCGTCCCTAGCACTCTGCATCAGGCGCCCAGGACAAGTGGCTGTGCATCTAGATCAGCCTGGCTAGAGCTCCCTCCCCACCACCAGCAGGGCTATTCCTGATTGGTCCTTTCCACTGACACTTGTTAGTGAAAAGGACAAATCCCCTTTCAGGACAGCCTTCTGAAAGGAGATTGGTCCTTTCACTGACATGCGACAGTGAATGGACCAATTGGCAGGAAGTGAAGAAGTGAATAAATTAATATTTTATTTATTTTATTTATTTTATTTAAAATTTTTATATACCGGCATTCATGTTGCAAACACATCATGCCGGTTTACATATAACAGGGGTGTACAGTGAACAATTCAATAACCTATTTGTGTAGAAGGAAGCAGTTACAAATAACAAGGTAAAAGAACTGGGAGGAGAGAAGGAAAGGGAGAGAATAACATTCGGTATAGGTATTTACATTAGTAATAACATTTTTACATGTGGAAGTGGAAGAATCTGGCTGAATAGAATTAATCGGTGTCCGGGAAAGCTTTTTTAAACAGCCAGGTCTTAAGTCTCTTCCTGAAGGTTGGGAGGCTGGGCTCCTGTCTAAGGTCCGGTGGGATGGAGTTCCATAGAAGGGGGCCGGCTGTTGAAAAGGCCCGATCTCTCAAGGTAATGTGTTTGGTAGTTCTGGCTGGGGGCACTTGAAGAGATCCTCTGAGTGTGTCTCTTGTTGGTCTGGAGGAGTTATAAATTTGGAATGGGAATTGTAAGTCGAGTGGGGTGTGTTGATGGATGGTTTTGTATATTATGGAAAGAGATTTGTAGAGGATTCTAAAGTGAACAGGCAACCAGTGGAGATCTTTTAGGATTGGAGATATATGGTCCCTCCTCCTGGAGTTTGTCAGTAATCTTGCCGCAGCGTTTTGTAACATCTGGAGGGGTCTAGTATAGGAGGAAGGTAGGCCCAGTAGGATAGAGTTACAGTAATCGATCTTAGAAAAAATGATAGCTTGTAGAATGGTTCTGAAGTCCTGAGTGTGGAAGAGTGGTCTAATTCTTTTCAGAACTTGGAGTTTGTGAAAACAGTCCTTGGTGGTTCTGTTGATGTAAGCTTTAAGGTTCATCCGGTTATCAATTAATACTCCTAGATCTCTCACCTGTGTAGTAGTTGGGATAGTTGGAGGATTAGAGATGGCATTGTTATCTGGGGAGATGAGAAGCAGTTCTGTTTTAGAGGAGTTTAAAACTAGGTTTAGGTTAGCCAGGAGATGTTTAATTTCGAAGAGACAGTTTTCCCAGTGAACCAATGTTTTTGTGTAAGATTCTTTAATGGGTATCACGATCTGGATGTCGTCGGCGTAGAGAAAATGATTGAGGTTAAGGTTGGAGAGGAGTTGGCAGATAGGTAAAAGATAAATGTTAAAGAGTGTAGGTGACAGTGAGGAGCCCTGAGGGACTCCTATGGATGCGTCCATTCGTGAAGATTCTTTGTTCTGTATCTTAACCTTGAAGCCTCTGTTGGAGAGAAAAGATTTAAACCATGAGAGAGCGGTGCCTGAGATACCTATAGAAGCCAGAATGGAAGTGAGAATGGAATGATTGACCGTATCAAAGGCGGCTGATAGGTCCAGTAGAATTAAGAGGAAGGATTGGCCTTTGTCAAGGCCCATTAATATGAAGTCAGACATGGAGATGAGGAGGGATTCTGTGTTCAGTGATTTGCGAAATCCGTATTGTGATTGGAATAGGATTTTGTTTTCTTCTATGTATTCGGAGAGTTGAGTATTGACAACTTTTTCTAGAATCTTGGCTATGAATGGGAGATTGGCGATAGGACGGAAGTTGTTGGGGTCTTTAGGATCCAAGTTGGGTTTCTTGAGTAGAGGTTTGATGGAGGCCAATTTGAGGTCGTCAGGATATAGTCCTTGGGAGAGTAAGCAGTTTATGATGTCCGACAATGTTTTAGCGATGGAGTCAGGGATGGCCAGGAGCAGTTTGGTGGGGATAGTATCCAAAGGATGGGAGGAAGGTTTCATTCTTCTTATAAGAGTTTGTATCTCTAAGATAGAGATGGGTTCAAGTGTTTCCAGACCATTGTTGTTGGGGGATGATTGTTGAAGAGACTGGTAAAGAGCAGGGTCGGAGGGATTAGAAGGCAGATGAGTTAGAAGGCTGTTGACTTTGTTGTGAAAATGAAGAGCAAGTTCTTCAGCTTTGGGTTGTGCTAGGTCGTTGGGAATCTCCTGTGGGATGATTTGGGTGAGATTGGAGACATAGGCGAAGAGGGCTTTTGCGTCGAAGATTAAGTGGTGAATCTTGGATGCATAGTAGTCCCTTTTGGATTTAGAGGTAGTTGACTTGTATTGATGGAGGGTGGCTTTGTAGATGGATCGTGTATTGGTGCTTGGGGATTTGCGCCAGTCGCTCTCTTTCTGTCTTAGATTTTGTTTTAGCTTTCTTAGTTCTTCCGTGAACCATGGTTGTCTTTTGGAGGCGTTTGGGAGTGATTTTTTGGTTGCTAGCGGACATAGCTTGTCGGCTATGGAATCTGTGATGGCTTTCCAAGAGCGGAGAGCTGTGTTCGGGTTTGAGAGATCAATGGATGGAAGTTGAGAGGCTAGGTGTGAGCTGAGGTCTTCTGTAGAGCAGGATCTTCTGTATGGGAAAGATGGTGAGGGCCCTTTGGAGGTGGAGGGTTTATTCAATGAGAATGCGGTTGAGATAAGTGAGTGATCAGACCAAGGGACCTTCTTGCTTTTGAGGCGTGAAGAATGTTTGATGCCTGGGTTAATAAAGATAAGATCCAGCGTGTGGCCTGCTTTGTGTGTGGGTTTGGTAACTAATTGTTTGAAACCCAGGGCTGAGAGGGCTGAGAGAAAGGATTCACAGCTGGATGAAGGGGTAGGGTTGTCCACATGCAGATTAAAATCTCCTAGGATAATTGCTGGAGCGTCCAGTTTGATGAGGGTTGTGATTTCCTCTACTAAGGGGGAGGGGTCTGTCTCAAGGAGGCCCGGAGGGGCGTAGACGAGTAGGATTTGTAGTTGTTCCGAGGTGAAGAGACCCATTTCTAGCTTAGAGTCTGAGTTGTATGGGTGCTGGATGAACCCGAGGTCTTTTTTTGATGCAAATAGGAGTCCTCCTCCTCTTTTTTTCAGTCGGGGGATGGAGAAGATGTCGTAGTTTGATGTGGGGAGTTGGTTTATAATTGCTGTGTCCGTGGGTTTGAGCCATGTTTCTGTTATAGCACATATATCTGGTTTGGTATCAAGGAGATAGTCGTTGAGGATTAGAGATTTCTTGGACAGAAATTGTGCATTGAATAGTGAAAGTGAGAATACAGTGAGGCCTAAGAGTTGGGTGATGGGTGTTATCAAAATTGGGGTGAATGATTTAAGGTTTCGGTGTAGCGCCTGTCGTTTGTGTTGTAGTATGAATGATCTGTTAGGTTTTCCTATTGCTGACAGGCTGTGTTGTAAAATAGGTATTGGGAAGGTGGGGAACATTTTAGCGTGTAGCGCTTGTGTTGTAGTGGTGCTGCGTTTGTGCTATTGATGGACCGGGGGGAGAAGGCGGTCTTTGTGAGTCTTTTGCTTTAATGTAGAGTGCTGAGAGGTAGTTGTTTTGCTGTTGCTTGAGTGTTGTTTGCTCAGGATGGTTGCTTGTTCAGGATGGTTGCTTGCTGAATGCTTGCAGTATGGTTGTTTGCTCAGGATGGTTGTTAGCTGACTGCTTGCAGGATGGTTGTTAGCTGAATGCTTGCAGGGTGGTTGTTAGCTGAATGCTTGCAGGGTGGTAGTTAGCTGACTGCTTGCAGGGTGGTAGTTAGCTGACTGCTTGCAGGATGGTTGTTTGCTGAATGCTTGTAGTATGGTTGTTTTGCTCGGGATGGTTGTTAGCTGACTGTTTGCAGGGTGGTTGTTAGCTGAATGCTTGCAGGGTGGTTGTTAGCTGAATGCTTGCAGGGTGGTAGTTAGCTGAATGCTTGCAGGGTGGTTGTTAGCTGAATGCTTGCAGGGTGGTAGTTAGCTGACTGCTTGCAGGGTGGTAGTTAGCTGACTGCTTGCAGGGTGGTTGTTTGCTGAATGCTTGTAGTATGGTTGTTTTGCTCAGGATGGTTGTTTGCTGAGCACTTGTTGAATGCTTGCAGGATGGATGCTTGTTGAGAGCTTGCTGAGATGACACTGGCTGGGTGCAGTTTGGTGCTTGCTGGGAGAGAGCTGGAAGAACGTGAAGCCAGATGGATGCTGGCTGAGTACTAGTGCAGCATTGGTGCGATGCTGCTCGGGGAAGTGAGGATCGAAAACGAAGGGGCGAAACAAAGGCGAAATATCAAGTGCCCAATACTTAATATTAATGTATTCACATCTTCACTCACTGATGACAGGGGTTCTAATTGGGCCAGACCTTGGGGATGCTGCTTTCTGTGGTTCCCCCATGAGGATACACAGAAAGTAGGATTTTTTTTTGTTACGCCCTTGAGAGGGACATAATTCTGCTTTCTGTGGTTCTTCCAATTTAGTATTGCGAGGATACTAATAGGAAGGATCACAGGATGAAGGATTATTTGGGTTTTTTTTCCTCAGCCCTTGAGTGCTGCATGCTTTAACACCTGCTCTCGGGCAGGCATTACATTTTCAGCGTTAACATGGGTGATGTGACTGCGCGGCATCGGGGATGGTAGCTAATAGCCTCATTAACATGAATTTACATGTGATGAATGTTATTAGTTACGTGCTAATCCCCTTATTGCATGAAGGGTTGTGCATGTGCATCCAAAACGCGCATCCAAGCACGTGTAAAGCCGTGCGCTTGGCCAAGTGCACTATATTGCCTGATAATTTTTGAAAGTTGCTTCTGTTTAGAATAGACCAAACCCGCTCTGGTGATCCCACAGCCAGTTGGGTTTCCAGAATATCATTCTCCACAATGAAGATGCATGACATAAATTTGCATAAACTAGGTCTCCAATGTATGCAGGTTTACCCAATGCATCTTTATTGTGGATATCCTGAAAACTGACTGATCATGGGGTCACCAGACCCAAGTTTGGGAAGCTCCGGAGTAAACATTTTCTATAATTATGAATCTAATTAAATCCAGACACCTCCATGCTGACAATCTTCATCATTACCCTATTCAGGTTCTCCCCTCCCCCCCCCCCCCAACTGGCACATGTAACTGAAGCTCACTCAGATGAGTGAACTCAGTGAAGACAATTTTTAAAAACAGGGCATGGTCAAAAAAAGATGCACAGTTATTATTACCTCCTCCCCCCCAAAAAAGTGTAGACATAGGAAATGAAACATGTCTTGTCAAAAAAGAAAGGAGATCTAAGAATAATCTAAAAGAGATATAATAGCACTAAGAAACAGTTAAACTGATGTTTTGAGCAATCAACCCAGTACTATTTTAAAACCTTTAGTATAGTCTCTATTTTAAAAGGGGTTTCTAAGAATAGTCGTCAGTTCTAATTGAACAAAATATTAAGGGATGTACAGCATTCTGTGTGTTTACAGGGGAAGGTGCTATTATCTGGGGGACTGGGCAACTTGTTGACTAGAACATATAATTCCTGATAGACTCTCCTACCTGATTTATCAGTGTGCTTATATAAACCAGCATGTGTTTATTAAAGCAGCTCTTATGTTAAATATACTTGCTGCTATCCAGATAAGCAACACCTCATTCAGTAGCAGGCAGACAGTTTAATGAGGCATTTCTGCATTTTACCTGAGGCAGTAGGAAATCCTGTTAGATTTACAAGTGTCCATCTGTTAAAACTTCCCCAGGGTCATTATGGATGCTATCCAGTGTTGTTTAGGCTTCAGCCTTCCTAGCTGTGATTGTTCAATTAGCTATGTGGTGCTGTGCGAGCCCCTTGTTTCGTGCTGTACATTTTTGAAGACCTAGTCTCACAATAATATCACATCCGAAAGCCTGACCAATAAGCTTTACAGCTTTCTCACAGCCGCACCTAACAAATGGTGTTATACAGGAAGTATTTAAGAGAATGCATGCAAAACCTGTGCATCAAGCCAGTATTTCTCTCCATGCTGCTTTTTGAGTTTGTGCAAGCTCAGCCTGACTGCAGAGAACAGAGCGGGAGAAAACAGGTTCTGTGGATTGAATCACTCTATCAATATTACTATGCTTTGGAGGAATCAGTAAAAAAATAAATAATAATAATAATAATAATAAAGAGGATTGCAAATAAATAAATAAACCCTTGACATTGAAAAAAAGTCATTATAGTTTCATTATGTTTGTTTGCTCCCCTAAGCATTGGATCGGACTTCTGGCTTGACCTCAGATCAGACCTTCGGCTTGACTTTGGATTGGACTTGTGTCTTGAACTGGGATTGGATGTTGACGCTGCTTGACCTCTGCCTGTCTCCGACCACTGCCTGCTTATTGCCTTTGATTGAACTCTACCTGTCCCAACCACTGCTTGAACCACGACACTGCTGAACTCTGCCTGCCTCTGACCACAGCCCTTACCAGTCTTTGTTGCCTGCTGCCTGTCCTGACCACTGCCCGACCTGATTCCATGTTCATCCACTGTTCTGGCTTGCCATTTCTTCCAAGGGATGGATCATCACCTCCACAGAGGTCCGCGCCTAAGTCCAGCCGGCCCCAGCATCCGAGGGCTCAACCTAAGATGAAGTTCCGGCTGGGCCTCTTCTCCAGTCAGCTCCACCTGCTGACAGTGGGGACGTGTTGGGCTCCTCACTGCAGGTTGGTCCAACTGCCCCTCATCCTAAGAGTCCACGCTGACAACAAAATATTTCCTGATGATGTTCCTGAGTCCTACCTCCTTGGAGTTTCAGGTCATGATCCCTGATTCTACAGTTTCCTTTCCATTGGAAAAGATATGATTCTTGTGCATCATTTATACCTTTAACTCATTTAAAAGTCTGTATCATATCTCCCCTACCTCTCCTCCACACCTACATTAACAAAAACGTTGTGTGGCACAGCAACCTCAACAGAGCAACCAGTATGGACACGGAGAGGACTCCTACAGCCAAAAGATGAGTTAGGGAAGCCGTAATAGCCCCACAAGTTTCAACTCCAAATTTTAATACAAATACAGAAAGGGGACAGAGACACACATGGTCCTGGAACAATGGAGGAGTGTTCCAGTGTTTTTGAAATTAACTGATGTGGAGAAGTGACCTAGTGTTTAACGCAATAGAATGAGGACCAGAAAAGCAATGGTTTGAATCTTGCTTCTCCCATTGATGTTGTGGAGATGGATCTTTGGCCCAAGGTAGTGTTGGCGCCACCGGTAGGGGAAACCCCCACAAGTCCCCACCGTCAGGAGGCGAGGCCAAACGGGAAGCAGAGGCCAGCTGGAGCTTCGCCAATACCAGCCCTCATTGCCCACAGGTTGAGCCCTTGTGACCCGAGGCCATCTGGACTTAGGTGGGCCTCCGCATGGATGATACCGATGGGTTGGCCAGAGGGTGGTACACCAGACAGCAGCGGTGACAAAGAGTCCCAGCAGGAAAGTGGGACGATGTACGAAGTCAGGTCCAGGCAGATGGTCAGAGGCAGATGGCAGGGTTTGTAGTCAGGATCAAGTCCAGGTCAAAGCCGAGGAGGGCTGGAGCAGGAACTGGAACCAGCAACGAAGCACACAGCTGAGCAGCGAAGAGACCAGTGCCCAAGGCAAGCTCTGACAGTCAGAGCTCGCCTTAAATAGGAACAGGTTGCTGATGTCATCAGGGAGGACCGACTGCCCCTCCCTGCTGCAGGCCCTTTAAATAAACAGAGAAGGAGTGTGTGCCTAGAGGCCGGGATGCTAGGGGCAGACAGTGGTGGCGTCCGTGCCGCAAAAGAAGTGGCAGTCTGTGGCCTGCGCCGAGGGGAGCAGCAGCGGCGCGAGGCCTCGATGGAGAGATGAAAGACCGACGGCGAGTCTCCACCATCACCTGGGAGCCCGAACCCGCTCCCAGTTCGGTGGTGCGAGATGGGGATGAGGAAGACCGGCTGCAGAGAATGTGGCCGGCCGATGCAACAATTGATGCTGCTTGTGACCCTGGGCAAGTCACTTCACACTCCATTACCTCAGGTACAAACTTAGGGTAGGATTCATCATTCCTCACGGAATGATGAATCCTGCAAAAAAGGGGGCAGGGGCAGGCCTGCAAAAGGCCGCAGCCGTTCGCACCGCGGTGGTGCGATTTCACCGGCTGCTGTGCGGCCGGCTGCAGCCTTTCACACAAATAGCGCCACCGTAAAAGATGGTGCTATTAGCTGCGCTACTGCCAGCGAGAATATTCCTCACATTATCACCGGCAGCAGTGCCGTGGCCAACTCCTCCCCCTCCCTGCCCCGATTCCTCCCCTCCCGGTCATTTACATCCTATCGCACGTGAAAATACCTTTTTCGTGTGCAATGGGCCTTATTGCTTGCATTAGGCCCTAATGCACGCAATAAGTGTTTAGAAAATACCCCCCTTAGGGTATTATTTAGTAAGCTGTGTTAACAGGCAGTTTTAAATACTGCACATTAATTTCCAGTCTTTAGTTAGTAAAATGGTTACCCATAAGAATGTCCTGCTCAAGGAAAACTTCTTCTGGTGCATCATTAGGATCCTCGAGCCCCAAAACAAGTTCCCTCTGGCACAGGTTGGCTTCCTGGTCCAGAAAAGTTCCTGCCTCAGTTAAGTGCAGATTTTATCTTTTACCTTCCAACTTCCAGACTGCATTGCACTCTCTACTTCTTCTCCTCTGCTCTCAAGCCTCTGGAGATTTGTTGGGGAAAATCCCTGCACTTCTGCTGCTCCCTTCTGAGATCCTGGGTAAAGATCACAGTTCCAGCCCACTCTCTTTCCTTGCAATATGGAACAGCTCCGGACTCAGGAGAGTCAGGTCTTTTATCACTTCTGCCTTAATGACTGAGCCCCTAAGGGATGAACCCCTTTGTCTATCAAGAAGACAGGTTACACCTCCTGACCCTTAGCTGACTCAGGGCTCTGGAATATTCCTATGCTGGTTCCAGATTAACCTTTTACCCCATGCACATCCTGTGCACTTCCAGCAGATGTTGACACACTGTTTACCACTCCTCAAGGCTCCCATAAAGAGGAAATTTTCATTTTTTATCCTTAAAAACCTTTCAGCAGTTTTAACTTCTATGCACTTTCTGTGGCATAGGTGCCACAAATGTATTCTTTTTTGGTGGCTCTCCCACACAAACTCATCAAATCTTTGTATCCATCTCTATAACCATCAACCATCATCAAAACCCCAATTAAAGGCCAAGAGATGCTCACTACTTCCCCATCAGGATTTCTCCAAGAATAATACGTAGTGACATTGGGCCTAGCTTAGGGCCCTGTCACACGATGTTCTCTGACCTCCCTAAAATTTCAACTGAACTAAACTGAGTGGACTGTTTCCCTATAGGAAATAAAAAGAAAAAGGAATTCTGAGTGTCAGGGCTCATGAAAAGTGTGAGGGCAGGGGTTATGAAGTGAAAGAAATTGAAAGATTCAGAAGTTCCCAGGTGGGGACAGACACATAGCCACTATGTTCTCATAACGCCAGTTTCTTTACAGCAATCTAAGCCAAAAATGATTAACACTTTATACTGAATGGAAAATGCTGGGTAATGACAAAAGTTTAGGTAAAGCAGAAGCACAGCATCCAATTTTCAAAGAGTATAGGCTCCTAACTTTTGAAGTTAGGCTCCTAAATTAGCTCTTTTGAAAACGTACTAAGGCTGAGTGCCTAAATTTAGGCTCCTAGTTTCATTAGGGCCTTAAATTTAGGAGCCTAAAAAGTGGGTGGCTAGCAATGCTCCTTCCAAGAAATGACTAGGTGTGTGCAAATTGTTTTTCATGTGAGCAGCAATTTTTTTAAACCAACAATTTTTGAGCACCAGCATTAGCGGCACATTTCTGTATCTAGCACAAAGGAAAATGTATGTGAGTGATCATGTAAAACCTGTGAGCGTTATTCTGATGCTCAGCTTTGAGGGAACTATGGTGGCTATGGGGGTGGAGTTTGGGCAAGGTAACAAAGTTAGGAGCTTAGCACTGATGTTTAGAACTAGGCACCTAATTTAGGATCTAAATCTAGGAATATAAATAACAGGACTAAATTCAGGACCCTAACTTTTAGGCCCCTAAATTTATGTGAATTTTCAGCTGAAACTTAGGGACCTAATGTAAAGGCCTAAATGTAGGAGCTCAGCTTTTTTTTAATATCTGCCCTAATTTTACTGAGTTTCTGTATCCTCTTATCTAAATCCTGTATTTTCCCAGTACCAGCAGACATGTCTAACACCTTTTGGTAGGACTCTGGAACTCAGGATCCCCTGAGTGAGTGCTGCCATTCACTCGTTCTGCCCCTTTTCAAAAGGCTGCTGGTCTTTATCACAAAGATTCAGAAGAATTGTTTCAGCTATGAAAAGGGAGCCCAAACAGGACATAGTCCCATTAATGCACTACCCTAGTAGACAGTAACAGAGTAACAGAGAAAATGATGGCAGATAAAAGACCAGCAAGTTTCTTTTTTTTTTTTTTTTATTAAAATAGTAGCAGCTGCTTGTCTGTGCAGGCCACCCCCAAGTCTTCTATTAAAGGTGGTACCAGCTGCCTCTCCATGCAGGCTATTCCTAAACAGGAATATAAACTTTAGGTGTAATAGAAAAGTTACCCAATTTCTTCATTTCCATTCTCTAGCCAGCAGGGATTCTCTCTGTTTCTCCCACACCCTTTTGAATTCCATTAGCATTCTCAGCTTCACCACTTCCTGACTTTGTTCATGAATTTTCCCCCTGGGAGTTTCATAAAGTGACCCTTAGTTTTACATCTTCCTTTCCATCAGTAAACATTTTATTTGTGTGCATCATTAATTCCTTTCAGGTATTTGAAAGTCTGTATCATTTCTCCCCTGTCTCTTCTCTCTTCCAGAGTTTACATATTTAGGTCCTTCAGCCTCATCTCATATGTCTTTCCTTGCATATACCCCATGCCATTGTGGTTGCCTTTCTCTGGCCCACCTCCATTCTGACCTCCATTCTGACCTTATCCTTTTTGAGATGAGGTCTCCAGAACTGAACACAGTATTCCAGGTGATTCTTCACCAAGGATCTGTATAATGGCATTACCATTTCCTTTTCCCTGCTGGTTATGCCTCTTTTGATACAGTCCAGCATCCCCTATGGCCTTAGATGTGCTGTGCTTCATAAAAAGATGCTCGCTCATTGCCTGAGAGGTCATGGCATCTGTTGCAGTAGCAGCATCACCCCTTCCTCCAACTGTCCTTGTGGACCAACATTGGAACCTCAGTTATTATACTCGGTGTATCCTTCTTCCATCTCCTGTAAGTATCCTTCTCCAGCACCACTGTGTGCGTGTTTTGTGTAGGTTTTTCACACACACACACATGGATGGGCCCATTGTATGTTTCCAAGATGAGTGTGACTAAAAATGGATTTTAAGTTTGCTCAGATATAGTTTAGGCTACTAAATAATAAGTGTGATCTATTTTCATGTGTTGATCAGACTGACCTGGATCTATAAGGATCTATCTGCTGGTCAGATGGTCAAAGAAGCTCACCCTTCCTCCTGGTTATGTGGAGGAGGAGTTGGGCCACTCTTGCGTCTCCCAGTGGCTCCTGGAGTGAACAGAGGGGCAAGAGGGTTGAGAGTCAGCAGATATAGAATAGCCACCCATCACATTTATTTATTTATTTATTTATTTCGGGTTTTTATATACCGGCATTCGAGAACGCAGTCCCATCATGCTGGTTCACATAAAACAAGGGTGTATCGTAAACATAAACTAAAACAATGGTGCAGAAAAAGGCAGTTACATATAACAGGGTGATTAGAACTTGGCAGAGGAAGAAGAGAAAGGACAGGTCATTAATTCAAACATATAAACGATAGCGGAGATGGTTAATCATGGTGTAGGTGAAGGTAGGGATTGGTATGGATGAAATAGATCAGATTGAGTCCGGGAATGCTTGTGTGAATATCCATGTCTTTAGTCTTTTTTTGAAGGTTGAGATGCATGTTTCCAGTCTGAGGTTTGAGGGGATGGAGTTCCATAACGGTGGAATGGCTGTAGAGAATGCCCAAAAAGTATATATATACTATATATATATATATATATATATACATGAATATTGCCAATTATTTATCCAGCATAGTTACTGTTAGGGTTAAGTTTTTGCATGGTATCTGTATCTGTCTGCCTTGCTGGTGTGGCACGTACTGTGTTCTGGTGTTTTCTTTGTGTGTCCCATTAAAACTAATTGTTGGATAGGACATGCACACTGCTTGCGTCCCCGTCCTTTCTGTCTGTCAGTGTGTGCTGTGTGTTATTATTTATTTGTTGTGCTTTGAGAGTGGTCCCTTGTTGCGTGCAAAGGAAAAGCATCTGCTTTTTCAATGTCCACCGATCTTTTTGTCCTTTATTACTCTGATTATTTTCTCTCCTGTTCATTCAAACTTTCTACATTTATTATGTGTTCCTATGTAATATAACCGTTTCCTTTTTAATATGCTACTTTCTTCCCCCTTTCTCCTTGCTCACTTTGCATTCACAGACCATGCAGTAGCCTTTCTAAAGGGCAGGAGCTCTCCGGTGTGTGTATGAATGCCCTGGGACTTTTCCTGGGGTCGCAGAGGTGCTCCATTTTCTAGGTTTTAGCTATGGGCGGTGCTTCCTTTCCCTGTTTCTTCTTGCTACTTTCTATGCTTTCAGTTTTGCCTCTTATTTGACTAAACTTTCTCTCCTTCAGCCTAATCATGGCCCTGCTGCTCCTCCTTCTACGGCACGGGGTCCTGATCTTTAAAAGCAGTGAGGAAGGGCGCCAAAATGGACCCTTTGAAGAACTCTTTCCTGATAATTAATATGACAGAGCTAAAGAAAACCAGCCAGCATGGCCTAGCTCCATGATTTTCCGTGAGAAGTAAAGAAAATAAAGTTCACAGTTTTCTTTTAACAGTAGATAATGGAAGCTAGACAGCTTGGTGAAGGGGGTGGACTGAGAGAGAAAAAGATTACTCCAACTCTGGGCAAGGATAAATATATTTGGTAAAAAAGGGAGCCAGGAGGGTCTAAAAGTTGTGTAAGAGTGTGACTAACTTCTGGTGGCCTGTGCCTAGGTTAGAGCAAAGGGCACTGGTGGATCATCTATGGTGGCTTTGCCTCATTGGTGTTCCGAGGTATCTTTCTTCTTGCTTTGCCAAATACATAGTTGTTTGCCATGAAGTGCACCAAATACCTCCTGAATAAAACCCTTTCAGAAAACTTGCTTATTCAGGAAAAATCCAAAAGTCAGCTGCTGCTGCTTGCGGAGTAGAGGCCCATGCTAACGACGGGGGGGGGGGGGGGGGGGGTGAATCAAACACCTAACCACGAACATATGTTATCAAAATACCATGATCAATAATGCCTGGATCTATTATAATAGCAAAAAATATGCATGCAAAAGTATCAGTTTATTGATAAAGAGAGAATTCCATGCAGTTAAAACAGTCCCATAGTTGACATTTATCTTAAGCCTTCCCAGGGGTGTTTTGATTAAAAAAAAAAACAAAACAAAGAAGCTGTACAAAGGGTGAGTTTACATGAAAGGAGATCTCAAATTTTATAGCAGTTTCTGTAGAGAGCCTTAAAGGCTAATAAGTACAGGGTTGGGGGAGGGGAGGAGCAAGGCAGAGTTAGAGCTTGTTAATCTTTAGCAAGTGCAGAAATTGTAAAAAAAATAAAACACAACGCTCAGTTCTCCCACTGAAGCTTATTGTTTGATACAATTTTTATAGTGATTTTCCTGGCTTGGTCAGCAGCTTTGTTTCCAGACATTAATGGGATACTGTGAAAACAAATCGAGCAACGATTGTCTCACCACTCTCTCCTGAAACCCAAGTAATGTGGCAGCTTCCGAATTTCTCTACAATAAAAGTTCATGCTCATGTTAGCAATTCTAACATGCATTTTTTGTTTATTTGTTTATCCGCTTATTTTCATGTTTCTTACAGTTTTTGACAACATGCAAACAGCTGAAGTTGCAACCCTAGAAGACTGATTGAAGCCTTAAAAGAATAGGTCTGTAGGGCCCTGGAATACTTAGCAGCAGGAACAGTGGACTGTAAGCTTTAAGTTTCCTTTTTAAAAATTTAATAGGAAGGTGAATTGCCCAATCAACCAGACTGCCACTAATATCCAGCACTGCATACTTTTTCTAGCTTTATATACACTCCCACCTTCAATCAGCAGAGAAAAGGAAGGGAATTACATAAACACTTACAGCCTTTGACTAACAATGAGATCACATGCAACTACAGACCCTCAATAGAGTCAAAGAACACTTAACAGCCCTCCAACAGAGGAGGCAGTAAAATGTGGAATGTTCTGACAATCACTTAATCCAGACAGTAAAATTCTAGAAATAATATTAGCATTTTCAGTGGGTTCCATCTGTTCCCTGCTCCTCCCCCCCCCTACTTGTACCACATGATAAGAGGAACATGTGAAGTGGTGTCCTTCTTACTGGACAAATGCACAATTCACTATATTAACTATGTGGCCACATGCTCTTGCTGGAGATTCTGATGAATCCCAGGAGATCTCTAGTTTCTCATTAGCCTGCACTGGGCTCAAGATGATGGAATTGGTAGTTTCTCTATTCATGGGCTAGGAGGAGGTGGCACTTATTTCTCTTAATTAGAGTATCTAAAAAACAGAGGCAGGTAGTAAGTGCACGAGAGAGGCAAGGAGATGGATAAAATGTGACTATGCTGCTAAAAAGAGATCATTCCATTTTCCCTAGTCAGGGGATGCATGCCTTCACATGTATTATCTTTTAATCATGTCTTGCAAATATCCACATTTAGGTTATTTCAGTGCAGAATATAGCCTGTTATCTAAAAGCAGTTTGCACATTTTTTGTGGCACCTGTGCATCTGTGCCCATCATGCTGTCCATTTATTTATTTTACTTATACGTCTGATTGAAAAATGTACCAAGCTCAATACCGTATTAAAAAAACCCCAACTTCCCCTACAGGAATTACAAAAACATAAATTAAGACAAATGGACATACCAAATGCATTTGCAAACAGGAGAACAATCCACACAGAATACAATAACAATGTCTCAACCTTCCTGTGGCCAACTGGCATGCTGATCCACGAAGCTTCTGCCCTCTTACAGAGTACATAACCTCACAGGGGATCAAGTCTGACACTATACAAATAAACTTGGACCATAAAAACTAAACTAAGGATAAAAGCATCAGCCTCTTGAAGGCTCATAACTTAAATACAGTGACCCAACCTAGAAATATCCCACCCTTTTTAAGAGACTTCATAAAGGTAATGCTGAAAAAAAATGGTACTAGTCTCATCATTAAACTACAAAAAGCCATCTCCCGAAGATATTAGAGCAGAGGATGAAAACGTAAGCCTCTCAAATGCTCTTACAAAGCATACAGACTTCATAAAAGTAATGCTAAAGAACAATACAGGTCTCATCAGTACAATGTAGATCTCATTATATAGAAAGTTGCACAACCATCCTGTCCACCCCAAAATTCTATTAAATCAAAAATTATCACGTTAAACTAAAAGTAGGAATATTGGTTCTGGAGGAACTGGAATTGATTCGTTGCTGATGACATCTGAAGAGGGGACTTGCATAGTCTTGAAAACCCTTGCACTACAATATATTTGGATAATTCTTATGTTGCTTTGGCAAATGGTCTCACATCAGCAAAGAATAACATTTTTTTAGCAGCTTTTATCTCCATGATTTCTATTGCTGCTACTTCCACTAGTTTCTTTAGGGCTCATCTCATCCATCTTATTCACTTATTTTTGAAACAGGGATTTCCATGATTTGTTATGTCTGTTTGCAGTGCATTGCTGGCCTTTCTATGCCTCACATTTGCAGTTTGCCTGCACAAATGAGTATAAAAGATTTATTCCCCTTGGAGCCCACATATGTGGGAGTGGAGTTCTTGTACAGCTGCAGGTATCTGTCACACTGCTGTGGTCCTCTGTAGACTCTTTGTTCCATGGTGTCAGCTTCCATCTCTGGCGGTGGATCATTTGCTCTGCGGCCATCAGCATCTCTCTCCCCAGCTTCTACCTTTGGTGAGGGTCATTTGCAAAAGGATTTACCAGTTTTATGCACATAAATGGCCTTTTTAAATTGTAACCAGTTTAAATGCTTTTTTTTTTCACTGGTAACACTTTCTCATGCTCTAACCGGTAGTGATTCCAGCCTTGAAGTTAATGGGAATTTCCTAAACTCTGTGACATGTTCGGATGAATTCTTGAACCTGTTATCTATCTGAAAGACAAGGAAATACTTATGTTCTAATATATACTTAAGTGACTGTGTGATGACTGGGGAAATCGTAGTAGTGTTTTTGTTTTGGAGAAGTGGAATTGGTCACTGGTGAGATAAGTGACCAAAGAGGGAGCCATTATTAAAGGCATATCCCAGGGCTTTAGTAAAGGAAATAGCTCAGGATAGGCGAGACCGACTACCCTCATATCACCACACTGCCAAACCCATTAGTTGTCCTAAGTCTCCTACATAGAATCCAGCTGAAGACAGTGTCCCCTTGAGGAGCAGATGCAGGTGCGTTGCCATAATGGGATACATTTTATCTGTGCTTCCAAAATGGTTTTGTTAACAATGCCCACACCTCTTACAAACTTAACCTTGGCAACTGCTTCTTTTAGTTTCTTTCTAATTTATTTCCTCATTCTGTCATTGTCTTCCTTTTTTAAAGTTATATGCCACTGCAATAGTATTACTTAATGTCCTCTCTCTAGTGATTATATCAAATTGTATTACATTATTATCACCATTGTTAAAGTGACCCTACTACAGGAACACCTTTCAGCAAGTTTTGTATTTTACTGAGGACTAGAGTCTAAATTAAATCCCCCTCTCATTGGTTCTATGATCACCTGCTCCATAGAGCAGTCATTTATGGCATCTAGAAACTTAGAAGCTGATATTTAGCAGCGTTTATCCAGCTAAGTTTGGATTGGAAGAGAGACTGGACAAACAAGAGAAATCGAAGGAACATTCTGTTTTATAGGCATACCAGAAAATATTAAAGATCAAGAAGTGCAACACTTACGTGAACAAATTAAGTTCAGACTTGGCTGGACAAGGGGCAAGAAGAATTGAAAATCCCGCTGCCCTGACCCGCCTCAGGAAAGCTGGATAATGTTATCTGGTTAAAAGGTTATCCAGCTGGGGGCAGGCTAGGAGGCAGATGTTTGCTCATAGGGCTCCTGTCCTTACGCCACAAAATGGGGAAAATTAAAAAAAAAAAAAGAAAAAGGATTTACATGAGCAAAAGTAGCATATATCATAGCAATTTTCAAAACCCAATTTATGTGCAGAAAACACAGATTTAAGTGCATAAATCCTTTTGAAAATTACCCCAAATTTCTTTTCTTGGACTAAAATCAGTGGCAAATATTGTGAAATGAGCTGATATTGAAGTACTCATGGTGCTTCATACATGGATAACTTTGTGGTGAAGAAAAATTTATTTATTTATTTAATATATATTTCTATACCGGACTTCACGAATAGAATTCACATCAGGCCGGTTTACATGGAACTTAGGGGAAAAAAACAAGAGTAACCAAAAAACAAGAAGGCTGAATCAAGCAAAGTTACATAAAACAAGGGCATAGAACTTGGGGGCTAAAGTAGCCAGGAAGAAAGGTAGAGCGGAAATTAGCAACAAATAAATAATATATAACTGGTTATGAGATAAGAAATTATCTCATTCCTTAAGCTGAGTCCGAAGTGTAATTTTGACTAGGGGAAGGCTTGGAGGAAAAGCCACGTCTTCAGTTGTCTTCGAAAGGTATGAAGGCAAGGTTCATACCTTGCCTTCATACCTTGAGGACATGACAACAAAAACATGAGGACATGACAACAAAAACAAGGTAAGCAATGACAGAGAAGCTGAGAACCACTGAATACACGATGGAGACTGAGAAGAAGCAACCAATGATGATATCATAAGAAGTAGCGAAGCATCTGACCAAATGTATGGCGGCAGTGTTGGAAGATAAAATGGTGAAATTCCAGTCTACATGGAGGAATTTAAGGAGACTATAACAGCATACAATCAGAGAATCACTGCAAATAAAACTAAACTAAGGGAGCAAGAGGAAACACTGGGAAACCTACACGTGCAATTATGGTTGTTACAAAAAAAAAAAAAAAAAAAAGAACAATTGGAAGAGAGTCTGAACAAACTAGAGAATAGGAGTTTTATAGGCATACCAGAAAATATTAAAGATTGAGAGCTGCAGCACTTATGTGAACATATTATTCTAGAGAAGCTTGTCCTGTAACCTGAGCATTTCCTACTGAAGTACGAGTGAATACACAGAGTGGGAGCTTATAATGAGAACCTGGGGCGCCCAAGGCCTGTGATCACTCGTACCCATAACTTTCAGATAAGCTTGAAAAAGCTTCATGTTACCAATCAATGAAGAGTCTGGAATATGATGGGAAGAAAACCTTACTTTTTCAAGATCTTCCAATGCACATGGCCATCAGATGACTGAAAATCACACCATATTGCTCACAGATATTTCAAAAAGGGATACAATTTGGTATTCTTTACCCTGCAAAACTGCACATATTCCATCAAGGGGAAAGCAAAACTTTTAACACAGCAGCAGAATTTAAGTAGTACAATACTCAATCATAGCGGAAAGGAAGCAGTGCAGTGAATTATAAGTTAATGTGTTATTATACCATTACTGTGGAGTTCACAATCTCTTCTCTAGTTAATTTTTTTTCTTCTGAGTGACTGAGCTTTGCTAATCATACGATCAGAAAGCAAAATGAACTTTTGATTTGTAATGAAGCAAGAAGTGTTGGAGGAAGGAGCTGAGTGCTAACAGTATTGTAGTTGTGGGCCTCTAAAACTATGATGCAGTACTGGACCTTACAAGAGAATTAAAGTTTACACTGTGAAAGTAAGTGATGGAATGCATAATAGGTAGCTCTTGTGGTTTTATTTTATGTATGTGAATCTGTTTATATGAGCATTTTGGATCAACTGCTTTTCAATTAGTGGAATTGGAAAGCGCGATCATAGTGGTTAGTGAGGCAGTAAAGATGTGGTCTTTAGATTTGAAATACTGAACATCTGCAAACCTTAACTTTGCATGGAATGGAAAGAACAGGAAGAATTATTCAGCTCTGTACCTAATATATGGGAACTGATTATGATTTGTCCTGAAACAGTCAGTGAAGGTTAAAATTGAAGTCAGATTTTGCAGTGGAATGCAATGCACTGGGTTCTAATTAACAAGAAACTTGATTATGTTTGGAGGATATTTGGGAATTGCAATCTGCTATGATTTTGCTGTCAATTTCCTTTTTTATCATTGTGTGGCTCCCATGTACCTCAGAGAAGATCGAAGGGTGTATAACGTTGATAGTTTGTTGCTTACTCCTAAGGGAAATAGAAAAAGGCATGATGAAAGGGGAAAGGTTCCAGAAAGTGTGAGGTCATCTAATGATCAGAGGGAGTGTATGGTAATACTCTGACTGACAGGCAGACAGGTTCAGCCCCTAAGGGCTGGGTTTGGAACGGGTATATACCCTGGTTAGAGCATGGGCAGGGGCTCCCCTGAGTCCACTGAGCCAAGAGAAGGCAGAGTAGCAGCTGGGACCCACTCCAGGGGGTACCAGGGAACAGAAGGGAGAATTGGCAGAGGTATTCCAATAGTGTCTCAGGGAGCCTGAGTGAAGAGACTGGAAATTGGATCTAAGAGTAAAAAGTACATAAAAGGAAAGGAACTGTGAAGGGGCTATTTGGGACCAGAAAAAAAAATCTGTGCCTGGTTGGATCCTGAAAACAGGGTTGAGGAGTCTCCCATTTCCTTCTACAGCGAGAGGAAGTGAGTACTGAGTAGCTTGACCCCAACTGACAGTTAAAGTGAATACTTTGAGATCTACCATATTTGGGAAGAGAATTTTGAACATGTGGCCTAGTACAGGCTGAGGTTTGGTGTATATAGGCTATAACATAATTGGTTTTGAGGCTTTCTAGAAGACTAAGTGCAAAAAGTCTTGCTGGATTTACTGTGAAGTTTTGATTTAAATTCTTTCTATACCAACTGAAGATACTTCTAATGAACTCTTTTCATTTGGAGCACAATCTTTGAATTGGAAAGTGGCTTTTTGGAAGTGCCTGTGTGAGTGTCCTATGCCCAATTTGGCCCTGCTGGATATCTGCTCCCAACCCATGACCCAACTGAGATTCGTTTCACTTTGGTTGAGTTACCCAGGCTCCCTGAGGCAGAGAAGTTGACCCCTGATGGATGGGGCAGGGTGGGGGGTGCCACACTTGGATAACACATTTTATGATGAAAGCATCATTCTTGACTTGAGCGATTCTTTGAGTGGTGAATTTTATTTGGGGATATTGATTAATGAATATGACATACTGTATACACATTTGTCACTTAGCAATGTGGTCGATCATTTAGCATACAGGAGAAGAAGTATATTGTTTTTCTATTTCTGATCATTAACTTCAAAGAAGATAGTTTTGAATTTAATGTGTGTAGTGGGATAGGAGAGGCACTAATCTTGCAACATAAGAAGAAATGACAATGGAGAACAAGGGAGACTACTGGGAGGTGGGGGGAGAAAGGGAATAATAGTTAATACTCTTTGGGATTGGGATGTATGGGGTATAAATGGGATATGTGTGTAAAGAATGATTGTGTGGTTAGTATTTGAGGATGGTACATATTTGAGTATCAACATTCAGAGAGTTTTCAGTTTAAATTAATAGAGAACCAGGAAGCACATCATGTTGCTATAAAATATAAGGGAAAATACTATGGTGCCAGATGTCTAGGCTGGGAGCCACTGGCCAGGAGAAAATTCCAGATGTTTCCAGACACTTATAAAGCTGTTTTAAGATATGGCACAACAACATTAGAACAATAGTGTAGCTTTTTGCTCCTGGAATGTGAAATAAATATACTCTCCAATTAAAAGGGAAAAAATACTCATGTATTTGAAAAAATGACATGTTCATATTGCATTCCTGCAAAGAAACTCATCTAAATGATAGTGAGCAATGTGAAGTTAAAAACATATTGGGTTGGCTACTTCAGGCAGAAGACAGCATCTCTAGACCACCCAGCCTCTTCACCCTGCCTAGACACCATACCTACTTGCCATCCCAAGTGGAGCAGAATGTGACAGATTGGATTAGACTAAAACAGTGGTCAGGCTAAATGGAGCAGCTTTCTGCATGCTTGAATGACCTTTTATGAGGTAGTACAAGGGTTGCAAGGTCAGCTTCATGACCTTCAGTTGAAGATAGAGTCCTTCCAGGGCCCTACTGCCAGAAAAGGAGAGCATTTGTGACCAGACCTGCCACCTCGGGAATCCCAATTGCCATTTCTGGAAAAGTTTGGTGGTAATAGGGATACGCTGCAGGGGTTCCTGTATCAATGCAAGTTATGGTTTCATCTATACTCATGCTTGTAGCTTTTGGACTTGCTTAAGGAGAGTTTTATGATTTGTCTGCTCACAAAAAAGGCCATAGTGTGGGTAAAACCATTTCTGGAGTGAGATGATACAGTCCTGAACTGAAAAGACTCGTTCATGACTGCCCCCTTCCAGGCCTTTGGTGATTCGGATTGTGTTTATTTGGCAGAAAGTAAAAACTTATGGCTCCATCAGGGCCAGTGTGACTAAGTACATAATGGAGTTTAACCAGTTAGAGAATGATCTGAACTGGCCCTATGTTTTCTCTTCTGATGGGTTTAGCAACTCACATCAAAGATGAATTGGCTCAAATAGAACCCCAAGACAACCTAGAAGCCTTGTTCAGTTATGTATAAGAATTGAGAGATGCTTAGGAGACTGAAACAAAGAGAAAGAAAGAGTTACAAACCATGAGAAGTAGATAGGCTTCACCAACAGAGTGATAACCTCTGAGGAACCTATGCTGGTTGATGGCATGAAACACTGCCTTTCTGAAGAAGAAAAGAGGCAGTGCTGTTAATAGGGTTTGTACCTCTAGTGCGCTCTCTCAGAACATTTTCAAAATTTCTGCCAAGAAGATCCCAGAATCAGGGTCATCCCCAGCAGCCAAACATAGACTCCTGACCCAGTAGAGGGAATGGATTGGGAGGTAGCTGTCCCTCTGAGTAGTAATACTGTACTATTCCAGTCAAACTTTTCTAGGAAAATAATAGAATTCCCACTCTAGCTTTGATTGATTCTGAATCTTATGTTTGTTTTTTGGACCCCATGCTCCCATATCAATACCAGCTGCCCATATTTATATTTATTTATTTAGGTTTTTTATATACCGGCATTCATGATACAATCACATCATGCTGGTTTACATCTGAAACAGGGGTGCACAATAACTTCAAACTTTAACTTAAGTGCAGAGAAAAATAGTTACACATAACAGGGCATATTGAACTGGGCGAAGAGAAAATGAAAGGAGAGAATAATGTCAGTAAAGAAGATTATACATTCCTGGAGCTAGGATAACTGAGCTAGATACATTCCTGGAGCTAGGATAACTGAGCTAGATAAGAAGAAATGAAGAGAGAGATTAAGTAGGGTCTGGGAATGCTTGCTTAAAGAGCCAGGTCTTAAGTCTTTTCCTGAAGGTTGGGAGGCATGGCTCCTGTCTAAGATCTGGGGGGATGGAGTTCCATAGGTGGGGACCGGCTGTTGAGAGGGCTCAATCTCTTGAAGTGATATGTTTGGTGGTTTTGCTGGATGGGACCTGGAGTGATCCTTTGTATGCGTCTCTTATCGGTCTTGAGGAGTTATGTAATCGGAGCGGGATTTGAAGGTCATTAGGATATGACAGAAGGTCAATATCCTATTTGTATTTGTAATTTGTATTTGTATTTTGTAATTTGTAATTTGTATTAGTATTTGTAATTTGTAGGTCAATAGGATATGATAGAAGGGATTATGCATCATGATAGAGGCCACTGATGGCTCACTCTTATCACAAGGTCCTGTAACCACTGAGATTGAACCTTTCATTTTAATTATCATGAATAACAACCAGGAAACTCTTGCTTTTTACCTCATCAGAGCACCATATTTCCAGTTCATTCTCAGTTTTCTACGGCTGGAATGACATGCGGGCACATTAATTGGAAGATCCGGGAAGTGATATTTCTATCAACTTATTACCAGCAGTATTGCATGCCTGATGAAGAAGCCTAAGAAGTAGAGTCGAAGAAGAAAATCTGGGCAATCAGTGATGTTTGGCACTAGAAGATGGGGATTGAACTACTGCCAGAAAAGTATGCGGCCTACTGAGATGGCTTTGATAAAAAGGGAGCTGACATTCTCCCCCCATGTAGACTATATACCCGGCCCATAGATTTACTGCTAGAGCAGAAATACCTTTTGGCAGAATCTGTTCCTTGTCAAAGCTAAAACTGAAGGTCTTCTGTGAATACTTAAAGGAAAATCTGCAGAAAGTATTGAGTCAACACTTGACTTCACCAACAGGGTTACCCATCTTCTTTGTACCAAAGAAGGATGGTTCTCTCTGGTCTTGTACTGACTATAATTATTAGTAACTGCTATCCCCTGCCCCTTATTAATGAACTGTTGGAATGCCTTCAGACGGTTCAAATATTCACTAAACTCAATTTGAGGGGAGCATATAATCTTGTTCTGATTTGGAAAAGAGATGAATGGAAGATGGTGTTTCAAACATGCTATATCTTTTTTCATACCTAGTGATGCCATTTGGATTTAAAAATGCTCCTGCTACTTTTCAAAACCTGGTAAGCAAAATATTTTGTGATATGCTGGGATCAGAGTGTAGTTATATATCTGGACGTCATCTTGATATTTCCAAAGATTCAGCAGAGCATGAACAGTGAGTCTGTCAGGTACTGGAGTGTCTCTGGGAACACAAATTGTATGTCAAGCTCAAGAAATGTGAATTCGACAAGCGGTCGGTGGAGTTCCTGAGGGGCATAATTTCTCCAGAAGGAATACAGATGAACCCAGTAAGGTCAGCACAATGGCCAAGTTTATTGCACTCTTCTGGTGAGAGATAAAATTTCTGGATGTCCCCAAATCCATTTGTCGACAACATATCACCCACAATTTAATAGGCAGACGGAACAGCTAAATCAGACTCTAAAGCAGTATCTCTGCTGCTTCTGTTATTTTTATCAGATGAACTGAGCACAGTTACTCCTTATGGCAGAATTTGCATATAATAACTCCAAGCACTCAGCAACTAAAGCCTCTCCATTCTTTGCAAGCTATGGTATCTACCCTCGCTTCCACTCGGAGGAGGTTCAGCAGTCCAGGGTCCTCACAGCATCACAGCGTGTAAATGCCTTAATAGAAGTATATGTGCAATCCAACGTAACAAGGTAATGACAGCAAAAAAGGACCAGATGACCCATCCAATCTGCCCAGAAAGTTTCTTATGGTAGTATCTTCCGCTCTGTGCAGGATATCCCCATGTTTCTCTCAAGGGTGGTAACTGCGGCTCTGTACAGTTACCCCCAAACCTTTTCATAAGAGTAGTAATATTTACAATCAAAATCAAGCAGCTGTCAAACCCATACATTATTGCTAGCAACATTTTTACTGGTTGAGGATCCTTCTTGATAATTCAGACAATGCTGCTTGATGTTCTTTGCTTTGGGACTTGGCCATAGAAGCTGTCCTGAGCTTTTTCTTTTATGTCTGCGTGTCAGTATCCCAGACTGTAAAGGTCAGGGCCCATGTTGGTTGTTGTCTGTATTCAGTTCCCATTCCCCTCTCACCCCTCCACCGTCAAAGTGGGGAGTGATTTTGCAGTTGTGTCAAAACATCAAGGCTATTAACTGAGGGTAATCATTCCCATTCTTTCTGTTAAGGGTAGTAACTGCCGCTCTGTGCATGCTCCCCTGTGTATTCTCTTCTTTATTTCTGTTCTCTAGTCTTTAGGGATCCACAGTATTTATCCCATGCCCCTTTGAATCCGTTGACTGTTTCCTTCTTCACCACCTCCTCCAGAAGAGCATTCCAAACATCCACCACCCTCTCCATAAAGACATATTTCCTGACATTGTTTCTGAGTCATCCCCCCTGGAGTTTCATTTTGTGACCCCTAGTTCTACTGTTTCCTTTTCGACAGAAAAGGTTTGAAGTTTGTGCATCATTAAAATCTTTCAGGTATTGAAGATCTGTCTCATATCTCCCCTGCACCTCCCCTCTTCCAGGGTGTACATATTTAGATCCTTCAGCCTTTCCTCATAAGTCTTCCGATACAGAACCCACACCATTTTGGTCGCACTTCTCTGGACTGCCTCCATCCTGTCTCTAATCCTTTTTAAGATATGGCTTCTAGAACTGAACACAGAAATTCCAGGTGAAGCCTCACTAATGACCAGTACAAGGGCATTATCACTTCTTTTTTCCTGCTGGTTATTCCTCTCTCTATGCAGCCCAGCATTTTTCTGGCTTTAGCTATCGCTTTGTCACATGCATCGCTGTCTTCAGATCCCCAGATACTATTACCCCAAGGTCTCTCCTGGTCCGTACACTTCAGTGTTTCACTCCCCATCGTATACACTACAGCTCTTTTCCAGATGCATGAATCTGTAATTCTTGTCATAGAATCCCAGCTGCCAAATCTTTCACCACTCTTTAAGCTTTCTTAAATCACTTTTCATTCTCTCTACTCCTTCAGGCATGTCCACTCTGTTGCAGATCTTAGTATCATCTGCAAATAGACAAACTTTACCTTCTACCCCTTCCGCAATGTCACTCAAAAAGATATTGAACAGAACTGCTCCCAAAACCGATACCTGTGGTACTCTGCTTAACAAGTTCTCTCTTCAGAATAGGTTCCATTTGCCATTGTTAGGATTTGTAGGTACGTGGGCCCCTGGGCCGAGGTGAGAGATGGAGCCGCCCACAGGGAGGAGCCCTGTGAGACTCACCGTCGGGAGGCGAGGTCTTGGTGATGTCAGACACAGCTATAGAGTCTTTATTAAGAGATAGAGAGGCACTGCCCGAGGAGCAGGGAGTGCAGGAGAAAGTCTCAGAGTCTGTGCAATGGAGAATACACAAAGGGAATACCTCTGTAGTGAAGATATAGCAATGGTCCGCAGAGCGGGGTACACCGAATAAGGTTCCTCAGTAGAGGTGATACAGTAATGGCCCGCAGCGCAGGGTACACCAATGTGGGTTCCTCACTAGAGATGGTACGGTAGTGGTCCGCAGCGCGGGGTACATTGATGAGGGTTCCTCACTAGAGATGGTATGGTAATGGTCCGCAGAGCGGAAGGGGGCAGGTAGCAATTCAAGGCGTTAGGCCCTCCGAGGAGCGGATAGCCAGAGACAAGGAAAGGGCCCCCGAGGAGCGGGTACCCGGAGTGTCTCACACTGAAGAGGCAGCAACAGGAACGGGAAGTCTGTAGTGAGTGAAGCGGATTAATCAATGAGGGAAACTGTTGCCAAGTTGTTGGTAAGCAGGGCCAGCTGGCTTAAGTATCCTAGTGGAATGACATCATCTGGAGGGGACGCCGCCGAGGTTCCCGCCATGATGTGCTTAAGACTGGCCCGTGCGCGCGCACATGTGCCTAAGGGATTCCGAGGGCAAGATGGCGGTTGTCAGTGACCGTGCCGTCCAGGGAGGCCTGGGAGTGGTAGGCAGGCCGGCGATAGCTGGCGGAGGCCGCAAGTCTACCCAATGGAGTCAATGCTGTAAAGAAAGAGGTGAGCAAGAGTGGTTGCAGCCGTCTGCGACCGACGGGCATAACAGCCATTACATGTGGTCTCTTTTCATTAAACCAGTTTGTAATCCATGCCACCACCTTGACGCTCACAATCAAGTTTCTCATTTATTCACAAGCCTCCTATCCGGGACCATATCAAAAGTGCTCTTCTTTAGATCCAATTTTCTAATCACCCAATGAAAAAAATCAATAAGATTTATCTGACAGGACCTTCCCCTGGTGAATCCATGCTGCCTTGGATCCAGCAGTCCACCTTATTGTAGATAGTTCACTATACTTTCCTTCAGCAGAGTCTCCATTAATTTTCCCATCACTGAGATAAGGCTAACCGGACTGTAGTTTCCAGCCGCCTCTCTGCTACCACCCTTGTGAAGAGGGCCACAGCTGCACTTCTTCAGTTTTGTGGCACCAATCCTGTTACCAGGGATCTATTGAATAGGTCTTTCAGCAAACCTGCCAGCACATCTCTGAGCTTCCTCAGTATCCTCAGACTTAGGGAATGGCCTCTGCTATTACTGGCATCAGTAGCATGGGATCTTCTTAGTGTTTGGGTACTTGCCAGGTTCTTGTGGCCTGGTTTGGCCTCTGTTGGAAACAGGATGCTGGGCTTGATGGACCCTTTATCTGACCCAGTATGGCAATGTCTTATGTTCTTATGTATCTCATTCAGCCTTGCTTACTTCAGTCCATCTGAATCATTACCCATGAAAACATTCTCCATTACGGGTACCTCCCCAACATCCACTTCAGTAAACACCGAAGCAAAGATATCATTTAATCTTTCCCCGATGGCCTTATCTTCTCTAAGTGCCCCTTTAACCCCTCGATCATCTAACGGTCCAACTGACTCCCTCACAGGCTTTCTGCTTCGGATATATTTTAAATTTTTTTACTGTGAGTTTTTGCCTCTACAGCCAACTTCTTTTCAAATTCTCTCTTAGCCTGTCTTATCAATGTCTTACATTTAACTTGCCAACATTTATGCTTTATCCTATTTTCTTCTGTTGGATCCTTCTTCCAATTTTTGAATGAAGATCTTTTGGCTAAAATAGCTTCTTTCACCTCCCTTTTAACCATGCCGGTAATCGTTTTGCCTTCTTTTCCACCTTCTTAATGTGTGGAATACATCTAGACTGTGCTTCTAGAATGGTATTTTTTAAACAATGACCACGCCTCTTGGACATTTTTTACTTTTGTAGCTGCTCCTTTCAGTTTTTTCTAACAATTTTTCTCATTTTATCAAAGTTTCCCTTTTGAAAGTTTAGCACGAGAGCCTTGGATTTTCACACTGTTCCTCTTCCAGTTATTAAATCAAATTTGATCATATTATGATCACTATTGCCAAGCGGCCCCACCACCGTTACCTCTCTCACCAAGTCCTGTGCTCCACTGAGAATTAGATCTAAAATTGCTCCCTCTCTCATTGGTTCCTGAACCAATTGCTCCATAAAGCTATCATTTATTCCATCCAGGAACGTTATCTCTCTAGCGTGTCCCGATGATACATTTACCCAGTCAATATTGGGTAATTGAAGTCTCCCATTATTACTGCACTACCCAATTTGGTTAGCTTCCCTAATTTCTCTTAGCATTTCACTGTCCGTCTCACCATCTTGACCAGGGGGACGGTAGTATACCCCTATCACTATAGTCTTCCCCGACACACAAGGGATTTCTACCCATAAAGATTCAATTTTGTATTTAGTCTCATGCAGGATATTTATCCTGTTGGACTCTATGCCATCCCGGACATAAAGCGCCACACCTCCTCCCGGGTGCTCCTCTCTGTCATTGTGATATAATTTGTACCCCGGTATAGCACTGTCCCATTGGTTATCCTCTTTCCACCATGTCTCTGAGATGCCAATTAAGTCTATGTCATCATTCACTGCTATATATTCTAATTCTCCCATCTTACTTCTTAGACTTCTGGCATTAGCATACAAACATTTCAAAGTTTGTTTTTTGTTTGTATCATCCATTGTATGCCCTTAGTTTGTATCATACATTGTATGCCCTTAGATTTCAAGATTGTAACCTACTTGTTGCTCCTTCTCCAAAACTCTTTCTCTTGATGAGATATTTATAAGGTCCTTCTTTATCACTAGGCCAAAAAATGTGGATCTTGCAACCAGAGGACCCTGATCACTGTTCCTTCAAGAATTTGAAAACTGTGCTATATAAGGAAGTCATTCATGTAATTTAATCTACCTGACGTTTGCTTTTCCTGAGACCTGGGCTGGCTTTTTCCAATCTGTGCATGAGTTTAATTGTTTTAATTTTTTTGTTTTAATGATTTGTGCCTTATCTAGTACCTTTGGATAGTGCAAGTAATAAATAAATAATTAAAAGGTAATATTTACCTACTTCCAATATGCCACTTCCTCGCAAACCTTAATCTGACCCACTTCATATATGCAGATGACATACAAATATTAATCCCAATAACCAACTCATTGGAAGAAACATACAAAAAAACAGCCACTTACCTAAACAAAATAAAACAACTACTAACCAACTTGAAACTCATACTAAACTTTGATAAGAGTGAAATAATAATCCTGGATAGAAAAAACAACACCCCTCAACTACCACCACTCAACCTAATGAACCAAAAAGTGGCTTTATCTCCGATCAATCATGCATGCAAACTTCTGAGACATAATTGACACACACTACAGTACATCACAACTAAAATCAAAGATGGATATCACAAACTTCTAACACTACGCCAATTAAAAACTTTCCTCTCCCCCAATGACTTCAGATCAATCCTTCAACTACTCATCTTCTCCAGCCTAGATTACTGCAACTCCCTATTATTCAACTTACCCCTTAACACCATCTGACCACTCCAAATCCTACAAAACACAACTGCAAGAATACTCACTGGATCGAAAAAACATGATCACATTACTCCTACACTTATTACACTTCACTGGCTCCCATTAAAATTTAGGATTGAATATAAAATACTATCCATACTTCACAAAATAATATACGAAAAACAAACAAACTGGCTAAGCTCATCCATAAAACTCCATTCTCCAATCAGAAACCTCAGATCAGCAAACAAAGGTCTACTAAAGATTCCTCCTGCTCGCTCTAATCAACACACCTCAACTCAAAAGAGAGCAATCTCACTTGGAAGCCCTAAACTCTGGAATACCCTCCCAACTGAACTACGAACACAAGAAAATTTAAAAACTTTCAAAAAAGATCTAAAAGCCTGGATGTTTACCAAAGCCTACAAACTCACCCAATGACACTAAATCACCACTCCCCCCACCCATTGACACTAAGCTAAAATATTTTGAACCAATGTAAAAAGAACATAACAATTTAACCGAAACTTGTATAATCTATCCTACGATCTAAGTTCATATAACACTGTAAAATTATAATTCTATGTTAACAACCATTTGAACGAACCTTTTTGAAAATTCTGCTAAACATCGAAACTTTGCATACCGTTGCGATGGTGAAACCGAACGACGGTATATAAAACTTGACAAGTAAATAAATAAATAAATAAAGTGTGCTTCCCATTACAGCAAGGTCATTTAGGGAAACTAAGTATAGAATACACACTCAAATAACCTGGATTTACGCATAAGCAGCTGTAAGGGTAGATGAGTGGATAACAGAGATTACAGGACAGAGCTGTATGACAAGCTACGTGTACTGCAGTGTGTGGGTGAGAGAGTGATTATAGCAGACTATCCTGAAAGTTGCTTAACTCTGGGTGGAAATGGACCTTACATAAAACATAAGATTTGCCATATTGGGTCAGACCAAAGGTCCATCAAGCCCAGTATCCTGTTTCCAACAGTGGCTAATCCAGGTCTCAAATACCTTCACATGCATAATAAAATGACACACACATAGAATAGAAAATTTAAAATAATTATTATAAAAATATAAAAACACATTAAAACTATATACATATATTAAAATAAAAGGGGGGAAAACTAGGGAGTTAATTATTTACATCAAATAAAAGGGCTCAGGAACCATGGGTGGCAAGGTCCTGACTGGTCTAGGGAGCTGAGGACTGTGGTGGTGACATCATGCCTAGCAGCTGTGAAGCCCTCTTGAGTCTGTGCAAGGTATTCCACCACCTCCACCAGCCTCCTGAAGTTGGCTCACACCTAACAAAATTCCTTCCCCATCCTCTGGACTGCCTGGCCAATAGCTGTTAAGAGACCAGCCTTCTAAGCCTGGAGTGGTGCTCCAGACACTGAGGCCACCTCTGCAGCCAAAGAATGTAGTCCAGAATCAGGTGGAAGGTATTCAGTGACTTGGTTGCCTCCCTCACCCAGCAATGGCTATTCAGCCTCAGGACGTAAGTCCAGAGGTCCCAGGACAGAACAGAGAGGAGGCTATGCTGGGAAGGAGAGAAGGATGGGTAGCTGTGTAGGCTGGGGTCTCTTATGGGGGGAGGGAGGAGTAGGGGAGTGGCTGCTGCTGCTGCACTGCTGCAGAGTTCACCAGTGATGGTTATTGTGGCTGTGGTGGTGGTGGTGGTGGCTGCTGCTCTCCTGCAGAAGGCACAGCTGATGCAACAGCAAGAGGGACTGGGTGCTATTCCTCCTTTTCTTCCTCCTCTGAGTTGGTATGATCTATGAATAGTGCAAAAGGTGTATGTCAGTTCATCTGCTGGTATGCTCCAGGGTGTGATGTGCAGCACCACACAAATTGTTAGAGGATATTGCATTTTTGGGAGAGGTAGAAGCAATGGGAAGTGCTTCTAGCAGTGGGACACCCATGTGCTATAGTTGGTAGCAAAGCTATAGATAAGTTCCTAGGGAAAAGTAAGCTTCTGTTCAACAGTCCTTTATAGCATGGTTCCTAGCAAGGGAAAGGGACTCAGTGGTAGCCTCAGTGTCTGGGTGATATGTGTTGAGGTGTGTCCTAAATTCCAAGCCATGATGCAGCCACAAGTCTATGGGTCTTTGTTGGATGGGAAACCTTGACATTCCCTGGTAAGTGTTTTAGGAATAGATCCTAAAAACCTCTTAAGTTCAATAGTTGGCCTGTGAGTACATTAAAAATAGTACTGCCCGCAACCTAGGGAATTGCCAAGGATGAAGTTAATGTGCATGAGCATTTCTCAATGCTCTAGGCAGAGTCAGGATATTGTAGCATTGCAGGGCAATAATGGGACCTGTAATGGATGCAGGAAATGGACAGATCATATAGACATCTTCCTGGAGGGGCATTTTATAAACTTAACTGTGGTGAGACCGCACCTTGAGTACTGTGTACAATTCTGGTTGCTACATCTCAAAAAAGATATAGTTGTACTGGAGAAGGTACAGAGAAGGGCGACTAAAATGATATAGGGGATGGAACAGCTCCCCCATGAGGAAAAGCTAAAGAGGTTGGGGCTGTTCAGCTTGGAGAAGAGATAGCCGAGGGGGGATATGTTAGAGGTCTTTAAAATCATGAGAGGTCTAGAAGAGATAAATGTGAATCAGTTATTTACTCTTTTGGATAATAGAAGGACTAGGGGGCAGTCCATGAAGTTAGCAAGTAGAACATTTAAAACTAATCGGAGAAAATTATTTTTCACTCAATGCACAATTAAGCTCTGGAATTTGTTACCAGAGAATGTGGTTAGTGCAGTTAGTGTAGCTGGGTTTAAAAAGGTTTGGATAAATTCTTAGAGGAGAAGTCCATTAATTGCTATTAATCAAGTTGACTTAGGGAATAGCCACTGCTATTAATTGCATCAGTAGCATGGGATCTTCTTAGTGTTTGAATACTTGCCAGGTACTTGTAGCCTGGATTGGCCTCTGTTGGAAACAGGATGCTGGGCTTGATGAGCCCTTGGTCTAACCCAGTATGGCAATTTCTTGTGTTCTTATGTTCTCCTACTGCCTGGGCCAGGTCCCCTGCAACATAGCTGGTCCAGCCACTCCCTTTCCTT
The DNA here is from genome assembly GCF_901001135.1 of Rhinatrema bivittatum. Classification (NCBI taxonomy): domain Eukaryota; kingdom Metazoa; phylum Chordata; class Amphibia; order Gymnophiona; family Rhinatrematidae; genus Rhinatrema; species Rhinatrema bivittatum. The sequence goes on along the minus strand of NC_042616.1, from coordinate 218,409,696 downwards.
CTGGTGCAGATCCTGGACCTTCTTCTTGAAACCCTCAAATCTATATGAAGGAATAGGAATAAAAAGCTCTTAGTTCAATATTGCTGGTTCTCTGACCTTCTGAATAGTATGTTTCAATTTTTTATATTAAAGCCTTGAGTCTGTTTCATGAATCTTTGTTCGCCCTTTGTGCAGCAATATGTGGTATCCTGCCACCTGGACAGAAAATACACCAGAGCAGGGACAATCCCATAACAGCTAAGTTATCCAGTTTCAAGAGGTAGACAGCAAGCTAGTTCAGGCTTTTGGGCAACCCCATTCTGATGCAATATGAGCCCAGAGCACTGATTTCAAAGAAAAGAATCAGGGAATTACCATGACACACAGCTTTAGGGTGTAAGTTTACCACTAAGAATGATCCAAAATTCTTCCTCCTGGAGAAAGAGAAAGCTTTGTCAGCTTTGCAAAAGGAGCCAGCAACATAACCAGAAACATGTATCTGAGGATGTATTTTCTCTTAGTGGAACCTTTACTTTACTTATGATATTTTTCTAAATTTGTTCCTTTTATTCATATCCTTTCATTTAACTCTTTCAGTATAATACTTTAGCAATATATGTACATGTTTCATGCCAGTATATCAATATGAATCAGTTTCTGAATTGATATATGCCTATTGTAGGGATGTGCAGCAGGGACGGATTCGTCCCATTCGGTATTCGTATTTGTCGGGACCCAAATCCGTTGCATCCGTTCTCTGGGGACCTTGATCCGTTCATTAGTTACTAGGGATGTGAATCGTTTTTTGACGATTTAAAAAAATCGTCGATATTTTTTAAATCGTCAAAAATCGTTAGAGTGCGCGATACAATACAAATTCCCCCGATTTATCATCAAAAATCGTTAAATCGGGCACGGGAATTATTTGGGGGGAGGGCAGGAAAACCGGCACACCAAAACAACCCCTAAACCCACCTCGACCCTTTAAAACCAATCCCTTACCCTCCCCCACCCTCCCGAACCCCCCCAAAATGTTAAATTACCTGGTGGTCCAGTGGGGGAGGGTCCCGGCATGATCTGCCGCTCTCGGGCCATCGGCGCCATTTTGGCTGCCAATATAAATGGCGCCGATGGCCCGATAAAAAAAAACCTACCCAACCCTTTAAACCGACCCCCTTAGCCTCCCTCACCCTCCCGACCCCCCCCCCAAAACCTTTTAAAATTACCTGGTGGTCCGGGGGGGGGGCGCGGGGAGCGATCTCCCACTCTTGGGCCATCGGCTGCCACTCATAAAGATGGCGCCGATGGCCCTTTGCCCTTACCATGTGACAGGGTATCCGTGCCATTGGCCGGCCATCCAGTGCTCCTACCATGTGACAGGGGCCGGCCAATGGCACGGATACCCTGTCACATGGTAAGGGCAAAGGGCCATCAGCGCCATTTTTTTTTAGCGCAGCTGATGGCCTGGGAACGGGAAATTGCTCCCCGCGGCCCCCCTGGACCACCAGGTATGTGTAAAAAGTTTTGGGGGGGTCGGGAGAGTGGGGGAGGCTAAGGGGGTAATTTTAAAGGGTCGGGGTGGGGTTTTTTTTATCGGTGCGGCCCTCACTAAAAAAAATTAGTGATGTGAATTGGAATCGGAACCAATCCCAATTCACATCTCTAATGATCAGATTTCCCCCCCTCCCCAGCTGAACCCGATTGTTAAAACAATCGGGCACATGATTCACATCCCTATTAGTTACATAACTACATCATTCTTAGTGGTGGTCCAGCGGGGGTCCTGGAGCAATCTCCTGCACTCGGGCCATTGGCTGCCAGTATTCAAAATGGCACCGATAGCCTTTGCCCTATGTCACAGGGGCTACCGGTTCCATTGGTCGGCCCCTGTCACATGGTAGGAGCACAAGATGGCGCCGGCCGTCCATTGCTCCTACCATGTTACAGGGGCCGACCAATGGAACCGGTAGCCCCTGTGACATAGGGCAAAGGCTATCGGTGCCATTTTGAATACTGGCAGCCAATAGCCCGAGTGTAGGAGATCGCTCCACGACCCCACTGGACCACCAGGGACTTTTGGCAAGTCTTGGGGGGGTCAGGAGGGTGGGGGTTTATTCGTTAGTGATATGTTGTATTCGTGGGGGTTCACCATACGTTTCGCGACCCCCACGAATACAACAAATATGGCATATACGTTGCAGATTACCAATACATTGCAAACGAATGCACACCTCTAGCCTATCGTATCTTTCCTTATCATGAGCGCATGTCTCTATAAAATCCATCCCAAAAGCCCTGAGAACCCATCCCTAACTCCCTTACCCCTACATCCAGCCCCCAAAAGCTCCTCAACCCACAACTTACTCCCATGCCATCCCAATCCTCAAAAGCCCCCAACCCACCCCAACCAACCCCTAATCCTGTAACCTGACCCTCAAAAACCCTCAACCTACCCATAAACCCCTATTTCCACTCCAATCCCCAAAAACCCCAACCCACCTCTAGCCCCCTACCACAATCCACAAAAGCCTCCAACGTTCAAACCCTCATTCCCAAACCCCAAAAGCCCAACCTCCAATCCCCAACCTATCCCCAACTCCCAGAATCAGGTCTAAGTTATCCAACTAACTTAGGCCTAGATTCATCAAAAAGCTATAACTATAGCAAAAATAGTGCATGTGATAAAAAGGAGCATGGTTAGGCTAATTTCTAGAGATGTGAATCGTGTCCTCGATCGTCTTAACGATCGATTTCGGCTGGGAGGGGGAGGGAATCGTATTGTTGCCGTTTGGGGGGGTAAAATATCGTGAAAAATCGTGAAAAATCGAAAAAACGTAAAATCGCAAAACCGGCACATTAAAACCCCCTAAAACCCACCCCCGACCCTTTAAATTAAATCCCCCACCCTCCCGAACCCCCCCCCCAAATGACTTAAATAACCTGCGGGTCCAGCGGCGGTCCGGAACGGCAGCGGTCCGGAACGGGCTCCTGCTACTGAATCTTGTTGTCTTCGGCCGGCGCCATTTTCCAAAATGGCGCCGAAAAATGGCGGCGGCCATAGACGAACACGATTGGACGGCAGGAGGTCCTTCCGGACCCCCGCTGGACTTTTGGCAAGTCTTGTGGGGGTCAGGAGGCCCCCCCCAAGCTGGCCAAAAGTTCCTGGAGGTCCAGCGGGGGTCAGGGAGCGATTTCCCGCCGCGAATCGTTTTCGTACGGAAAATGGCGCCGGCAGGAGATCGACTGCAGGAGGTCGTTCAGCGAGGCGCCGGAACCCTCGCTGAACGACCTCCTGCAGTCGATCTCCTGCCGGCGCCATTTTCCGTACGAAAACGATTCGCGGCGGGAAATCGCTCCCTGACCCCCGCTGGACCTCCAGGAACTTTTGGCCAGCTTGGGGGGGGCCTCCTGACCCCCACAAGACTTGCCAAAAGTCCAGCGGGGGTCCGGAAGGACCTCCTGCCGTCCAATCGTGTTCGTCTATGGCCGCCGCCATTTTTCGGCGCCATTTTGGAAAATGGCGCCGGCCGAAGACAACAAGATTCAGTAGCAGGAGCCCGTTCCGGACCGCTGCCGTTCCGGACCGCCGCTGGACCCGCAGGTTATTTAAGTCATTTGGGGGGGGGTTCGGGAGGGTGGGGGATTTAATTTAAAGGGTCGGGGGTGGGTTTTAGGGGGTTTTAGTGTGCCGGCTCACGATTCTAACGATTTATAACGATAAATCGTTAGAATCTCTATTGTATTGTGTTCCATAACGGTTTAAGACGATATTAAAATTATCGGACGATAATTTTAATCGTCCTAAAACGATTCACATCCCTACTAATTTCCCTGCTCCTGCATCACACAGGTAATTTCCGCAAGCTGTGATAAATTTATTGCAGCAGTGCTAATTTTCTCATCTAATGCTGATTAATCCACTGCAGGCGCATTACCAACCAAAAAGGTTTTTATTGCACGCGCGAGCGAGAGAGAGAGAAAGAGAGACCAATATGTAACTTTACTATTTATACTACTAAGAACTGAAGGGGTACTTTTAACTCGGGGTGGGGTTGGGGGGGTGGGGTGGGTTGATTGAAGCTAGGTAGAGAGTGCATCAGTCTAGGTAGAGAGTACATTTTACAAATCAACTCCTCTTTTACTTTTCATTGCTCTAAATGACAGAAATCTTCAGTGATGTCAACTTTGCTGTTCGTATCTCTGACTGTGTATGCAAAAGACCCCCTCTTACAGTGGTATAAATAGTAAAGTTACATATTAGTCTCTACAGAGTCTCTCTTTCTTTCTCTCATTCATGACTAAACCCCTTCCTAGAATGCCCCTTTTTATATGGCTAAATTATAGCTGGATAATGACTTAGGCTTTAATTTTGCTAGATAAGTGGCTGAATATGCAATATTTGCTGTTTAGACATATAAGGGTAGATTTTAAAAGGTGCGCGCGGGAGTAGATTTGTTCACGCAACGCGGCACAAACAAATCTACTCCCGATTTTATAACATGCGTGCGCTGCCGCGCGCATGTTATAAAGTACAGGGTCAGCACGCGCAAGGCTGCGCAAAATCGGCAGCCTGCGCGCTGAGCCACGCAGCCACCTTCTGTTCCCTCCGAGGCCACTCCAAAATCAGAACAGCCTCGGAGGGAACTTTCCTTCCGGCCCCCCACCTTCCCCTCCATTCCCCTATCTAACCCACCCCCCAGCCCTAACTAATTCCCCCCCTCACCTTTATTTTACAAGTTGCTGGGCGCCATGTTCCGGTCCGGGGGCTGGTCCGGAGGCCACGGCCCCACCCCTGGAACACCCCTGGGCCGGAACCACGCCTGCGGCCCCACCCCTGGAACGCCCCCGATGATGCACCGGCCGCGACATGCCCCCGACACGCGTCCCAGGGCTTGCGCTCGCCGCCGAGCCTATGCAAGATAGGCTTGGCGCACATAGAGGGTGGAAGGGGCAGCTTTTTGGGGGTTACGCGCATAACCCTTTAAAAATCTGCCCCATAACTTGTCCGTTATCTGTCTAAATGATTTTTGTATATTGACGTCTATAATTCCATATTACATCAGAATCCAAAAATTGTAGAGTACATTGCAATATGCCCATAAATGATATATCATCTCCAGGTTTAAATCCCCCCCCCCCCCCAATCTCACATAGGGACTGGGGAGAGGAACAAGAAAAATCCTTCCACAAACAAGAAGCCACTAACTACTAAATTCCCTCCAACCTTTCTTAGTAACCTCTCAGACTCCATATCCCTTTTGAAGCCACCCGTAGGAGTGACCTATCCATGGAGCAGGGCTTGCTTAAGGATGCAGCCCTAAATCACATCAGTGGGAGGAACAGGACCATTGGGTTTGTAACAGAAGAGCATCAGGCAAGGTGAAACAGGTCTTGAGCTAAGAGTGCTAGACAGCAAGCCCCGGTTCACTCCTGCAGAGTGTTCTTCCTGCCTGCTGACTGCCTTTCAAAGGATGGCCCCCGTGAGACTTCAAGCTAATATTCAAAGGGAAACTCCTCACAGACTTTTCCTTTGAAAATTCCTCCGGCACTCACAACACAGGTACAGAGAACCTGCGCACTTTGCACCTGTATTCAGGAAAAAAAACCCCTGTTTTAAAATTTTTTATTTTGTGTCACAGGATTATACATATAATTGGTCATGTAATAACTAGAAGTCCTAGCAGAAATGTAGGTGCGCCCATATCTGGGTTTGTCTGGCAGGCTATTCAGGGGTCCCAGGAGTCTGAATGCTTGGTTGTCTAGGTTATTACAGAGCTTGGGGGTTAGACATAGAAAACTCGGTTTCTGGACGGAGCTAAGTGGAGCTCTTGTGTGCTCTTCTACCCAAGATCACATTGGTTTACCTGGATAAGATTTGCTCAATTAAGTATTAAATAAACGAAATAAAAATAAACTAAAAATGTCGCAGGATAAAGGAGGAAGATAAAAAAGACTATCATGGATAAGGATGTATACTTAGCAGTCTGGTCAGAATAACTGTGCAGATTTGGGGGGGATGTTTTTTCTGATATCATGTTACTATAAGAACATAAGAACATGCCATATTGGGTCAGACCAAGGGTCCATCAAGTCCAGCATCCTGTTTCCAAAAGAGGCCAATCCACGCCATAAGAACCTGGCAAGTACCCAAAAACTAAGGGCCGGATTTTAAATGCCCTGCACGCGTAAATCCGGCCGGATTTACGCGCGCAGGGCCCTCGTGCACCGGCGCACCTATTTTGCATAGGCCGCCGACGCGTGCACAGCCCCGGGAAGCGTGTAAGTCCCGGGGCTTCGTAAAAGGGGCAGGGAGGGGCGTGTCCGGGGCGTGTCCGGGGTGTGTCTGGGGCGTGTCCGGGGTCAGGGGCGGTTTGGGGCAGGACCGGGGGCGTGGTGCCGGCCTGGGGGCGTGGTCGAGGCCTCCGGAACAGCCCCCAGGTCGGGTGATGGCGCGTATCTTATAAAATCCAACGTACTTTTGTTCGCGCCTGGTGCGCGAACAAAAGTATGTGTTCGCGCAAAATTTTAAAATCTACCCCTAAGTCTATTCCATGTTACTGTTGCTAGTAATAGCAGTGGCTATTTTCTAAATCAACTTAATTAATAGCAGGTAATGGACTTCTCCTCCAAGAACTTATCCAATCCTTTTTTAAACACAGCTATACTAACTGCACTAACCACATCCTCTGGCAACAAATTCCAGAGTTTAATTGTGCGTTGAGTGAAAAAGAACTTTCTCTGATTAGTTTTAAATGTGTCACTTGCTAACTTCATGGAATGCACCCTAGTCTTTCTATTATCCAAAAGAGTAAATAACCGATTCACATTTACCCATTCTAGACCTCTCATGATTTTAAACACCTTGTCTCTTCTCCAAGCTGAAAAGTCCTAACCTCTTTAGTCTTTTCTCATAGGGGAGCTGTTCTATTCCCTTCATCATTTTGTCGCCTTTCTCTGTACCTTCTCCATCTCAATTATATCTTTTATGAGATGCGGTGACCAGAATTGTACACAGTATTCAAGGTGTGGTCTCACTATGGAGCGATACAGAGGCATTATGACATTTTCCATTTTATTCACCATTCCCTTTCTAATAATTCCCAACATTCTGTTTGCTTTTTTGACTTCAGCAGCACACTGAACCGATGATTTCAATGTGTTATCCACTATGACGCCTAGATTTCTTTCTTGGGTGGTAGCTCCTAATATGGAACCTAACATTGTGTACCCATAGCATGGGTTATTTTTCCCTATATGTATCACCTTGCACTTATCCACATTAAATTTCATCTGCCATTTCGATGCCCAGTTTTCCAGTCTCAGAAGGTCTTCCTGCAATTTATCACAATCTGCTTGTGATTTAACTACTCTGAACAATTTTGTATCATCTGCAAATTTGATTACCTTACTCGTCGTATTTCTTTCCAGATCATTTATAAAAATATTGAAAGTACAGGTCCCAAAACAGATCACTGAGGCACTCCACTGCCCACTCCCTTCCACTGAGAAAATTGTCCATTTAATCCTACTCTCTGTTTCCTGTCTTTTAGCCATTTTTTAATCCACGAAAGGACATCGCCTTTTATCCCATGACTTTTTACTTTCCCTAGAAGCCTCTCATAAGGAACTTTGTCAAACGCCTTCTGAAAATCCAAATACACTACATCTACCGGTTCACCTTTATCTACATGTTTAATAACTCCTTCAAAAAAGTGAAGCAGATTTGTGAGGCAAGACTTGCCTTGGGTAAAGCCATGTTGTCTTTGTTCCATTAAACCATGTCTTTCTATATGTTCTGTGATTTTGATATTTAGAACACTTTCCACTATTTTCCCTGGCACTGAAGTCAGGCTAACTGGTCTGTAGTTTCCTAGATCGCCCCTTCAGCCCTTTTTAAATATTGGGGTTACATTAGCCATACTCCAGTCTTCATGTATAATGGATGATATTAATGACAGGTTACAAATTTTTACTAATAGGTCTGAAATTCCATTTTTTAGTTCCTTCAGAACCCTGGGGTGTATGCCATCCGGTCCAGGTGATTTAATTGTCAATCAGGCCTACCACATCTTCTAGGTTCACCGTGATTTAGAAGATGTGGTATATTGTTTGCATTAACAGCAAGAGGCTGCACTCCACAATGAACACACATTAAAGAAATAGCACATGCTAGGTGGCACACGTATAGCAAACATTTTGTTTTCCAAAGCAAAACCCTGCATGGGATTTTCCTTTGATAACCAGGCCGGCTGTAGGAATGGAGTATCATCAAAACAGGCGCAGATGTACATACGGAAAGTCCAGGCAGACTTTTCCTCCCCCTCGACCTAACCCTGCATTTCCCTACCACTTTGCTCACAGAAGGGGATGAAAAATATTGAGAAGAGCATTATCTGCTGGCAAAACTACTTTGAAAATTGCCCTCACAAGGATCGGCAGCAGCTCGCATGTCTCTCCATCCCTTGTAGAAAGCTCTTACTGTAGCACAATCAATAGGATATAGTATCTGCATTTTTCTAACCTTTTCTTTAGCCTTTGTTTTATGGAATGCGAAACTCATTTAGTTCCAGCACTGAAAAGCACTGTTAGAATTTTTTAAAGGGCCAAAGGCATGAGATTTGAAGCACCTTTTAAAACTAGATTGGGAAGAGTGAATAAAAACGCTGACTTGAAGGAACCTGGCCATTCTTTTATCTACCCTAGTCATAGTTTCTAACATGGCCACCTCTTGGAACTTTCATAAACAGAAACTTCAGCCCTCTGTAGCAAGAAGTTATTTAGTTGTGTTATACAAGCACTTCCTTATACTCCTTTGCTTTGTACAGTAGATAATTCAGCAGGCAATTTTTTTTTCTTGCCCTAGATTGAAGATGACATTAAGCTATATGTTTCTTCCATAGAGGAGCCTATAATTTTCATCACTGTTCATTGATCAAAATACTAACTCAGCAAGCATTTTTCTACAGCTTTGCAGTGTGCCCTTGCAGTGCGCTTTTCAGAAATGGATTATCTTCTGTTGTTAGACTGTCGCTAAGATTCTTTTTTTTCATAAACAATGGCAGGTCTATGATCCATGCATTCTTGATAAAGAACTAAAAAGAAAAAAATGCAAATGGAACTGTCACACAATCTAATTTATTGGCAAACCATACACGGGAAAAGAACCAGGCATATAAAAAAATGCTGTAAGTTGTGATTATCCACTGTCACGAGAAAAGCACAAGGAAAACATTTCCATTTGTGGGGAAAAAAAGGAAATGCAAAAAAGATAGCCATCAGAAATCTGAAAGGCTAGCCAATTAAATACTGTGTAACGATTTCCAATCTCCTTATAGTAAATAATTTATTTAGCTCTTACATGCCATCAATATATTTTACAAGTTTAATACCAAATTATAGCTGTCCCACCCATTTATAGCTCTATAAATGAGTCTTGACATACCAATGTGAATTCTTGTTCGGGCAATGTCAAATTTAGATTGGATTTGGATCTATTGCTTTTATCTTTTATCGGGGTTTGCTAGTCTGATATTTTATTGCTGCATATAAAGTGGAAAGTGCATTTCGGTAGACTTGCTGGGTAACACAAAAGATCATGGGTCAGATACTATAGTCTCAATCTCTTCATCTGAAATCTTACCCTAACCTGGAGTAAGGGTTTAAAGGGCCAATAAAACTATTTTTTCAGTGGATTTCCTGCTCTTTTGAAAGAAAGAAATACACTGCCAACAAAAATGAAGCATTGATGGTCTGATTTATAAAAGTTTGCTTTCCCCATAGGCACAACATGGGACAAACCCATTGTAAATCAGGACCTAGACTTAAAGGGCTCAATTCAACCAATTTGAGTCTGTAAAGGAACCAGTGGCAAACAGTATTTGGAAAGACTAAGCACATTTTTGAAATGGTTTTCAAAGCTTAAATGTTGTGTGCAAGGCTGAATAGCCATGGTTTGGGTCAAAATGAGCATATAACAAAGCATTTGAATTGGATGGGCTCTGAGTGTAGCTAGGAACTCTCAGGATTTGACCTGGAGTCTCTGGGTTTAAAGACTCTACTCTGGATCACCGGGCGTGCACCCAGGCTCTCTGGGTCTTAAACACCATCCTGCTTGCCCCAGCATGATTCTTTTTTGGTAACATTTGATGATGATGAGGCAGGCAGGAGCCAGCAGGAAGAAACCTCTCAGCCTTGCATTTTACTTCCCCACCTCTCGCCTCTGATTGGCTCATTTTGCTAACCAGATCCAATCAGCAGTGAGGGATGGGGGACACAGTGGGTACAACACTAGGAAACACTCTTCCCTGCCAGTTTCTCTTGCTGTTTCAGCCCTCACAGTGAAAGCACTGACCAAGGAGGTAAAGGACAAAAAAAGAGGTTGAAAAAGAGAGACTGTCTGTGTTGGAGCACTGTGAGGAGAGTGCAAAAAAAGGAGGGAGCAAGAATGAGTGTGTGTATGTGAAATGGGAGATCAAGAATTGGGGGAGGGGGAAAAGCAGGAATGGGAAGAGAGAGGGAGCAAGAGTGAAAAGCAAGAGGAGAGAGCAAGATAGGGCTAACAAGGGTAAGAAGACAGCAAAGGGGAGAGAGAGAGAAGAGCAAGAGGAGAAGGGAGTGATAGAGGAGGAAGGGGGGGAGAGGACCAAGGATTGAAGAAGATAGAGAAGAAGAAGACCATGGAATTGAGTGGGGCTCTAGAAAGATAGGGGTAGATTTTCAAATAGCGCGATTTGGTGTACTTTTGTTGGCGCATCAGGCGCAAACAAAAGTACGCTGGATTTTAGTAGATACGCGCGTAGCCGCGCGTATCCGCTAAAATCCGGGATCGGCGCGCGCAAGGCTATCGATTCCGTATAGCCAGCGCGCGCCGAGCCGCACAGCCTACCTCCGTTCCCTCCGAGGCCGCTCCGATTTCGGAGCGGCCTCGGAGGGAACTTTCTTTTACCCTCCCCTCACCTTCCCCTCCCTTCCCCTACCTAACCCACCCGCCCGGCCCTGTCTAAACCCCCCCTTACCTTTGTCGGGGGATTTACGCCTCCCGGAGGGAGACGTAAATCCCCGCGCGCCAACGGGCCGCTAGCGCGCCGGGACGCGACCTGGGGGCGGGTCCGGAGGGCGCGGCCACACCCCCGGACTGCCCCAGGCCGTAACCACGCCCCTGGGCCCGCCCCCGAAACGCTACGGCCCGCCCTGAAAACGCCGCGCGGATCCGGCCCGCCCCCTCGACACGCCTCCGACACGCCCCCCTCGGAAAACCCCGGGACTTACGCGAGTCCCGGGGTCTGCGCGCGCCGGTAGGCCTATTGAACATAGGCGCACCGGCGCGCAGGGCCCTGCTCGCCTAAATCCGCCCGGATTTAGGCGAGCAGGGCTCTGAAAATCCGCCCCATAATGTAGGTGGAAGGGGAAAAGGAATGGAGAAGAGAGTGTAGAAAAAAGAGGAGGAGAGAAGGCAAAATGCAGGAGAAGAGAATAGAAAAAATTTTTCATTTATTTATTTATTTATTTATTTTTAACTTTTATATACCGATGTTCCTGTATAGGATACATATTAGGGATGTGAATCGTGTGCCCGATCGTTTTAACGATCGGGTTCGGCTGGAGGGAGAAATAAATCTGATTGGTAGAGATGTGAATCGGAATCGGTTCCGATTCCGATTCACATCACTAATTTTTTTTAGTGAGGCCCAAGCCGATAATAAAAAAACCCACACCCGACCCTTTAAAATTGACCCCTTAACTCCAAACAGTCCTTTCCAAAGTCAGCAGCTTCACCTACTGTTCACTGGCCGTGGGTTAAAACAGCCAATCTCCACCATCCACAGAAAGGGGAGACTGACCCTCCGACAACAAATGGTCACAAAAACCTCCAAAAACATCTTCCTCAAACTTATCCCCCAAAGGTCCAAGGATGAAAATCAGAAACTCAGCCCTGCAAGACCAGGAGTTTGCCTGTTCTTCAGGATCAGGATCACAGGGTCTCAACAGCAAAGCTCCTTTCTTCAGAAATCTCCAAAACTCCACAAACTCCTTTGCGAGGTAGAAAAAATCCCCCCCGCCATCCCCCCAGGGATGCAGACAGTTTTCACCCAACTCCCTGCTTGATGAGTCTGACTTGGGCGCACGCTCAGGGAGAAATTTATATTCTTGAAACACAATCCCACAAAAAGGTAGGGCAAAAGCAAAGGGAGGACCCCAAAAATGCAAAACATTGAAAGGTGAATTTTTAAAACCGGTGCGCGGATGCACATCTGCGCATGTTTGTTGGCTTGCATTCGGGGACGCGGCTATTTTATAACATAAGCGCATATATGCATGCATGTTATACAATAGCCTGGCCAAGTAGACAAGTGCGCCTAATTTTAAGTGGACGCACGCTGACGCTATAGCCTGTATTACCAGTTCCTCAGCAGGTCGCCCAGTTACCAGCTAGGTCCTCCAAACTCCCCTGGTTTGATAGCCTGTGCACCCCCCCCCCCAGTTACCCCAGACCCTTTATACCACTCTGAAATGGCTTGTTAGTTGTTTTTTTTTTTTTTACTTGCACGCCAGAAGTAAAGTTATGCGGCAGAGGACCTCAGCATGCGCTGGACTGTGTAAGCGTTTACGCGCTACTTTCTGGTTAAAGTCTAGAAGCGCCCATGCCCATGTTCCGATATGCGCACACAGTGGCATTTACGCACTTGTATCTGAGCGGCTTTTAAAATCCGCTTGGCTCGTGCGAGCCCAACATCCCCTAATTTCGGAGTGCTGAAAAAAATAGGGCAAAAGGTAGCAGTGCCTTCAAGTAGCAAAACTTCCCTTCTCATTTATATTTGGGTTGTAACCATGGTCGCTCTGTTCAAGTTACCGCATGTGATAGCCCGCGCGTGTGTGTGTGTGTGTGTGTGGGGGGGGGGGGGGGGGGGTGCCCTTGGCTTCCGGAAGGGGTGCCAGAGGACAGAAATCACCTAGACTCCAGCTTCCAACAGAAAAAGGCACTTCAATTATTTACATAAGCAGAAAAAGCAGCAAAAGCTCAGCCCAGGTTTTGACACAGTTCCTGCAGCTTCCTCCTCCCAGTCTGGGCCTGTTTGCTCCTTCCTGGGCTTTTATCCCCTTCCGTTGGAAAACGCCCTGTATTCCCACTCTGGGTATTTAAGGTGGACCGGGTTAGATAGCTGGTCCCAGTCCGTTAAGGAGTACCAGGGCTCTAGTGTATTCACCCCCTTTAGTTCCCTTCATCTTGGAAGCCTGATGCATTTACACCACTGTTTCAGTTGTAACTGCCATTTAAGTGCAGGTTACCCCCAGTAGGGGTGTGAATCGTGTGATCGATCGTCTTAACGATCGATTTTGGCTGGGGGGGAGGGAAATCTTATCGTCGTGGTTTTTTTTTTTTTTTTTTTTAAATCGTTAAAAATTGTAAATCGGGGGAGGGCGGGAAAACCGGCACACCAAAAAACCCCTAAAACCTACCCCGAACCTTTAGAACAAATCCCCCACCCTCCCGAACCCCCAAAATGTTTTAAATTACCTGGGGTCCAGTGGGGGGGGGGTCCCGACGTGATCTCCCTCTCTCTGGCCACGACTGTGTTGAGAGAAATGGCGCCGGTGGCCCTTTGCCCTTATCATGTGAAAGGGCAAAGGTAGCGCCGGCGCCATTTTGGTTCCTGGGTCCCGACGTCACGCGTGCAGGAGATTGCCCCCGGACCCCCGCTGGACCCCCAGGGGGTCCGGCGGGGGTCCGGGGGCAAGTCTTGTGGGGGTCAGGAGGCCCCCCCCAGCTTGGGGGGGGCCTCCTGACCCCCACAAGACTTGCCAAAAGTCCAGCGGGGGTCCGGGAGCGACCACCTGCGCGCGGGCCGTATTGCCAATCTTCAAAATGGCGCCGGCGCTACCTTTGCCCTCACTATGTCATACGGGCGACGGTCGCCCGTATGACATAGTGAGGGCAAAATCTTCAAAATGGCGTCGCCATCCACACTCTGAATTCAATTACAAAAATGCTGATGCATGCACATTGTCACTTAAACTGCATATAGACCCTCCCAATTTAATCACAGGTGTATTCTACTTTCTCGTGAAATTCTCAATTCTTTCCTTTAAAAATAAAAAAATCTGGTAACCCATCATACTACCATATTGATAGATTCTATCACAAAATCTATAGAAGGACTAGGGGGCATTCCATGGATATTTCAACACTTTATATGAATGTGTCACAGGATGTAGCAGGGGAGATTTGGAAATCATTAGGATGGGCTCCGATGTCAAATTAGAGACAAAGGTTTTTATACGGATTAGCCATAGATATCCCCTATGGCTCCTTCGATTGCCTGTTTGTATATTAGGAAGTTTGAATGCCAATATATCTAAAAGTCTGAATTTGGAGATGGTATATAGATGATATTCCATGATATTCCATGAAGTTAGCAAGTGGCACATTTAAGACATGCTGGGTCAGACCAAGGGTCCATCAACCCCAGCATCCTGTTTCCAACAGAGGCCAAAACCAGGTCACAAGAACCTGGCAATTACTCAATTACTCAAAAAGAAGATCCCATGTTACTGATGCAATTAATAGCAGTGGCTATTCCCTAAGTAAACTTGATTAATAGCAGTTAATGGACTTCTCCTCCAAGAACTTATCCAAACCTTTTTGAATCCAGCTACACTAATTGCACTAACCACATCCTCTGGCAACAAATTCCAGTGCTTTATTGAATGCTGAGTGAAAAAGAATTTTCTCCAATTAGTCTTAAATGTGCTACTTGCTAACTTCATGGAATTCCCCCTAGTCCTTCTATTATTTGACTCATCGCCCCTGAAAACCATCTCCAGAACTGGTATCTCCCCAACATCCTCATTAGTAAACAGGGAAGCAAAGAATTCATTTAGTCTTTCTGCAATGGCCTTATCTTCCCTAAGAGCCCCTTTAACCCCTTGGTCATCTAATGGTACAACCGACTCCCTCACAGGTTTCTTGCTTCGGATATATTTTAAAAAGTTTTTATTATGAGTTTTTGCCTCTATGGCCAACTTCATTTCAAATTCTCTCTTCGCCTATCTTATCAATGTTTTATACTTAACTTGACAATTCTTATGTTTTATCCTATTTTCTTCAGATGGATCCTTCTTCCAATTTTTGAAGGATGTTTTTTTGGCTAAAATAGCCTTTTTCACCTCACCTTTTGACCATGACTGTAATCGTTTTGCCTTCTTTCCACCTTTCTTAATGTGTGGAATACATATAGACTGCGCCTCTAGGACTGTATTTTTAAACAATGTCCAAGTCTGTTGAATACTTTTAACCTTTGCAGCTGCACCTTTCAGTTTTTTCCTAACTATTTTCCTCATTTTATCAAAGTTTCCCTTTTGAAAGTTTAGCGTTAGAGCTGCAGATTTACTTATTGTCCCCCTTCCAGTTATTAGTTTAAATTTGATCATGTTATGATCACTGTTGCCAAGTGGCCCCACCACCGTTACCTCTCTCACCAAATCCTGTGTTCCACTAAGAATTAAATCTAAAATAGCTCCCTCTCTTGTTGGTTCCTGAACCAATTGCTCCATGAAGCAAACATTTATTACATCTAGGAACTTTATGTCTCTAGCAAGTCCTGATGTTACATTTACCCAGACAATATTGGGGTAATTGAAATCTCCCATTATTATTGTACTGCCAGATTGGTTTGCTTCCCTGATTTCTCTTAGCATTTCTCTTAGCATCATCTGTCTGACCATTTTGTCCAGGTGGTCGGTAGTATAATCCTATCACTATACGCTTACCCAACACACATGGAATTTCTACCCATATAGATTCTACTGAGCATTTAGTCTCTTGTATGATCTTTATCCTGTTAGACTCTATACCCTCCTGAACATAAAGTGCCACAGCCCCACCAAGTTGATCCTCCCTAAAATTTCGATATAATTTGTACCCTGATATAGCACTGTCCCATTGGTTATCCTCCTTCCACCAAGTCTCTGTGATGCCAATTATGTCAATCTCATCATTTGCTGCTATACACTCTAACTCTCCCATCTTACTTCTTAGACTTCTGGCATTGGCATACAGACATTTCAAAGTGTGTTTTTTGTTTGTTTTAACAACCTGCTTTTCAGTTGTTTCGGATAATTTGGAAATCATTAGCTTCGGTGATTTTTTACATATAGGCATATGGACTATGTTTGCTTTTAATGGAACCTCTCTGTTGAGATGCCCTAACTCTTCTGTTTCATTAGTATCCTTCAAGGATACATTTCTCTGAACCATGCACAGCTGAGTGACTGTCGGCTTTCCTCCTTGTTCTAGTTTAAAAGCTGCTCTATCTCCTTTTTGAAAGTTAGTGCCAGCAGCTTGGTTCCACTCTGGTTAAGGTGGAGCCCATCCTTTCGGAAAAGTTTCCCCAGTTCCATACAAAGCTGAATCCCTCTTCCCTGCACCATCGTCTCATCCACGCATTGAAACTCTGGAGCTCTGCCTGCCTCTGGGGACCTGCACATGGAACAGGAAGCATTTCAGAGAATGCCACCCTGGAGGTTCTGGATTTCAACTTCCTACCTAAAATCCTAAATTTGGCTTCCAGAACCTCTCTCCCACATTTTCCTATGTCATTGGTGCCCACATGTACCATGACAGCTGGCTCCTCCCAAGCACTGTCTATAATCCTATCTAGGTGACTCGTGAGGTCTACCACCTTCACACCAGGCAGGCAAGTTACCAGGCGGTCCTCACGTCCACCAGCCACCCTGCTATCTACATTTCTAATAATCGAATCACCAACTATGATGGCCGGCCTAACCCTTCACTCCTGGGCAGTAGCCCTGGGAGACTTGTCCTCAGTGCGAGAGAACAATACATCACCTGGAGAGCAGGTCCTTGCTACAGGATCAGTTCCTGCTACACCAAGGTGATGTTCTCCTACTGGGAGACCTTTCTGATCAAAGGCAGCACTGGGGCTGCCAGACTGGATTTGGGACTTGGCTACTATGTCCCTTAAGGTCTCATCAATGTACCTCTCTGTCTGCCTCAGCTCCTCCAAGTCTGCTACTCTAGCCTCCAGAGATCGGACTAATACCCTGAGAGCCAGGAGCTCTTTGCACCGAGTGCACATATACAATCTCTCACTGGTGGGTAAAAAATCATACATGTGACACTCAGTGCAAAAGACTGGAAAGTCCCCCTCTTGCTGCTGGACTGCTGCCTTCATCTTAGTTTTATTGAGTTCCTAGTTAAGGTTAGGATACTAAGGGAGTTGGAATGAGAGTACTTTAAATTTACAGGTGAATTTACTAATTAATCAGCTAGTGTCCTACAAGGGGATGATTACACTTTCAATAAGGGCTGGAACAATAGTATGATTTAGATAAGTCCCTGATTGATTTTTAATGAAAGTGTCTCGTGCCTAAAAACCAAGGGTTGAGTGTGTGGGAAAGACAGACACTAGAATTAACTATCTCTGGCTTGCTTATTACCTCAGACACACACAAACTCTAAATAATATATCCCTTAATTTCACCTTTCACCAAACTTTTATAAGCCCAAAAATTTCAGAAAGCTATACTTACCAATCCTCTTTAACCACTGTTAAATTAATCTTCACTCAGCTAATGGAAGGGTTTGAGATTCGGCGCGCGCTTCCGGTCCTCCTCTACTGCTAAAAGGGTGTGGGGCCTCTGGAAGCTGGGGCTGTGGAAGTCAATCCCTGGATTGCTTGCGGTGACCTCTGGACTCCTCTCCTGGGGGATACTGGGAGCAGTATGCAGATGAGCCTTCCGGTCCTCCTCTACTGCCTAACTCGTGTATCATGTGGTCAGACATAATACAGCGGCTAAAATGGAAGGACAGTAAGTTATGGAAAAGAGGTCAAAAGAAGGTAAACCGGCAAGTAGGAAGATGGGTAAATCCGGCCGGATTTACGCGCGCAGGGCACTGGCGCGCCTATTTTGCATAGGCCACCGGCGCGCGCAGAGCCCCGGGACGCGCATAAGTCCCGGGGCTTCATAAAAGGGGCGGGGCGTGTCTGGGGTCAGGGGGCGGTTAGGGCAGGACCGGGGGGCATGGCGCCGGTCTGGGGGTCTGGTCGAGGCCTCCGGACCAGGCCCTGGGTCGGGTGATGGCCCGCCAGCAGCCCGCTGGCGCGCGCAGATTTACACCTACTTTCGGCAGGCATAAATCTGGCAACAAAGGTAGGGGAGGGTTTAGATAGGGCCGGGGGGTGGGTTAGGGAGGGGAAGGTGTGGGGGGGTGGAAAGAAAGTTCCCTCCGAGGCCGCTCCGATTTTGGAGCGGCCTCGGAGGGAACAGGCAGCGCGCACCGGGCTCGGCATGCACAAGTTGCACAAATGTGCAGCCCCTTGCGCGCGCCGACCCCGGATTTTATAAGATACTCACGGCTACGCGTGAGTATCTTATAAAATCCAGCATACTTTTGTTCACGCCTGGTGCGCGAACAAAAGTAAGCGCTCGCGCAAATTTATAAAATCTACCCCATAGAGTGTCAGTAGGATCTGAACGCTGGCTTCCTTGGTTTGCAGTCTGCTGCTCCTGCCACCAGGCTACTCCTCCACAAAGAACAAAATCCCTCTCTGCAGAAAAAGCAAATTCTATGTAGCCCCTGGGCAGGACAGAACCCATAGACCGGACCTAGGGGGCACACAGAAATAAAATAGACCCTGTCTGCAACCAGTTCTCCATGGATAGATTTTACTTCTGAGGTCTAGGGCTTCCTGTGGGGGAAAACATAGCTTCAAGGTCCTTTTGCATTAACCCAAGTCCATAGCACTTTTTTTTTCTAGTTTCTGTAAACAGCACTGAATCTCCACAGTCTATAACAGCAAAAATCACATTGAGAAGCAATGTGGTTTCCAATTTCTTTACTGAGAGTTGATTAAATTGAATGAAGATTCTTTACAGCACTTAGATTTCAAATAAAATTGATGAGCTATCATGAAGAAAGATTAATAAATTTGTGACCTGAATATATGGAAGCCAATTCCTTAACAATTGATTTTCTTCTCCTTTCCAGTTACTCAGACTGAAGAAAGGATAGCCCTTCTTCCAACTCCCAAATTTATCTCAGTCTTCTCCCCACTATAGATTGGTTAGAATTTAATCCCAGTTCTCATACTTTTCCTGTAGTCTTAAGTATCTTAGATCTCCTTCTGAAAGCACCAGTGGGCACACTCCTTTCAAGTGTAGCTCTTGAACAAGACCTTCAACTCCTTCCTTCAGGTAATGGGGAAGGATCCATTCTGCTCTGATGAAACCTCCACTCCTCAGGCTCTTCCTAGGTGGAAGACTCCTCTCTCACCCTGAATTGGAGAGACTGGGTCCCTGGTACCAAGGGTACTCAGTTCCAAAAGGAACACAAATAGACTTTGATTCATAGGAGAAGAAACAAAGAAGAGACAGTAAGGGTGGAAAAACTTCCTTTTCTCCCAAAATGAGGAGATCGTCACTAAAGAAAAACCAACTCAAAATGAAACTCCTCTGCATCGGGTCACTGACTAATCTATCCTCTGGAGGTGAGATAGCAGCAGAATCTTTCCTACCCCTGATTTCAATTTACAAGGTGAAGGGGTGCCAAGGCTCTCACAGGGAAAGTCTCCAAAGATGGATCAAAAGAGCAAAAAAGCCAAAAATAGATTTATTATTTATATTCCGACATTCGATCTGAGATCAGGTATACCAGCTAATCCCTCAAGGGTAACTCAGGAAAATAAAATAATAAGTTAACAAAAATAATTAACAGGAGGCAAGGACATCCTTCCTTCTGAAACATAAATCCAACTAAGAATCCAAGTCCTAAATTGGAGGCAGGGGTTTATGAGCTGCTAGACACTCCATCTGCAGCTCCTTTTGAGAGAGTAAAACCCAAACCTCTCTTCACCATATCTCTCTGAATCTCTCCAGCTACATAGTACATTCCCTCTGGTACAGAAACCAGAGGTTCCTCACATTTACTTTTCATCTGATTGGAAAAAGAGATTGAGAGAACTTTCAGATAAACCAGACATTGACTCCTGATAACAGTTCAACCTTTTGAGAACTAGATAAACCCTGGAAACCTGACAGTTTAGGTTTCCCCATATCAGGAATATAGAAATCCCTAACAACTGGAGGGAGAGAAGCCTCTAGAATTTTGAATGCCTCAGTCCGATATCTCTGAAAGAAATCATGTGCAGAAGAAATTCAGCTTCTGAAAGTTTACCAAGCTAAGCCAACCATTCTTAAGTCTGCTTTCTAGGACCTGATTCATCAAGGCATTATCCTATAGACACAGAATGGGAGAAATGCCTTAGTGAATCAGGTGCCAATTGTTTGCCAAATTTTGGTGAAGAGCTACATTTTTGTTCTATGCATTGCATAAAATTTAAGTCTCAGAGAAACCTTCCTCTACTGTGACCACTTTATCTTTCTTGGTTGCTTCCTCCTTCTTGGTCCATATAAGGACTGAATTGTTGACTATCCATCCCGGAGGCTTTAAAACTTGCAGCTAATAAATCCTGTGCATGAGAAACTGCCACCTAGAGAATGCATCTTTTTCTCTGTAGGAACAAATATCTCACTTACAGTTCTCATGACCAATAATTCAGACAGAGCACCTTCACAAGATACAGACCTAGGTTCCTACAGATGAGCACCAGCTTCTGGAACATCAATGTCTTCTCACTCACTGTTGGAACCTTTCTTAGAATGGCAGGCACAGCAGAAGCTTCTGCCACCATCATAGCTGCAACTTCATGCTCTACTGACTCTTTCATGAGAGGCAATGCTCTTGCTATAAAATATATCATATCCCATGGAGTGGGCATAAGCACTGCACCTGAACACATGCTGGTTCTGTTGCTCACTTTGATATTCCATACAGGGCCAAAAGAGTTATGAAGAACAGAAGAAGCGTAATCATGCTTACCAATCTGTTTGCCTTTGCTGGCAGCATTTTTTCCAAAACTCAGTGGTTGAACAGATTCCTCTGCTGCCAGCTGAGTAGCTGCTGCCAGAGCCTGAAGAGTAGATGCCACCAGTGGCAGGATAAAACACTCCCTCAGGCTGGTATGGGTTGAAAACAACCTCTAGGAAGACTCTCCTGCTTCCTCATTAAGGCACAAAAATTAGAAGACCTTGACAACTAAGGTAAGAGTAAAGTCATTGTCTCTGTGCCATGTTGAATAAAGTTTGAAGTGAGCCTTTTCAATGGCTACGTGGTGCAATCCTTGTGGACAAACTGCATTGCATAAAAACATTAGTGTCATGCGTTTATTGTTCTTGCCTGATGGATCATGAGCATGGCAATATCAGCAAGAGGTGGGACCCCCAGGCCTTCGATGTTGCAGCTACCCTTCTTAGCCATCTACTTGGCCCACAGCTACATGCTCTGGAAGGTCATCCTTCCAACTCCAGTAAAGGAAAATAATCAGATTTCCTAAAAGTTGTGTCTGATTTCTGGATTTAGCACACATTTCTGAAAGGAGGATGAGAGTAAGCTGGGTTATTGCATTTAGACCAAGTTATAATTCTTAGTAAGTTTTGTGCTAAATATTTTGTGGGTTATTTCATATAGGCTAGGGAGAAATTACTGAAATGGTGCTGAATTGGGATGCCCATAAATGAACACACTCTCTCTCCAGGATAGGAACTGAGACACTGTCTCATCCCAGAGGTTGCATGAGGAGAGCAGCAGTGGAGTGTCTCGTATGTCTATTCCATGACCATAATTCTTTGAATATCTCTTGCATGGCTAAAAGATGCGCTCTCTATGACAGTAACTTTCAAACCGGCGCAAGCATCGACCTGCGTCCAAGGACATGGCTATTTTATTACATATGCATGCATGTTGTAAAATAGCCTGGCCACGCGCACATGTGCGCCAGATTTTAAGTGGTTGCACGCAAATCCCGCTTCTACTGTGTAAAATAGGGGATTTTAAAAGGGGTGCGCCCAACGCTATTCCCAGTTTTACCAGTTCTCCCAGTTAAGAGATAGGTACTCACCCAGTTATCCCCCACCCCTTAAAACTCTTCAGATCTGCCTAGTTTTCTTTATTTTTGAAGTTACAAGTCATCCACAGCAGAAGAAAAGTTACGCAGCAGGGGACCTCAGAGCATGCTGTGTTGTGTAAGTATTTATGCGCACATCTCCGCTTCATGCCCTGAAACACCCATTCTCTGCCCATACTTTGCCCCATTTTTGAAAACTTTTGAGATGTGCATGCTGCGGGTGATACACATGTATCTCAGTAGCTTTTATTAAAATCCGCTCGGCTCATGAGAGCCTGACTTATTCGCGCATCCCCTAATTAATGCACATGCCAAGCTTTTAAAATTCACCTTTATGTCTGTAAGGCATGTTGGTGAGGCAGGTGTGTTGTGTTATATTTGTATACTGGTAAGTGCCATAGTTTGATCTTTTCACCACCACATGTTCCTTGCTTGATTCTCTTTCCTATGTGTAGAGACCCTTAGGTCTCCACTAGATGGCCCTAGAATCCTGCCCTTTTAGATGTCCAGCAGGAGGGAGAAAACATTCACTACAGCACCTCCCTCTGAGGTTGTCTGTGATGGTTTGGTTTTTGCCTAGAAGGGGAGGCTAAGAGTAGAGTAAGTGTGGTCTTTTGGTTTAGTTTTTTAAGGATTATCTATATTTTTTTTTGGGGGGGGGAGGTCTCTGGCTGATTTGGGGCAATAGATCCAATTTGGTGCAGTTTCGGTAACAGGGGGATTCCTTGCAGTGTACTTACTGCCTGTGAGGATCTGCCTTAGTGATAATTGGAGATTTTATTTAGTTCTGGACAGTTTGTAGTGGAAATTCTTGACTGGAGGTGAAACTGTGGTCCATCTTTGGTGAAGGATATGCCCCAGATTTGGATACCAGGGAAGTAAAGACCTGAATGCCCCTGTTTAGATCAGAGAAAAAGCTTGAGTGACGGTGTCACCTCAGGGATCATTTTTTGACTTCAAAATGTTTTTTTATTTTCATCTTTTGGGTTGTGAGGAGGTTTTGTGTCACCCCTTCTTACCGGGAAGCTGGACTGTGATAGCCAGAGTCCTGTTTAGCATCTGGCCTTTCCTCCAGAAAGGTGTCACTAACAGAAAGAGGCCAGATTATTTGGAGACCTTCTACAGGATCTCTACCCAGAGGAACACAGGACACAGACGGGGAAGCACCTTGGATGCTCTTTGAATGCAGATATGCTTTTATGTTTTCCCATGGCCTTGGGGATCCTCACAATTAGGAATTGCACACCAGGCTGGAACTTTTGCCCATTTCAGAACAAGAAGGGGTAAACCGCCTCCCAGAGTGTAGTACATGGATGCATATACAGAAGGCAGTGGGAAATTTCACAGTGTAAATCTTCCTTCAGAACGCAGATGTAAAGAAACAGTTACTCAATTGATTGGACATTTATTTATTCTTTACAATCATAGTAAATTTATTTTGAACACTCTTTACTGTGTCCTGTCTGATCCCTTTAGCACCATTACAGAATGACAGAAAGAGAGACCTCATACAGCCACACAGGAAGAAAGATCACACCACCTCTTGGGCCTAGGTTAGCCTCCCCCCACACAGAAAAGACCCTCTCCTGGGGACAGTGACATTGGGGAAGTAGCATAAGAAGTTAGCCCCAAAATACAAACAGGCTTATTCTATAAAGAGCGCTCAGCTGAGTGCACCGTTTTACCCACGGCTGGACATGCGTTTATGACGCACACCCACTACCCCCTATACAGTAAGGGGTTTAGCATGTCAAAAACACACGTCCAATCCCTCCCCCCTCCCCACCAAACTAATAGTGCTCATCACATGCAAAGGCATATTGATGAGGCTTATTAGCTATACACCCTGGATACTGAAAGAAAATTGTGCGGCCAAGCCACACATTTTACACTCAGAAATTAATGCCTGCTCAACATTGAGTGCCTGTTTTGCTGCGAATCTTACTGACTTGGCCTGAAACATTTTTTATGTTCCCTCAAACAGTGAAATCCCTAAGAAAGGGTTACACGTGTGTGTGCTCTGTCATATTTTCAGTTTTGAGTATGGTTGGTTACTGCATGCAATGAAAAGGAACTTGCTATTACTGTGTGTAAGTTTTTGACGTCGGTAAGAAATCTTCTATTGTTAAAATATTACTTTTACATTCTGTGGATTCTACCTACTGAGTGTGACTGGAAATTCATATTCCATACTGTTTCCTTCTTTCTTTTCCTTGTTTTTTAGATTTTGTTTTTTTAATATGTTTCGTCAACTGTATTGAGATCATAAAATACCCTTTCAAAATGATGACTTCTGCAGGCCAGATCAGGAACCAGTGGATGTATCCATCGGATGATAGTGGAGGGGCCCTTTTTAGATATGGAGCTGGATGTGCTGTGAAGCATCTGTCTTGGCTTTCCATTGGTTCTGCACTGCTTCATGATGGAAATAATGTGGAGCAAGACACTAATTCACCTTTTTTCTAAATTTTCAGTCTGAGTATAAAACTCTGGCTGGTTAAGCCATAAAACTTAAAAAGGAGGGAGGCCACCAAATCCTGAGAAAAATCTGCCAAGGATTCGCTCTCAAAAATTATTTTGCTTTAATTCTTATTTGTACATTGCACAATTTTAATTTTATGTATCTTTGGTCTCCTATGAATTTTTTTTTTCTAG
Source organism: Rhinatrema bivittatum (assembly GCF_901001135.1). Taxonomy (NCBI): domain Eukaryota; kingdom Metazoa; phylum Chordata; class Amphibia; order Gymnophiona; family Rhinatrematidae; genus Rhinatrema; species Rhinatrema bivittatum. The sequence continues at coordinate 218,385,079 of NC_042616.1, read as the reverse complement.
GGATTTAGAGGTGAATTTTAAAAGAGATGCATGCTCCAAAATCAGGAGATGAGCGTGCATGTAGAAAATGCATGTGTCCACTTGATTTTTTAAAGTGGGGGAATGCATATGCATTTGCCAATGTACGCACATTTTGCATCAGAGAAAATAGGGGTGTGGTCTGGGCCTTTAGTTCCAACAGGAATAGGATTCTTCACTAGCAACTACCTGGGGATTTTTCCCCTATTTTTATATCCCTTCCCCCAATGTACCTTGTCTGGTCATTGCAGCAACAATCCTGACCATGCACCAGGGCTCCTTCCTAACCTGCAATCATAGGCCATGAATCTAATCCAGTCAGGGTGGGAGATGGTCAGGTATGACCTGTGAAAAGGGGTGAGGACTAGGGCCAGGTGTGACCTCTCTCCCCCACACACATACCTGAATCAAAGCCATGTGGCTACTCTGCTTCCTCCAAAGGCTGGGGAGCCATAAATAATCTATGCCACTACTGGCTCTGTTCTGGTTCCTCAGAAGAACCAGAACTGATTTACACTTATAGCTCTGCTCTGCTTTCTTGTGTCCCAGAAAAAAAGGTAGCAGAACACCATTAAGCCCATGGTAATGGAAACAAAAAGTTGTTAGCAGTAGTGCCATTCTCAAGGATGGGTTGACGTTACGCGAGCCTTCCGTGGCAGACCCATGGCACGGCCCCCTCACCTTTTTACAGTGACTCCAGCCTCTGGTTCCTCCTCGCTGGCGGCAGTGGGCCGTCAGCTTCGTCCTCAGGTCTCCCCTGGTGCCTCCGGCTCTGCCACAGTCCCCGGTCCTGCTTCCACTTCTTGTTGGGCCTCTCCGCGTGGCCTGTGGAGAGATGCTGCTACTCGTGCTGCGCCCCTCCGTAGGTGTGCGCACGCATCATTGACTCTTACGTAGAGACCGCGGCGGGAACCTAGCCACTGCCCCGGATGATGACGTCAACTTAACCATAGTATTTAAGCTCAGGCTCCACTCCCTAGCGTTGCCTTTGCAGCAGGTCTCCTTGCTGGTGAGTACTTGTTGCTTCCTAGAGATTCGTCTCAACCCTGCATTCCTGTTCCTCCTTGTTCCTGGTTCCTGGTTCCTGTCTCTTTGTTCCTACCCTGCTTATGCTTCGGATTGACTACATGGACTTTGACTTTGCTTTGCCTGACGTTGCCATTGCCTATCTCTAGACTCAGACCTCCGCTTTGCCTGACTATGCTATTGACTATCTCTGTGATCAGACCTCAGCTTTGCTTGACTATCTCGGTGATCAGACCTCAGCCTTACTTGCCACTGCCTTCAGATCACTGCCAGCCCTGACTCAAGCCTACCATTGGACGCCTCTTCTGCTTACTTCCTGGATGTGGTTTCTTCAGGCTTTGGCCTACCTTTGCTTGAGCGCCCCCTGTCTACCTTTGTTCCATTGGTGCCCGAGTTTCCAGGACATTACCCAGTTCGGAGTAAGACTGTACCATCTCTCATCTGCTGTCTCTGGGCTGAACCAACTCATAGTAAAACTATAAAAGAGGCACACCTAAGTCCTGCCAGCCCCGGCACCCAAAGGCTCAACCCGTGGGGAATGAGGGATGGTATAGGTGAAGCTCCAGCGGCCTCTGCCTATCAGACCACTCCATGTGCCAACAGTGGGGACCCGTAGGTCCTTACCTACGGGTTGCGTCAACCCCACCTCAGCCCAAGGATCCACCTCTGAATCAATAGTTGAAGCCTTGACAATTGGCACTACTGCTCACAAGTTTCAAACTTGTCTAATTGAAACCCTTTTTTTAGTCTGTTATTTGCTCTGTAGTATCTGCTTCAGTATCACCCCTTCCCCCTTCCTGAACCCCCTTCCACACCCCTTCCCCCTTCCTGAACCCCCTTCCACACCCCCCCCCCTCCTGAACACAGAAGGAGGGGGGGTGTGTGGGAACAAGAAGAGAGGGGCTAGATTAAGGAACAGAGTGACTGTTCTCTTAGCTGTGTGCTCCAGGCTGACCCCTTCTTCTTCTCTTCCCTGCAGGCTGCCTAGAGGGGAGGGGCTATAGCAGACCACCTCTGCTGCTCTGCCTCTTGAGTTGTTCCCTCACAAATTAAGCCCTGAAGCAAGAGATTCTCATCCTTGTCCTTGAAGCACACCTAGCTAGTCAGATTTTCAGGACATCCATGATGTATATGTATAAGATAAATAATGCATGCACATTTTTCAGGATATCCACAATGAATATGCATAAGATAACCTGACTGGCCAGATGATCCCTCTGGACTAGGTTGAAAACCACTGATCCAGGCACTCGGTATCACCTTTCAGCAATGACCACATCTCTCTCCTCCTGGGATCTGTGAAATGCTACCTCTGCAGTATTCTTAGCCCCCACTGACCAAGAGAATAGAAGAATTGACTTAGGGATTGAATGAGGAACCTTCTGCATGGTAGTGTGCAGCAGTGCATTTCACACTACCAGGTAGTACAATAGCTACATAAAGACTTAATAGATAACACATATATTGGACACATGGTAACAGACACAAAAAGGGGTTGAATTAGCACAAGTTTGAAACTTACTAGCAGTATTGACAATCCTCAAAGCTTCTAGATAAAACAGAAAATGAGTTATACTTTTTTAATGTACCCCTTCTTCCTCTAGGTGTTGCTTGTCTCAAAGAGCAGAAAGACTCTAGGTGCCAGATTAAAGTTTCATGCAAAAGTAGAACAAAAAAAAAATATAACTGCCCTCTTCCCCTGCTAGTGAGATTGCTTGCATAATTTGGAAACACAGAATTTGTTTCCTGTCACAAGAGGTTCAGATATAATAAGATGTGAGTAAAAAAATGAATGCTGAACTTCCGTGCACATTTTCTTTACTCATGTGCTAGAGAGTTAACTCCCAATGTAGTAAGCTAATGGTATGCTAATGTACTGGGAGTTAAAAAAAAACAAAAAAACCCACACAATCCCAAAAATATGCCCAAAGCATGATTTATGTGCATATCACCTGTATGCATGACTCCCATACCACGAGCTCCAGGTTCAGCCCCACAGACTTCCACTAACCCCAGAAATGTTACTCCCAATGCCAGTGCAAGACTATTTGGTCCCTAAACAAATCTCTGGTTATGCACCTCTTATCCCCACCTTACTTTACCTGTTGGCAGCAGCTCCAGCAAGCGCTCCCTTCTTTGGCAGCGTTGACTTTCCCTTTGGGCCTTGTGCTGGTGGGATTTTGCTACCCCCCAAAATTTTGGCACTCCAGACAACTGCCTGTTTTTCCTAATGGAAGTACCAATTCTGTTTATGCCACCTCTGTCCAGAAGTTTAATTTCCAGTATTAAGAAAACATGAGTTAAGTCAACTCATCTCTCTGCATTGGGGAGTAATAGCTAATGTCTTGATTAACAGAGGATGTGCATGGAGAAGCACAATTTTATTCACATTGGTGTGCACACCCTTTTTTAACTGGCAACAAAGTTGTATGCACAAAAAATAGTTCACACAACAGTATGTTAACGTGTGGATGGCAGAGCACGTCTTATTACATCAGGGCCTGAATTTGATCTCTATTGCAGAATATTTCCTTTTAAACATGTTTATGTCAAAAACCCCACCAGTTTTTCATTAATAATTAAGTGAAAAGAAACAAAATGAATTTAAAATTGCACAAAATCTAAAGGTAGCTTCTGCAGAAACCATTTCAACAGTCTTAAATACTGCCCGAGACAGACACAGAAGAGATAAAAACATATTAAGCAGGCAGACCTTAACAAGGTGCAAAACTTGGATGAAAAAAGAAAGATTAATGTGCTTTAAAGCTTAAAAGGAAGTAGATGAAGAGAAAATAGGTTTGTTTAATATGTGTACTCAGCATAAATACTAAACCTTTCACACTGAATGAAAGTGAATAGGTCAAAACAATCTACTTTGCTTGGGGACTTATGTTTTACTTTGTGTGTTGAGTAACTTCCTTTGCCCATCAAAATGGGGATAGTATTTCAAGATCATGATTAAGTTACCCAGAATTACTTAGTTAGCTGCAATAATATGGTTTTCAACATCCAATTGATCTTAAGGTTCCAAAATAGTAAAACAAGACAGTGACTAAAACCAGAGGAGTATATAGGGAAAGGTATAACCAGTAGAAAAATGAACGTGAAAATGCCTTTGTTCAAGTTATTAGTGAAACCTTATTGGGGAAACTGAGTATTTGTAAATGAAGGCTCATGGCATCAGGATGTCAGCCCTGGTTTGAACTGTGCTGAAGGCCAAAGATGCAGGAGGAAACTATTAGGTCAAAATAAATTTTCTGAGTAATTTCTCTTTACAACTTAGCTGCAAGTAAGACATACAAATGGCGTACATTCTTTCCCCCTATTATTGGTGTGGGTGGCTGATCAATATACATGCACTATTGCCTCATATGACCTAAATATCCCTTAGGAATGTCTCTTTTTAACTGGTTAAAAGAACTCCTGGTGTACAAGCCCTGCAAAACTTTAGCTAGAGTAAGCAAGAAGAGTTCCAGTCATGCACTTTACCCAGGCAAATGACTTTGGAAATTGTCCTCAATGAGGTCCATATTCAGAGGAATTTAGATGGATACCTCACAAGTTATCTGGCTAAATGCTGCCTTTTGAATATTTTGGACACATAGCTGGCTAAACCTTAGCCTGATATCTAATTTTCTGGTTAAAATTTAGCTGGATAACATAGGGGCGTTCCAGGGGTGTTTCTGGAAAGAGTTAGGTTAGTTTGATAAGTTATTCGACTAACTCTGTTTGTGCTGTAGAGCCACTCTAAAGTTAGCCATATAAGCTTAACTGATTATCTTTAAGAGAGCCATTTATAGTCAATAGTGCAGCTGCATCTCTGAAGTTTATCTGGCTAACTTTGCAAACCGGCCAGTGACTGAATATGAACCTCATTGAGGCCGATATTTAGCGCTACTTAGCCGGATACATAGGGACATATCTGGCTAAGTGGCAGCTGCTGAATATCCGGCTATGTTCAGCAGCCAGCATTTAGTCAGATAAGCATTTATCTGGCTAAGTAGATAGCCGAATATGTTGGGAGTGGGCAATGGGAGGATCACGGTGGGGCAACTTACCCGGTAAGTGCCTATTTTCAGTCTTATCTGGTTAACCACATTTCAACCTGCCCAATAGCAGGTCTAAAGTTATCTGGATATAACTTATGTGGCTAACTAGAACTTATCCAGTTATATTCAGCAGCATAGCCATGCTACTGTATATCATTTCTAAGTTATCCAGATAAGTTTATATCTGACTAACTTATATAACCAGATATCTTTGAATATTGGGCCCATTGTGTCCAGTTTTGGAGGCTGTACTTCTGAAAGGATAAAAATAGAGCAGTGGCAGCCTAGAGAAGGGCTACCAAACTGTTGCGTCCGTTGGTTGCAGATGGCTGCGACTGCTCTGCCTTACCTCTTTTTTCTTCCCTTTTCCTCCTCCTTGGGCAAGATGGCTGCCTCCGGTGCCGAGTGCCTTGGCATCTCCAGCTTAGCATGGGCATTCCAGTCCGCCATGCTCACTCCTGTGGCCTCCTAGGGTGCACGCGCGCATCTCCTACGTTCAAATACACGTCATGGTGGGAGCCTCGGGGGCGTCCCCACCGCATGACGTCAATACCTCCGGGTATTTAAAGCCTCCGCTTCGCTACCACCTGAGTTAGCAAGTACTTTGGTTTAAGTTACTCTGACTGCTCTAAGCTGCTCGCTTAGACACCACTCTACACTCCAAGGGCCTCGCTGCTTTAGAAGCTCAAGACACCCCCTCCTCAGGGGTCTCTCGCTTCCATCACCCTTCAGGCCTCTATTAACTGAGACAACCGCTCCTCGGGGGTCTCTCTCTCTTATTCTTTTCAGGATCTCCGGACTATCAGGTATTCGCTCCTTGAGAGCCTACCAGTCTATGTATCCTGTACCACGGACCTTCGGTCCCACCATCTCTCGATCAGGAAGATGCCTACACTCCTGTGAGTACCTCTACGATCTGGTGCTCCAACTCCACCCACCAGGCTCGGCGTTGCCCACACCATGGGTCCCCACCTCTCTTGAACATCTGGGTGAGATTCTACATCTGAGACTGTTGAACGTTTTGGCACTTCGCGGACCTCAGTGCCTTACCTTCCTGCTTCATACCATCTATCTACAGCAATACAATAGGAGCAATGGATGGCCGGCGCCATCTTATGCTCCTACCATGTGACAGGGGCTGACCAATGGCACCGGTAGCCCCTGTGACATAGTAGGTCAAAGGCTATCAGTGCCATTTTGAATACTGGCAGCCGAGGGTGTGAGTGCAGGAGATGGCTCCCGGACCCCCCGCTGGACCACCAGGGAGTTTTGGTAAGTCTTGGGGGGGGGGGGGGTCAGGCGGGTGGGGGGTTTGTTTAAATTGGCTTCTTTAGACGGCCAAATAATTCGGTTAAGATTCGTTGTATTCGTGGGGAATCGCGATACGTTTCGCTTCCCCACGAATACAACGAATATGGCCCTATACGTTGTGGATTACAAATACGTAGGAAACGAGTGCACACCCCTATGGTAAACTGATGGGCCTAGGATATGCAGGAGGACTTCTCCTGGGCCTCACCTCTCCTATTCCTCCATTATCCTTACAAGTATCGCTGCTCTGCGGAGGTCTTGAATTTCAGACTCTCGTTCTCATTAACTCCGGTGCAGGAGGTAATTTTTTTCTGAAGCACTTAGTTGAACATCTACGGATTCCTACCACACCAATAGCTAAACCTCTGCTATTGTCCTCTATCCATGGAGAACCACTTCCTGGAGAAGTTTCATTGAACCCCCAGGCCACTGGCCTGCGCACTGGAGCTCTACATTCAGAATCCATTTCATTTCTAGTATTTGAGAAACCCATGCATCCGGTGGTATTGGGGCTGCCTTGGCTTCAAGACCATATGCCACAATTTAATTGGGCCACGTTGGAACTGTCCCGGTGGGGACCAGACTGTCATGGTCGGTGTCTTGTGGAAGTTTCACTGCTCATTTGCATGCCTACCACTCCATCATTATCTGGCTTACCTCCACAATACGCCTCCTTCCAGGGTGTTTTCTCAAAACAAGCAGCTGATATTCTTCCACCGCACAGAGTGTTTGACTGTGCCATAAATCTGAAACCTAATTCAGAACCTCTCAAAGGAAAAGCTTATCCTCTGTCAGTAGCTGAAACTAAAGTGATGTCTACCTACATACCAGAAAATCTACAAAAGGGATTCATCAGACCCTCCAAATATCCTGCCAGTGCAGGCTTCTTTTTTGAAGGGAAGAAAGATGGCACCTTACGCCCCTGCATCGACCACAGGGGTCTGAATGAGATTACCATCAAGGACACTTACCCCCTGCCCTTAATTTCTGAACTGTTCGATAGGCTCCAAGGAGCCAAAATATTCTCCAAATTAGACTTTAAGGGAGCTTACAACTTGGTGTGTATTTGAGAAGGAGACGAATGGAAGATTGCTTTTAACACCTATGATGGACACTTTGAATACCTCGTCATGCCCTTCGGTTTAAGTAACGCACCTGCAGTCTTTCAAAATATGATGAATGACATCTTAAGGGACTTACTTTATCAATGTGTGGTAGTATATCTCGATGATATACTGAACTTTTCTCAACATCTGCAAACTCATCAGGAGGATGTCAAGAAAGTCCTAAGACTCCTTTCTGAGTACCACTTATACACTAAGCTTGAAAAGTGAGAATTCCACAAAGAGTCTGTACCCTTCCTGGGATACCTTGTTTCTAAGAACGGTTTTCAAATGGACCCAAAGAAATTAGAGAGTATCCAGGACTGGCCTCAACCTACAGGCCTGAAAGCACTGTGTCGCTTCTTGGGCTTCACCAATTACTACCGGTCCTTTATTAAAAACTACTCGTTATTGACAGTCCCTCTAACCACTGTGACCAAGAAGGGAGCCAATCCTGCCAATTGGTCTCCAGAAACCATATCAGCCTTTCTGATGCTCAAAGAGGCTTTTCAGAAGAAGCCGTGTCTCCACCACCCTGACCCACACCGTCCTTTCATCGTGGGGGTCAATGCATCAGACGTTGGTGTGGGGGCAGTTCTAAGTCAGTACAGTGAATCCAATGTGCTCCATCCTTGCTCCTTCTTCTCAAGGCGAGTCTCGCCTGTCGAGAGAAATTATGCAATAGGAGACAAGGAGTTACTCGCAATCAAGCTGGCTTTTGAAGAATGGTGTCCTTGGCTAGAAGGTACACAACACTAAATTGTAGTGTACACCGATCACAAGAATCTGGAGTGGCTTCGACATGCTCAACGACTCAACCACCGTTAAGCAAGATGGTCTCTGTTTTTCAACAGATTTGACTTCCTTCTGAAGTATTGTCCAGGAGAGAAGAACACTCAGGCTGATGCCCTTTCATGATCCTTCTCCCCTCAGGATGTGCCGGATGAACCCCGTCATATTGATCCCGAAAGAGCGGTCCTCTTAGCCACTCACACAGTATCCACTGGGAAGATGGTGGTCGCCAGAAATGTAAGAAAAAAGCTGTTGAAGTGGGCACACGATTCCCGTCTGGCAGGCCATCCGGGACAGAGTCGTACCCTAGCTATGTTACAAAGATACTATTGGTGGCCAACCATGAAAAAGGACGTACAGGCATATGTGGGATCCTACGCTGTTTTTGCCAAGCAAAAACCACCACCCGGGAGTCCTTGGGGCCTATTACAGCCTCTACCATCGCCAGATGAACCATGGACGCATATAGCAACTGATTTCGTTGTGGACCTGCCATCATCCAATGGAAATAACACCATTTGGGTCACGGTTGACCGCTTCTCCAAAATGGCACATTTTGTAGCACTACCAGGATTGCCCTCTGCTACAGAGTTAGCAAAACTCTTTATTAAACACATCTTCCGCCTTCATGGGATGCCTAAGCATATGCTATCTGACAGAGGAGTACAATTTACTGCAAAGTTTTGGAGAGCATTATGTCAAAAATTTGACATCGCCTTGGATTTAACCTCTGCCTACCATCCTCAGTCTAACGGTCAGACTGAGAGGATGAATAGAACGCTGAAACAATTTCTGCAATCCTATGTCAATTCTAGACAGAACGACTGGGCTGAATTACTGCCTTGGGCAGAATTTGCCATTAATTCGCATCGCATACCGCGACGGGGTCTTCCCCCTTCCAGCTTGTCTACAGAAGACAACCATTACCTCCTCTGCCAATTCCATTGACAGTGACCTCTCCTGCTACCCGGTCTACTGCCGTACGGTCGGCGCCATTTTGCCATACGGCAAAACGATTCGAGTTTAGGAGGTCATTCCCAGACCCCCGCTGGACTTTTGGCAAGTCTTGTGGGGGTCAGGAGGCCCCCCCAAGCTGGCCAAAAGTCCCTGGGGGTCCAGCAGGGGTCCGGGAGAGATCTCCTGGACGCATGACATCGGGAGCTAGGAATAAAAATGGCGCCGGCGCTACCTTTGCCCTGTCACATGATAAGGGCAAAGGGCCACCGGCGCCATTTCTCTTCACAGCAGCCGTGGGCAGAGAGCGGGACATCGCGCCGGGATCATCGCGCCGGGACCCCAGGTCATTTAAAACATTTTGGGGGGGTTTGGGAGGGTGGGGGTTTGTTTTAAAGGTTCGGGGTGGGTGTTAGGGTTTTTTTGGTGTGCCGGTTTTCCCACCCCCTATTTAACGATACAATACAAATGCCCCTGACGATAAATAGTGGGCATTTGTATTGTATCGTGCACTCTAACGATTTTGGACGATTTTAAAATTATCTGATGATAATTTTAATCGTTCAAAAATGATTCACATCCCTACTACACCGCTGGTTCAAGAAGCAGTTGGATTGTCAGTGGTACAAGGTAGGGGGCTGAGCGGGGGAACTGCTGAGAATGAGGGAGTGGAACAGCTCAGATCTCTCTCTGTGAGTCCTTTAACAGCCAGACCTGATGTAATGTCTCTGGAAGGGATCTGGACAATGCTGAGTGCTATAGAAGGCTCCATTAAAAGTTTATCTAAAGTGACTGTGGAAATTCAAAATCAGGCTGTTAGAAATAACAACTTGATAATTAACTTTTCTGATAAAAGTACAAGATCTTGAAAGAAGCTAAGCAAAATAAATTGATTGAGGCAGAACAAATCACATCTAAAAGATTGGAAACAACTGAGAATGCTTTAAGGGCCCACAATTTATTTGTACTGAATTTTCCAATAATAAAATCCATCTCCCCACTGGAATTATTTAAATTATATATGAAGAAAAATTTGGAAAAATTCCAGACTCGCTTTACCAGTGGTAACAAAAGCATTTTACTTACAATAAAGTACACAGATAGAAGAACAAATTCTATCGTTGGATCTTACGGAAATATTAGAAATGTCCTCTGAACAAGAAATTAATCAAAGGAAACCCATGTTGGTGTCTTTCGCATTTCTTACTGAACGCAATCATGTAATGCGTCTATTTTTTCAAAATAGGCATGCCTCTTTTTATAGAAGCCCAGTTTGGATATTTCCAGATGTGATAAAAGTAACACAGACACGCAGAAAGGAATTTTTACTATTGCGGCCTGACGTTAAAAAATTGGGAGCAGGATTTACCTTGAAGTACCCTTGCAAGGCGTGCATCAGATATCAAAATATGAATTATATATATTTCAAGAGCCTGATCAATTAAACGAGTTCTTGGCTGGACATCCCCTCGGTGATCTCTCAACAGGCCTGGTCTGAGTTATGAAAATATGGATGTAGCAAAATCGGCGTGTTATCGTTATTATAGATGATGAAATTTACTGATGAAAACAATAATCCTTCAACCCCCTAATTGCTATATTTTTTTCTTATAATTTAAATGTCTAATAATATACGATGAGAATTACGTGAAAATTGTAATATTTTTCTTTTCTTCTTTTTTTGAGACATTGTTTTTCTGTAAGGATAATTGTTTCCTGGTAAATTTCAAAAATTGAAAATAAAGAAGTTAAAAAAAAAAAAAAAATCCAGGCAGCAAGGAAACATGGTCAGGTCCAGGCAAGAGTTCAAGATCCAGAGAGGTGTTTGATGCTGCTCAGTGGAGCCTTTATATGCAGAGGAGGCCGTGATGTCATCAGAGGGCGCCGCAGCCAAACTCCTGCCACTGGCCCTTTAAGTGTGGAGCTATGGGGGTCTCACGTGCCTATGGGAGTCTGGGAAGAGTGGCAGTTGGCACGTCCCATACCACATGGAGCTGCATCCTGGACCTTCTTGCTGGCTGAATATCTGCTGCTAAGGGACTGGCAGCAGCATGCAAACCACCATGAACTTGTCAGTGTTCTAGGGTGAGTACCGCGGCTCGCAAAGTCTACCCACAAGCCATGAATCCCAACAGTACCCCCCCCCCCCTTTAAAGCCGCTCCCAAAGTCTTTTGGGATTGGGCATCCCAGGAAATCTGTGAAATTCTGATACAAGTTGGAGGGCTTATAAGTTGGATGCTGGCTCCCATGAGTCATCCGCTGGTCCATAGTTCTTCCAGGAAATGAGGTATTGAGAAGCTAGAATCTTCCACAATTTCAAATGGGTAACTTCGTCCATGGCCACTTCAGTGGTCTGGAGGAGTGGTCTGCCTGGCCAAGACAGAATTGTTGGTTTTAATAGGGAGACATGGAATACATCGTGAATCTTCAATGGGACCCAGTTGTTGCTCAAAGGGAAAAGGCCCCACAAATCTCAGCACAAACTCCATTGAAGATATCCTAAGCCTTAAGTTCTTGGTGCTAAGCCAGACTAGACTTCCTGGTTGAAGCTGAAGTGCTAGATGACGTTTTCTTTAAAATGACTTGCTGCTTGGTCCAAAAGAAAGTGGGGGTTTTTTGCCACAGTTCCTGGAGCTCCTGCCCTATCAGGTTAGCTGCTGGACAACTGTCAGACAGGAACTGGTCTAAGCACACAGAGATGGCACCCAAAGATGATGTAAAGTGGTGATGACCCTGTGTTAGTATTCAGTATTCACATTATTGTTATGGGCAAACTCAGCCCATAGAAGGATGGGGGCCCAATTATCCTCTTGTTGGTTCACACAGACACTTAAAAAGGCCTTGAGGCTTTGATTCACCTGTTCATTTTGTCCACTGCCCTGGGGGTGGGAAGCAGAAGTGAAATCCAACGTAATTCCAAACTTCCTGCACAAGCTTTTTCAATATTAAGCATGTAAACTGAACCCCTCAATCTAAGAGGATGTAAAGTGGCAGGCCGTGTAGCCGGAAGATGTGTTGCATACAGAATTTAGCCAATTCAGGTGTGGATGGGAGGACCAGAAGGAGTATGAAATGTGCCATCTTCAAGAATCTATCCACTACCATGCATATGGTGGTGTTACCACCAGAGAGGGGAAAGTCAGAGATGAAGTCAGTGGCTGCATAAGTCCAGGATTTCTTGGGGGCTAGAAGTGGCTGTAACCCCCCACCCCCACCCCCCAAAGTCATGCTCTCACAATTTTATATATGGCACATATAGGCAGGAATCATCTAAGGCCACCAGTAGTGCCGTATGATTAATTCTAATGTCCGAGTGATGCCAGGATGACTAGACAGTTGGGGGTCATGAGCCCATTGAAGAACTTTCTGTCATAGGTGCCAGGGTACCACAGTATTCCCAGGCGGATCTGTGAATCTGGCCAAAACCACAATTTTAGCTGGATCAATGATATGCTATGGAGTTTCCAGGGTTGCCTTGGTATCAAAAGAATGGGAGAGAGCATCGGCTCAGTGCTTTTTCTCAGCGGGTCAGAACTGCAACTTGAAGTCAAATTGGTTAAAAAAACAATGACCAGCAAGCTTGCCTGGGACTTAATCTCTGAGCTTGTGCCAGATGTTCATGGTTTTTGTGATCCGTATAAATGATTATTGGGTTCTTAGCTCCTTCCATTAGGTGTTACCATTCTTCCAAGTCTAGCTTGACTGCTAGGAGCTTGCAATCACCAATGGTATAATTCTTTTCTGCCAGAGTGAATTTCTTTGAAAAGCAGGAACAAGTCATGAGGGAACTATTATGGTTGTGCCATAAGAGGACAGCGCTTACCCTGAGAGTGGATGTGTCTACCTCCAGAATGAATGGTTTAGATGGATCTGGGTAGTATAGGAACGTATCAAGGATGAACTCCTCTTTCAACTTTTCAAAGGCTTGGATAGCATCTGAGGTCCAATTCTTGGTGTCAGATTCCTTTTTTATAATGGTTCTGAGTAGAGCTGCTAAGGAGGAGTAGTTATGGATAAATTAAAAAGAACATAAGAAATGCCATGCTGGGTCAGACCAAGGGTCCATCAAGCCCAGCATCCTGTTTCCAACAGACGCAAAACCAGGCCACAAGAACCTGGCAATTACCCAAACACCAAGAAGATCCCATGCTACTGATGCAATTAATAGCAGTGGCTATTCCCTAAGTCAACTTGATTAATAGCCGTTAATGGACTTCTCCTCCAAGAATTTATCCAAACCTTTTTTGAACCCAGCTACACTAACTGCACTAACCATATCCTCTGGCAACAAATTCCAGAGCTTTATTGTGCGTTGAGTGAAAAAGAATGTTCTCCGATTAGTCTTAAATGTGCTACTTGCTAACTTCATGGAATCCCCCTAGTCTTTCTATTATCCGAAAGTGTAAATAACCGATTCACATCTACTCGTTCAAGACCTCTCATGATCTTAAAGACCTCTATCATAACCCACCTCAGCCTTCTCTTCTCCAAGCTGAACAGCCCTAACCTCTTCAGCCTTTCCTCATAGGGGAGCTGTTGAAGTACCGCGGCAAAAGTTTGGCTGAGCAGTCTGAAGTTTCAAAGGTGAAGAAGAATTTTTAAAAGAAAAAAAGAGACCCCCTGAGGCAGTTATTGAAACTTTGATCCAGGTCGGGGCAGTAGAACTGAGTACTAAGATAAGTGGTGTTTTCTTATATTGTCTTCATGAAATGTAGACTGATTTTGATAAAAGAATCAGAGACTGTTTTAACAAAAGATCTTCAATAGAAAAGATTTTGAATTCATATTGAACTTTCCAGAGTTGTGATTTTTTGAAGAAAAAAAAAAAGATGAATAAAATATAAAATCGGACTTGTGAGTAAAAAACAGGATGTTTTGGACATTCTGAGTACTTAAAGGTCCTACAAAAATAAAATACATAAAAACTACAAATAAGCGCTGTCGTGTAGTCGTGAGATTAGGGGGGTGCGGTTGGGGGCTAGTGTATTTAAAGCCGTGGCCTTTGCGGATGATTTACTAGTACTGGTGACGGATCCTCAGTCCTCTCTGCCCCGATTGCTGCGCCTGCTGTGGGAATTTGGGGTGTTCTCTGGATTGAAATTGAATGAATCTAAGTCCTCGGCGTTGATATACCCGCCGGAACTGCGTACAGCCTGGCAGGATACGTTCCCGTTACAGTGGGTGGACGATTCTTTGCCCTACTTAGGGATCCAACTCCCGGCGGACCCCGCCCGTATATATCAGGTGAATGTTCCTGACCGGCTTCAAACTACAAGGGATTGTATGGCTAGGTGGGCTCACTTGCCTTTATCCTTGAGTGGGCGGGTTAACTTATTCAAAATGGTTCTTTTGCCCCGGTGGCTCTATCTATTTCAAACGTTACCCATTATGTTGTGTAAGAGAGATGTCCGGCGTCTGGAGGGAGATTTACGTCGTTTTCTGTGGCAAGGCCGGAAGCCGAGAGTTCCCCTGCGTTGGTTGCAGTTGCGGTGGGGGAAGGGCGGCTTAGGAGTCCCGAATTTGATGGATTATAATTTGGCAAGTCATTTGCGGATTCTTCGGGACTGGTTGTTGGGCTCCTCGGTCCATAGCCCACTTTCGGTGGATCAGGCATTGATGGCTCCCTATGAACCCGCGTGTGTCGTGCAGATCCCCTCTGGTAAGTTGCCACCCCTGTTACGCGCCACGGCCCTGGTCCGTCCTGTTCGACAGGCCTGGCGCCGTTTAACTAGTTTGCTGCGATTGCCCCGGCAATGTGCCAGTTTTTTGCCGGTACGGGGCAATGTGGACTTCACTCCGGGCTACCAGTCTGCTAGTTTTGTAGCCTGGGAACGTAAGGGGATTACACGCATTGGACATTTACTTAGTACGGAGGGGGTTCTCTTAACCTTGAGGGATTTGGGAGAGTTGTATGGGCTGGCTCCTACGCAGGTCTTTCCTTATCTTCAGGTTAGCCATTACATTCGTGCACTTCCGGATGCCGACAAGGCGCCTTCGGTGGTTCATGCGTTAGACGAGGTCTTTCGTTTTGGGAATGTAAAGGCCCCAACCTTATCTATGTACTATCAGGGGATCAGGAAATTGCAAGTTGGGGATCATATGGACGTTCTGGTGGCCCGGTGGAACGGGGATGGGGTATTTAATGTGACCACCTGTATATTGCGTGCTGGCTTTCGCTGCGCAGCCAGGGTCTCGAATAACTACTATTATAGAGAGATGCAGTTTAAATTCTTTTCCAGGGCCTATGTGTCGCCGGCCAGGGCGCATCATTTTAGCGCTGATTTTTCTACGGCCTGTTTGCAGTGTGGCGCGACTCCCTGCACTCTCTCTCATGCTTTTTGGTCATGTCCTTCTGTGCGGCAGTTTTGGCAGAAGGTGGGGGATTATTTGGCCGATCTGCTAGATGTGGCATTCCCGGTAACGCCCCATTGGATGCTTTTTGGGTGTGTCTCCCCACTCCGTATTCGAGACCTTGGCTCGCGCATGTTATTGCAAAAAGCTTGTCTCGTGGGAAAGAAGATCATTCTCTCCGGCTGGTGTTCCCAAGACCGTCCATCTTTCTGGGCGTGGAGGAACAGCTTTCATTTCATGATGACCATGGAAGGCTTGGCAGCCCGGTCCTCTCCGAGCCAGCGAAGCCGGTTTTTAGTTAACTGGCAGCCTTACATTCAGTCCCTCCCGCACCGTGCGCGCAGCTATGCACTTAATGACTAGGACCATAATTTTATGTCTTATATCTGTATGCCTTGTGTCCTTTTTTGCCCATTGTGCCGTATGATATCACTCTAACTGCTAACCCACTACATTGCTCCTCGGAAAGGGGGGGGGGGGGGGGGGGAAGGGGGGAGGTGGGTATGGTTGTTATGGTTGTTGTTGATCAGTGTGATCCGGAGGGGAGCAGAACCACTCTTCTCCGGTAGTTGTATTTCCGTGTGGTTAAACTCAATAAAAACCGTTTCAACATAGAAAAACTACAAATAAGAAAAAGCTGGTTATAGCGGTGGAATACACTAGTATATACACTACTGAGAGACATATTGTGGTTTGCAGGTTTGGTGTTAATATTTGGTCCTCAGATCACGTTGAATTTGGGCTTTGGTGTTTGGACACCTTCCCAGTCCTAAAGTGCCACACCCCCACCAAGTTGATCCTCCCTATCATTGCGATATAATTTGTACCCTGATATAGCACTGTCCCATTGGTTGTCCTCCTTCCGCCAAGTCTCTGTGATGCCAATTATGTCAATCTCATCATTTGCTGCTATACACATTCCAACTCTCCCATCTTACTTCTTAGACTTCTGGCATTGGCATACAGACATTTCAAAGTGTGTTTTTTTTGTTTGTATTAGCAACCTGGTTTTCAGTTGTTAGGGATAATTTGGAAATCATTAGCTTTGGTGAATTTTTACATATAGGCACATGGACTATGTTTGCTTTTATTGGAACCTCTCTGTTGGGATGCCCTAACTCTCCTGTTTCATTAGTATCCTTCAAGGATACATCTCTCCGACCCATGCACTGCTGAGTGACTGTCGGCTTTCCCCCTTGTTCTAGTTTAAAAGCTGCTCTATCTCCTTTTTGAAAGTTAGTGCCAGCAGCTTGGTTCCACTCTGGTTAAGGTGGAGCCCATCCTTTCAGAAAACTCTCCCCCTTCCCCAAAAGTTTCCCCAGTTCCCTACTAAACAGAATCCCTCTTCCCTGCACCATCGCCTCATCCATGCATTTAAATGCTGGAGCTCTGCTTGCCTCTGGGGACCTGCATGTGGAACAGGAAGCATTTCAGAGATTGCCACCCTGGAGGTTCTGGGTTTCAGCTTCCTACCTAAAATCCTAAATTTGGTTTCCAGAACCTGTCTTCCACATTTTCCTATGTTGTTGGTGTCCACATGTACCATGACAGCCGGTTCCTCCCTAGCACTGTCTATAATCCTATTTAGGTGACACGTGAGGTCTGCCACCTTTGCACCAGGCAGGCAAGTTACCAGGTGGTCCTCACGTCCACCACCCACCCTGCTATCTACATTTCTAATAATCGAATCACCAACTATGATGGCCGGCCTAACCCTTCCCTCCTGGGCAGTAGCCCTGGGAGACTTGTCCTCAGTGCGAGAGGACAATACATCACCTGGAGAGCAGGTCCTTGCTACAGGATCACTTCCTGCTACACTAGGGTGATGTTCTCATACTGGGAGACCTTTCTGATCCAAGGAAGCACTGGGGTTGCCGGACTGGATTTGGGACTTGGCTACTATGTCCCTGAAGGTCTCATCAATGTATCTCTCTGTCTGCCTCAGCTCCTCCAAGTCTGCTTCTCTATCCTCGTTCCCTGAGAGCCAGGAGCTCTTTGCACAGAGTGCACACATACAATCTCTCACCGGCGGGTAAAAAAATCATACATGTGACACTCAATACAAAAGACTGGAAAGCCCCCCCCCCCCCCCTTGCTGCTGTGCTGCTGCCTTCATCTTAGTTTTATTGAGTTCCTAGTTCAGTTTAGGATACTAAGTCAGTTGTAATTAGAGTACTTTAAATTTATAGGTGAATTTACTAATTAATCAGCTAGTGTCCTACAAGGGGATGATTAAACTTTCAATAAGGGCTGGTACAATAGTATGATTTAGATAAGACCATGATTGATTTTTAATGAGAAAGTGTCTCTTGCTTAAAGATCAATGGTTGAGTAGGTGGGAAAGACAGACCCTAGAATTAACTATCTCTGGCTTGCTTATTACCTCAGACACACAAACTCTAAAGAATATATCCCTCTATTTCACCTTTCACCAAACTTATATAAGTCCAAAGATATCCCAAAGCTATAGTTACCAATCCTCTTAAACCATCATTAAATTGATCTTCACTCAGTTAATTGAAGGGTTTGAGAATTTGTGGAATTCAATCCCTGGATCGCTTGCGGTGACCTCTGGACTCCTCTCCCGGGGGATGCTGGGAGCAGTATGCAGATGAGCCTTCCGGTCCTCTTCTACTGCAAAGGGTGCGGGGCCTCTGGAAGCTGGGGCTGTGGAATTCAATCCCTGGATCGCTTTGTGTGACCTCTGGACTCCTCTTCCAGGGGATGCTGGGAGCAGTATGCAGATGGGCCTTCCGGTCCTCTTCTACTGCTTGTAGTAATTTGCAAACTCAAGGAAGCATTGCAGTGCTTTGAGACCTATCTGCTGGGGCCACTCCAGTATGGACTTTAATATCTCTGGGTCCATCTGGATGCCTTGATGTGAGACAATATATCCCAAGAAGGGAAGTTCTTCCTGCTCGAAGGTACACTTGTCTAATTTAGCATAGAGGTGGTGCTCATGGAGTCTTTTGGAAGACTTATTTCACATGATGTTGATGCTCACATAATGACTTTGAGAATACTATGATGTTATCCAGGCAAACTATCACATGAGAATAGAGCAGGTCCTGAAAAATCTCGTTTACCATAAATTGAAGTCTGTGGGAGCACTGCACATCCCCAAGGAAATCAGTGTCTATCACGGGTGTTAAAGTTGGTCTTCCCAACTTGTTAAATACTATTGTATCCCGAAAGCGATGAAAGAGCTCAGAGATCAAGGGAAATGGCTATCAATTCTTCTTAGTAATAAAGTTTATTTCTTTGTTTATTTCTTTGAGTTTTATATACCGTCATTCGGTAGAGCCATCATAACGGTTTATAAAAAAGTTAAAAATTTTTTTTTAACAATTTAATTTAACAGTTTAGACCATGATAATCAATGCAGGGACATAACGCATCCTTCTTCTCAATGAAAAATAGTCCAGCCCCTGCAGGCAAGGAAGAGGGGCAAATGAAGCCTCGGTCTAAATTCTCCTTAATGTATTTGGTCATAGCCTCCATTTCTGTAGCAGAAAGTGGGTATACTCTGGCTCTAGATTGAACCTTGCTGGGAATCAAGTCTATGGCATGCTCATAGGAGCAATGTGGCGCCGCACCTCCGCCTGTTTACTGAAGACATCAGCAAATTCAGTATTCTGTGGTGACAGGGCTGGAAGTTCTCACTTAACTGTCTGAGCCACAGGTACCAAGGAGGAGACTTTGGTGAGGCACTACTCATAAAAACTAGGACCCCATCTGGCAATTTTCAAGGTGCCCAGTTAATGTGGGGCTGAAGTAACATGAACCATGGGCTGGCCCAGGATAATTGCATTGATTGCTTTGGGCAACATGTAGAGGCTGATTTGCTTTCTTAGATCACCTACCCTCCTGTTTTATCAACCTGAGGCTGATTTGTTCTCCATTCCAGATCCCTGTTTGCATGGTCAATGATAAGGTGACTCTCATAACCTGTCCAGGTAGGGGTTCTCCATAAACGGAAAAGATCGGGAGCAGGGTATCCAAGGGAACCATGGGTAAGCTGTAGTTTTGGACCAGGGCCTCATGGATAAAGCTGCCTCTAGTGCCAGTATCCAGAAATACAAGAGCATCAACAAGAATATCCCCAAGAGACAGATGTATTGGAACTAATAGTTGTGGAGATGTGCAGGGATGACCTAGAGAGGCCTCTCCCAGGCCTATGACCTTGAGTTTTCCTAGCTTGTTCAGGCAGCAACTTGCGAAATGTTCAGGTGCAGTGTAGTATTAGTAGAGTTTAAGGATACGGCACCTCTGCTTCTCCTTGGCTGATAGCTTAAAATGATCCATCTGCATGGCTTCGACTGGTGCAGGTAATGACTCTGGAGGAGAGTGGGTAGCTACTGGATGCTGGAAATTTGGAGCAAGATGGATGGAGCAGCAACCCAAACCTCTCTCCTTGGTCTGTTTCTGGAACCTCAGGTCCAGTCATATGGCTAAGCTAACCAGGCCCTCCAAAGTATCTGGTATGTCTTGGGCAGCCAGCATGTCTTTAATACAATCCAAGAGTCCTTGGTGAAAAATCACAATCAAATTAACACTGCCCCACTGAAGTTCAGATGCCAGTGAGTGGAAGTGCACTTCATATTCTCCCACCAACTGAGAGCTTTACCTTGGAGGCTCATTAAAAATATGTCAAAACTCACAGAGAATGTGTACAAGATCCCCCAGGATTGGATCATCCCTTTTCCAAAGGGGTGAGGCCCAAGCCAGCACAGTGCCACCCAGCAGGGAAAGAATATAGGTTGCCTTGACTGGGTCTTCTGAAAGAAAGATGCCTGCAACTTGAATTGCATCTGACATTGGTTGAGAAAACCTCTACAGTTCCTGGGATCGCCATTATACTTCGGGGGCGGATGCAGGTGGAGCGTGGGAGTAGCAGGCTGCAAGATGGGTGCCGGGGCAGGAGCCGGCGCAGGCTGGGCCACAATGCTCTGAAGATATCTAGCCATAGTGTTCAACTGATCTTGCTGCTCTTGAAGCTGGTGTACTAGGCTGGCGGAAGCAGGAGGCAAGTCCGCTAAGTTCATGGCCTCAGCATTATGTGAAGGGTAGCGGGTATGTGAACCTTAGTACTGCAGCAGGGTTGATGCATCCCCTGAGCCCTGTGCCAGCAGCTGCGAATGTGCCCTGTAGTGGGACAGTCTGGAGCTTCACCATTACCAGCCCCCTTCCCCTTGGGTTCTGGTGACCGGCGGGATCTGGGCTGGTCCCTAGGGCAGTGGTGATAACTAGAGTTCAGAGGCACACCAGATTCAGGGTAAGCAGCAGGCTAAGAGTCAGAGATGGGCCAAGGTCAGGGCAATAATAGTCAGGGCCAAGCAAGGGATCAGATCCAGGCAGCAGGCAAATGTGGTGAGGTCCAGGCAAGAGGGCAACATCTGGGGAGGCAAGCAAAGGGTGGACGAAGACACTGGATGAGATGAGTAAGGGAGACAAGACAAGGCTGGATGAAGCAGGGTTGGAAGGCAAGGATGGATGAGGCAAAGCTGGAAGGCAAGGCTGGATGACAAGAATCAGGAACGCAGGAAGTAGTCACATGTACTGTAAGCAGGAGACCCATTGCTGAGGTATTTGATGTTCTTCCAGAGGAGCCTTAAAAGCAGAGGAGGCTGTGATGTCATCGGAGTGCGCCATAGCCAAGTTCCCACCATGGGCCCTTTAAGTGTGGGGCTGCCAGGCACAGGTGTTCCTATGGGAGACTGGGAGGAGCAGTAGTCAGCGGCGTTACGTGCCATGTGGAGCTGCATCCTGGGCCTTACTGCTGGTGGCGTCTCTGCCACACTGGACCGGCAGCGGCATTAAGCCACAACAAACTTGTCGGTGTCCTGGACGAGTACTGCGGCTCACGGGGACTACCTGCGATCCATGAATCCTAACAGCAATTATGAAATAGAAATAGAGAGCACAAAAGGTAAAAGCTATTTTGTATAACTTGTTTACTAGAAAAATAAATGCTAATGGGATTTAGTATAAAAAAAAATTCTGGTTCACAGATGTGATTAAAACTAACTAGTGTGTAATTTAGACTGAAGCATGTTAACATGCAACATATAAAATATATGGATGAATTTGGAAAGCAGACTGTGCTTCCTACCTCACAAAGAGGTGTGACTATTTAGTGCAGAGGCTAGTTCCTCAGTACAATTGCAGAGTTCTTTCACCAGAGATGTGCTACTGTGAGATCTGCTGTTAATTACCTTAAAATACAACCCCAGGAAATGGCATAAGGCTGTGATAGACCTTGCACCACTGAATTCCTGGTGTTTAATCTACATTAGTCATTTTGAATTCAGCTTTTTAGAAGTCTTACTCAACCTGCCCATTGGGAACAATAAAACAGCAATTAGGTATGAGAAAGCTACAGAACAGGAACAATTTGTTATTGCCATAATGAAAGAAAATAAGATGTGAAATGGGGCCAGGAACCTGTCAAGTATACCCTGGAAGATGGGACAAATCTCTTGGCCTTAAGGAAAAGAAATCAAACATTTCCAGGAAATATTTTTTGCTGGATCTCTGCAAGATATAAGGTCATTTATTTACAGTCCACATTAAGCAACTGTACAAACATCATTTATTTGCCTGCATTATTTGATGCAAGTTATTACAAAAATTCCATGTCATTCTGTGCTATGTCCTAAACCAGGGCTTCCCAAACTCTTATCCATAGTGCCCCCATTATAGCACTTGAAAATTCACATAACTCCAGAGGATGATCAAAACAAATTAGCAGGAGTGCAGTCCCCCTCCAACAATCACTCCTTCTCACCATCCCCACCAGGGCCCAGTGCAAGGGTGTTAGGCACCCTAGGCAAACCTTCTGCCTTGCACCCGCCACCCCTCGCGCTCCCCCCTCCCCCCTGGCCCTGACCTCATTCACTGAGACGCCGCTCGTGGCCCGCCGAGTGTCTGCTTTTCTTGCCTAGGAGCAGGATGGGCACTGCTCGCAGCCAGCCAATACTGTGCTTCTCTGGGCCGCGAGCAGGATGGGTGCTGCTCGTGGCCCTCCGAGTCTCTACTCCTCTCGGCTTGCGGCCCCACATGGCTGCTCTTTGCCACCTCCTAATGGTTGGCACCTTAGGCAACCGCCTAGTTCGCTTAATGGGATGCACTGGTCCTGGTCCCCATGCTCCAGCTTTTCTCTCTCAAACTCTACCTCATCTCTTAACCATCTCCCCTCTGGTGTACCCCCCCTCCTAACCTCTGCTCCTCTCACCTATCTCCTCTCTCTATCATCCCCATAGCTGATCCTCTCTCACTCCCAAACCCTTCTTAAAACTTCCAACTGATCCTCTGTCATCCCCTCTCTCTCACCCCCCATCCCATTCTTACTCGTTCTTCATCCCATCTCTCTCTTCCCAGCCTCACATCGTCCCTCTCTAACTCTTCTCTCACATTCCTCCCATCTGATCCCCTCTCATTCCCAACCTCCTCTTACATTCCTCAGTTGATCTTGTCATACCCCCTCGCTTACCCTCCACAGCCAATCCCCCTCCGCCTTATGCATCTTATCCAACTCTCAAACCCCTCCTGTATCTCATCCTTCCCTTCAAATTCCCACTGGCCAGGGTCAGCTACAACATTTTTGATTGGGCCTTGGGCCCAAGATGGATGATAATTGGTGGGAAGAGAAGGCAGGCGTATGACAGGAGTAACATTTTTTCTCTTGGGTAAGTTCAGTGGTGAGTGAGAAGAGAAGAGCAATCTCCATCAACCCATGCACACTCAGCCCTCCACTCACGGCTAAGTTATACTAGCCATGCTTGACAGTGATCTGCAAGTGGCAGTAGCATTACTAATGAAAGTCAGCATGAGGCCTGTGGGTTAATGCAAGGTCATGGGTCTTGCAGTGGGCCTGATCCCTCCTTGTGCAGAGCTTCTTACCACAGAAACACATGCAAGGGCAGTGCCACTGCAGGGCTTGTCAGCGTGTGCTGCTCTCAGGCCCAATGATTACTTGAAGAGTGCTGCCATTTGAGGCATTTGACCTCAGCTGAAGCTTTTGTCACCAGATTTTGGGAAGCCCTGCCATAAACTATGTAGAGTATTCCTTGCAGTGATGGGAAATTAAATTTTTGTTACCGGGGTTCAATCACTTTTGACAGCACATGTCTGCAAAGAATGATTTTAATGCAAAATAGCTTTTCCAGTCTATTTTTAAATGTTAAGAATAATTTTTAAAAAATCTTTTTAGGTATTTTGTCAGAGTGAGTGCTGACTGCAAAACCTTTGTCTGCTGTTGGCAAGTTAGACTTGCTGGGAAAAATGCTTAAAATCTTTTTAAAAATTTCTTAAAGGGTTAAACTATTACTGGCTGTATATATTGTGTGTAAGTTTTTATGACTAGTATTTGTTTACAAGTGTTAAGAATTATGTGTGTTTAGAGTTAATAGACATTGTATTCATTTTGTGAGCTAATATAAGTATTTGTCTTCAATTGTTAAGAATTGTGTGTGTTTAGAGTTAATGTGATTTAGTAAAGGTTAGTATTTGTATGTGTTTGTGTAGCACTATAGAAATTTTAAGTAGTAGTAGTAGTGCATTTGCAAAGATCACTTACTTGATTGGAAAAGGTGAGTATTGGTTCCTGAGCAACAAGTTTGATTCCCACTCACCCCAGTCATTTTTTTGTTATATAGATAACCCTCTCCCCTCAGGTAGGAGGAAAATCTTCAAATAATGTCAATTAGTGATTTAGAATAACATACATTTAACTCAGATTTTAGTGATTGATACATTTTAGTCTTGTTGCTGGTCATTCATAAACTCACTAGTTATCAATTTAAAAATCTTAGATTTAAAAGACAGCTAACAAATCATTTAAAACCCCTTAAATTGAGACATACCTATTCCTTAATCAGCTTTTAAAACTTTAGCAACTCAAAATTAAGATGCAGACAGAAGTAAAGCAGTGAGTTGGGGGCTATCCAGTCTTTTGCAATGAGTGCCACATGTATGATTATCTACCTGTTGGTGAGAGGTTGTGTGTGTGCACCTGGTGCAAAGAGTTCCTGGCTCTCAAAGAACAAATCTCTAGAGGTTAACGTGGCAGATCTGGAGGAGGTGAGGCAGAGAGACACATATAAAGAAAAAAACCTTCAGGGACATAGTAAAAAGGTCCCAATTCCAGTCAAGCAGCCTTTGAGCTGCTTTGCAGGAGGAAGGTTACCAGGCAGGAGACTATCATCTTAGTTTGGCAAAAAGTGATCCTGTAGCTAGGACCTTCCCTCAAGGTGATGATTTCTCCTCTTGCACTGAAGAGTTGTCTCCATGGCTGTGTGCCCAGGATGGCAGGGTTAGGACAGCCATTATAATGAGTGATTCAATCATTAGGAACATAGATAGAGCTGGGTGGCTGATGAGCATAAGGAAGGCTGGAACAGATACTGGAATGCAGGCAACACAGAGCACAGCAAGACTGTGTGGAGACCTGTTGCCAAGGGTGGAGTTTTCTCATAACTCACACATCAGTACCTCCACGGAAGCATCCCAATTTTCTATTGTCTACAGGAGGCAACCACGGCCACCTCTGCTGATTCCTCTATCAGTCCCATCTCCAGTGGCTCAAGCAACTGCAGAGGCCTTACACACCCTATGGACTTGCACAAACGAAAATATTCATGAGGCAGCTAACCATGCTAAGAAGTCTACCGATACTCACCGTAAACCAGCTCCTGAGTTCCAAGCGGGTGACAAAGTGTGGCTTAGTACACGCCACATTTGGCTAAAACTCCTGTCTCAGCGTTTAGCTCCCAGATATATTGGACCATTCCCAGTCACGAGACACATTGGCCCAGTGACTTATCATCTGCGTCTTCCACCTATACTGGGAGTTCACAACTCGTTTCACGTGTCTCTTCTCAAACTGCTGGTCCTCTCTCTCATAAGGTTCCTGAGCCATCCTCCCTTGTTTCAGAGACAGATACCCTCTATCGAGTACAGGAAGTCCTTGATGTTCAAAGAAGAGGCCACAAATGTGAATACTTACTCTCCTGGGAGGAATATTGTCCCAAACAAAACTCCTGGGAACTTGCTACCAATATTCTTGACAAGGACTTACTCAAGCAGTTCCATGCTGCCCATTCTGGGAAACCCAGAACTCCAGGAGGAGGCCATAAAAGGGGGTACTGTTACGCTCCCCAGCTGCTGCATACCCGTGGCAGTGCTCACTCACCCACGACGCTGGCCCTCCGGTACAGGCCCGTCCTCTCTGGTGGTGGCGGGCAGCCATCTCCGTGCTCGTCCTGCTCCCTCGCCTCCCGGGCCTCCCCATATGGCGGGGAGTTCCTCTGGGCCTGGCTAGGTTTCTTCTTCTGCCATGCTGTGAGATGCCGCCGCCATCTCCTTCTGGTCTGGTGGCCTTAGTTACGCACTCACACACCTCAGCTGGATTTAAAGGGGCTGTGGTGGGAAAACCTCCCATGGCCCCTCCTGATGACATCTGCAAGCCTCACTATTTAAAGAAGGCTCTGGTAGACAGAGCTTGCCTTGGCAACAGGTCTCCACACAGTCTTGCTATGCTCTGAGTTGCCTGCGTTCCAGTACCTGTTTCTGTTCCTGTTCCAGCTTCAGTTCCAGTTCCAGTTCCTGTCCCTGTTCCAGCCTTCCCCTTCCTTTGCACGGAACTCCTTGGCTTTGACCTGGACTCGGACCTGACTATGAGCCTTGCCGCCTGCCTCCGACCATTCACCTGGACCTGCTTCCCAGCCTCGCCATTTGCTTCATCTGAAGCTGGATCTCTCCGATAGCCACTGCCCTCTGGCATACCATCCTCTGGCCTACCCTATGGGATCATCCACGCGGAGGCCTACCTAAGTCCAGCCGGCCCCGGCACCCAAGGGCTCAACCTGCGGGGAACGAGGGCTGGTATTAGTGAAGCTCCAGCTGGCCTCTGCTTCCCCGTCTGGTCTCGCCTCCTGACGGTGGGGACCTGTAGGGGTTTCCCCCACAGGTGGCGCCAACACCACCTCGGGCCAAGGTCCACCTCTGCAACACCATAGGCAGAGTTCCATGGCAGTGCCACTTTGAAGCTATGCTGGCACATTATCCTAAAGCAAACAGAATTAGGCTCCTCTTTAGCGTGGATATTTGTCGCTTTCAAAATCTGGCACCCTAGGCAGTTGCCTAGGTTGCCCATGCCTAAATCCAGGCCTGAAAATATCACTTTACCAGAAAAGCACTGGGACCTTGAACATTATAGAACTGTAGAGAATGAAGATGATGTGATCACCTGCGACATTCCAATTCCAACCGATAAACTCGATGTAAGAAAATCAGGCTTGGTGGTAAAGGCGAAAAACACAAGAACAGCATTGCTAAAAGAAATATTTGCACCAAGCAGCTATTCTGTAGAATGTATTGTAGAAAGAAGATCCTCAATTATCAAGAGATACAATCAGAAGTCAAGAAAAAGTGGCAGAAAGATACAGAAATTGTTCCAATTGTATTGGGTGCCACCAGGCAGATTAAAAGAGCTTCAAGTGCACCTTGATATGTTGCCTGTGTATATTACATCCTAAGAGCTCCAGAAGGAAGTTCTGTTTGGCAAAGAGCAAACTGTAAGAAGAGCATGAGCAGTTAAGTTAAGAGATTGCCATGATATCCAGCATGCCCTGGCTTACAAATGAAGCTCATTACTTTTCATGGTATGTGCAAAACAAACCCTCTGACTTGAAATGACAACAAGAACTCATACTGAAGACCTTCTATATAATAATAAGAATAATAATATTAAAAGCAGTCAGTTTCACCATCCAGGAACACTATCATTAAATTTATTTGATAGTATCATTCAACCAATGCTCCTACATGGTAGTGAAGTCTAGAGTGTGTGTATAAACTCTGCACTTCTGATTCTGCAATGCATCTCACAACCACAGAAAAATCCCTCAGCAATGGGTACAGAGCAGAACATAAACTTGTCACTTTACAACTCAACATTTATTTATTTATTTATTAGTTTTATATACTGTCGTTCGGAAATACCATCACAACGGTTTACATATTAAAAAATACAAAAATATTCTGTCCAAATTCTAGTGTCACCTCAGCAACACAAACTCTCTCCACTGTCAGACACTGTGAAGTAATACAAAACCCTACAAAAAAAAAAAAGATACTCCAGATGCTTGCCGTATCATAACAGCACCACACCCAAAACTCAAGCATCACCAACCCTACCCACAAAAAGCCAGCACTACAAATATTATTCCAGGCTGGAGAACATCAATACACATTCTATTGGGAAAACGGAACAAGCCAAACTGCTGCTTGCTTCCAGCATGGCTCCCCAGAAGTGCTGGGCTAGAAGCCTATGTTTCCAGCATGGCTCCCCAGAAGTGCTGGGCTAGAAGCCTATGTTTCCAGCGTGGCTCCCCAGAAGTGCTGGGCTAGAAGCCTATGTTTCCAGCGTGGCTCCCCAGAAGTGCTGGGCTAGAAGCCTATGTTTCCAGGGTGGCTCCCCAGAAGTGCTGGGCTAGAAGCCTATGTTTCCAGGGTGGCTCCCCAGAAGTGCTGGGCTAGAAGCCTATGTTTCCAGGGTGGCTCCCCAGAAGTGCTGGGCTAGAAGCCTATGTTTCCAGCGTGGCTCCCCAGAAGTGCTGGGCTAGAAGCCTATGTTTCCAGCGTGGCTCCCCAGAAGTGCTGGGCTAGAAGCCTATGTTTCCAGGGTGGCTGCTTAGATGGAGGAAGGGCCATGGAGAGAAACGCATTTGAAAAAATAGATTCTGATAGTGGGGGAGACTGACCCTGACCTGGGCCCATATATTTTTTATTATTGAGATGGTGGACATTTTGGGGAAGAAGGGGCAGGCTTGGCACAGCAGGGCTGAGTTTTTGAAGCTTGGGTGGGAGGAAGGAGGGGGGCTGCTTAGGGCATGTAGGCCTGTAATTTTCGTTTCTCAACATTTTGACACTTAACCGGCTATATTCTTTTGAAGCCTAAAGTTATCTGGGACCACTTTCTTAGATATCTTTAGATCTGCTCTTAGGCACATCTAGGGTAAACCAATAACTTATATGGCTAACTCAACCCATCCCCAGAATGCACCCCTTTCTTATTTAGCTAAATCTTAGCTGGATAAAGACTTGTCCAGCTATCTAACTTAGGGGGGTCATTTATCAAAGTGCTATATGGCATTTTCGCATGCGTTAAGCACCTTTAACACATGCGAAAACACATTTAACGCATGTAAAGGCACCATAATGCATGGTGGATGCAAATGAGAAAAACAGGAGGAGTTTGGGGTGGGATTTGTGGCCAAGTGGGCTGGGCTCACAGTTTTTGAAAATGCCATTTTTAGTAGTTTTAAGCTCCTGGATTGCCAGCCTAGCTGTCAGGGCCCTTCTACAGCCATGGGGGGGGGGGGGGGGGGGGGGGGGGAGAGAGAGATGAGATTTGTGCAATGTTCTCTTAACCTAGCTTGATGGACTCTTTACCTGGGTAACTTCAAGCTAGGTTGAGAGAATATTGCACAAATCTCATCTTTGGGTGAGTTTCTTCACGCCGAAGGTCATCAAATCTTCACAAGAGAGCACTGTTCTGTTTGTCCATCTCACTTTGAATGTCAAAGTGGCCCCTAACCCCTACAATAATTCCTAAACCTCACCTCGAGTTACTAAGTGGGCCTTCAATAGATATATAAATACCTACCTAGGATGAGGGCATTATGGCTAGTCTGTCTGTCTGTCTGTCTCTCTCTCTCCTTCTCTGTAGAAGGACCCTGACAGGAGGTCCCCCAAGTGGTTGTATGTAGGAAATACAACAATTCACAAAGTGTGAAAAAGTTATCATATGCAATATTTAGTGCATTTTGATAAATCTAGGCCTTAGCCAGATAAGTAGCGCTTTTTAGACTTAACTTTCTATGTTACTTAGCATTTTAATATTTATCCAGCTAAGCTGCAGCTTTACTACTACTTAGCTTGATAAATTAAAATGTATTCCGGTAAGTGCCATTACTTAGTCGAAAAAATTGGAACTTATCCTATGTGTAATATATATTTGCACATTATTTTTACATGGACGCACATGTTGCAGGGTGCATTTACGTGCATTTTATAACCTACATATATCATATACATGCAGGTTATAAAATACAGGAGTAGATTTTCATATATACATATATATACCTGTATATGAGTGCATGTGTGCATGTTTCAAGATTATCCTCTTGGTATTACATTGGCCCTCTCCAGTCTTCAGATACTGTGGCTGTGTTAAATGCTTGGCAACAGATGACTAATAGGTTTGAATTTAATGTTTGAGTTCTTTCAGAACTCTGGGGTAAATACTATCCACTCCTGGTGATTTGTTACTCTTTGGTTTGTCAATTTGATCTATTACATATTGTGGTTTGACAGTAATTGGCATTAGTTGTACAGAATCATCACCATCAAAGTACATTTTTGGTGTGGATATGTCCCCAACATCTTCCTTAGTAAAGACCAAGGCATAGAATTCATTTAGTTTTTCTGCTGTTTCCTTGTCTCCTTTTACCTTGGTAATCAAGGGGTACAACTGACTCCTTTACAGCTTCTTGCCTTGAATATTCTTTATAAAGGTTTTATTGTTATGGAATGTTTTTTTTCAAATACTTTCTTGTCCTGCCTTACTACTATGTTATATCTAACTTGCCAGTACTTTTGCTCTTCATTTTTTTCATCATTATGGGTCTGCTTTCCATTTTTTTGAAAGTTACAGTACCCTTTTGGTTTTAATTGTCTTCTTTACCTCACCATTGAACCATGTGGGCCAGTTATTTGGTCTTCCTTTTGAACTTTTTAATGTATGGAATATATTTTGTCTGGGCTTTCAAAATGGCATTTTCAAACAATGTCCATACCTCATACAAACTTTTAACCTTGGCAATTACTTCTTTTAGTTTTTTTCTAAACAATTTCCTCATTTTATTGTAATCTCCCCTTTTAAAGGTTAAATGCTACTATAGTAATTTTACTTAGCATCCATCTTTCAGTGATCATTGCCAAGCGGATCCACCACCAAATTTTAATGTGCAAGTTGACCATTTGACATCCAGTATGAAGGACTCTTTATTTTTTTATTTTTTTTTAGACTATATGGATTATTTATTGTTATATCAGAGACTAGACTTTTCCATGCATCGTGGTTGTCATACTCTTAATTTCATTGAGTTCTATTACCAAGATTAAGCAGTACAATTTGTCAGCCATCACTAGTATGTATGAGATTTGATTTAATTGGCAAATCTGTTGATGAGCTGGTGTTATTATGGAAAGGAGCTTTTGATTTAATTGCTTCAGAGAGATCTATTGTGGTTATGTCCTCTAAAAAGGCTCCCTGGTATCCAAGACTGGTGCAAGGGCATTAGTTTAGTTTAGTTTATTGAGTTTTATACATGCCATCACAACGGTTTACAATGTTACATGAAAGATAAAATGTACAAAAACAAGTATTAAACATCAAAAGAAAAAACATAAACGCAATTAAATGAAATAGAAACTAATAATTAATTTTAAACAGTAAGATAATTAAAATAATAAAAGACCTCTTAAGAATAAAACCAGTAATTTGGCTGGGCTGTTCTCAATTGGGCTCATTATAAGCACTGCTGAACAGCCATGTTTTAATCTCTTTCTTGAATTTTTTAGTCTTGGCTTGTAATCTCAGATCCACTGGCAACGCGTTCCAAAGATTGGGGTCAGCCAGTGAAATTGCTCATTCTCTTACTTGACTCAGATGTGCTGAGTTCACTGAAGGTATCGTTAACATTAGGATCTCTAGGCAAACTAAGTCTTGTGTGCTTCCCCACCCCAACTTACCTATTGGCAGCAGCTCCAGCAAAGCACTCCCTTCTTTGGTGACATTGTCCCGTCACAGCACTTCCCTTGATCTCTTCCCTCACCTTCTGCCTAGTATCTGCTTCCTTTTCTCCTTGTGCAAAGTGCCCATCATCCCCTACCTCTCTCCTGCTGTGCAGCATCCCTTCTTCTTTCTTCTGGTCCCTCCACAGCATTTTCCACTTCTCTCCAATTAATGCCTTAACATACCAGCATCACCCCAATTACTTTATTCTCTACAGTGCCAGCACCCTCTCTCTCCCTACCCCATTCTCATCCACCCAGCATC
Organism: Rhinatrema bivittatum; assembly: GCF_901001135.1. Taxonomy (NCBI): domain Eukaryota; kingdom Metazoa; phylum Chordata; class Amphibia; order Gymnophiona; family Rhinatrematidae; genus Rhinatrema; species Rhinatrema bivittatum. The sequence goes on along the minus strand of NC_042616.1, from coordinate 218,353,348 downwards.
CTCACTTTCTTTCTCCATCTTGCCAACTGCTTAATACCTTCTCTCTCTCTATCTATCTCTCTCTCTACCACCTCTTAACAGCCTCTCACTTTCTCTACTTCATCACCTATTAGGCACACTCTCTCTCTCTCCACCCCACCTGCTCAGCACTCTCTTCCCACCTAACCATCCATCCTGTATACTCCTACCATTTCATCCCCACAGTACACTTTTTTGCCTCACCCCCACTCACTCAGCCTCTCATCCACCCCTCCACATTTACCCAGCATTCATTTATCTCTCTCTCTCCCCTCCTTAATGCAGCAGCTCCAGGTTTCCAGGTGAATTCTTCTACCTTTGGCAGGATGGGTTCTACCAGCAGCCTTGAGTCACTACTCTTCTTCAGTTGCTGGTGGTATGGACTGTACCATGGTCTTGAACTTCTTTCTGTTCTTTATTGCTGGTAGCATTGGCTCTGCTAGTAGCCCAGCCTCAGAAATCTTCCTGTTCTTTGGCCACTGGTGGGATGGGCTCTGCCAGCAGCCCCACCCCAGGACTCTTCTTTTCCTTCAGCTACTAGTAGGATGGGTTCCACCAGTGGCTCTGGGCCTCCTCTTCTTCTTTAGCTTCTGTTGGATAAAGCTACTGTACAAACCAGAAAGATGATTGGCTGCATAGAGAGAGGAATGGTCAGCAGATAAAGGGAGGAGATATTGCTCCTGATAGGTCCCTGGTGAAACCTCATTTGGAATACTGCGTACAATTCTGGAGACCACACCTTAAAAAGGATATAAACAGGATGGAATCTGTCCAGAGGGTGGCTACTAAAATGGTCAGTGGTCTTCTTTCTAAAGCGTAAGGGGATAGACTTAAAAATCTAAACATGTATATCCTATAGGAAAGGCGAGATAGGGCAGATATGATAGACATTCAAATATCTCAAGGGTCTCCATGCACAAATGGAAAGGAGGCTCTAGAAGGAGGGGGGTCATGTGATGAGGCTGAAAGGGGGTATACTTAGGAGTAATCTTAGGAAATATTTCTTTACAGAGAGGGTGGTGAATTAGTGGAAGTGATGGAGACAAAAACAGTATCTGAATTCAAGAATGCATGGAATAAATACAGGGGCTCTCTAAGGAAGTGATAAGAATTATAATACTAAATTAATTGGTAGAGATGTGCATTTATTTAAAAGTAAAGTGCAAAACAAACAAATATGGCCAATTTATTTCATTTGGGGGGCCCCCAAACTGAATTGTGGGATCCCCGAATAAAACTAACCTTATTTGTTCAATTTGTTTTAAATTAATGCATCGGGCCTTCGCTTGATCCCCACCTATGGCATAGGCCGTGGACTAAAGCAAGGTTTACAACCTAGGCCCAAGTGTGATTCCGGCCTTGGCCAAGACCCCCTAAAATGAAAAAAAAAAACCCAAACCCTTACCTGATCCATTGGGTATCCAACGAAGGTCAGGTCACAATGCCTGGGCCTTCATTGGATACTCGACATCTGGGCCAGATCACAACGTTGGGTCTGGGTCTGGGCTCCAGCCTAGGCTGAGGCCCAGGCATCGGGACCCAGCCTTCTAGTTAGGTTGTGGTGGCAGGCCTGGGTCCAGGCCAAGGCCCTTGCATTGATACATGGCTTCTGGGCCGGGTTCAGCATCAGGCCTGGGTCTGGGCTGTATCCTAGGGTGAGGCCCAGGCACTGGGACCCGGCCTCTGGGTCAGGTCATGGTGGTGGGCCCCTGAGTCAGGACCTGGCCTCCGGGTTTGGTCACTGCATTGGGCCTGGACTCCGGACTAGGCCGAAGCCTCGATGTTGGATAGGCTTAAGCCGAGGTTGCAGCGACCGACCATGGCATTGACTTATGTAAAGCTAAGGCTTCAGCCTAGTCCTCTACCATGGCATTGGGCCAAGGCCTTGGCTGAAGCCTTGGCCTTGTGCAGGCCAAGGTCATGGCAACCTACCATCCTCCTTGGGCTTTGCAAAGCTAAGGCTTTGGCCTGGGTCCAGGGATGGTTCTATAATGAGGCAGGGTAAGGCAGCTGCTTCAGGTGGCAAACTTTTGACACGGCAAACAATGCCCCTCTCAGAACATCGCTGTGGCATCTGCCTCACACTACCTGCCCCTGCCGCGGCTGCCTCACACTACCTGCCCCTGCCGTGGCTGCCTCACATTCATACCTGGGAACTCTCCAGATTTGGCCCGGAGACTCCAGAATTCTGAGCGAATTGCCAGGTAGAGATGTGAAACATGTCCTCGATCGTCTTAACGATCGATTTCGGCTGGGAGGGGGAGGGAATCGTATTGTTGCCGTTTGGGTGTTTAAAATATCGTGAAAATCGTTAAAATCGTGAGCCGGCACACTAAAACCCCTTAAAACCCACCCCCGACCCTTTAAATTAAATCCTCCACCCCAAATGCCTTAATACTTCATGAACTTTGGGAGGGAAGTACTTACTTGCCCTAAACCAATGGCAGGAAAACCGGCACACTAAAACCCCCTAAAACTCACCCCCGACCCTTTAAATTAAATCCCCCACCCTCCCGAACCCCCCCCCCAAATGCCTTAAATTACCTGGGGGTCCAGCGGCGGTCCGGAACGGGCTCCTGCAATTGAATTGTGTTGTCTTCAGCGGGCGCCATTTTGCAAAATGGCGGCCGCAAAATGGCGGCAGCCATAGACCAACACGATTCGACTGCAGGAGGTCGTTCCGGACCCCCGCTGGACTTTTGGCAAGTCTTGTGGGGGTCAGGAGGCCCCCCAAGCTGGCCAAAAGTCCCTGGGGGTCCAGCGGGGGTCCGGGAGTGATCTCCTGCCGCGAATCGTTTTCTGTACGGAAAATGGCGCCGGCAGGAGATCGACTGCAGGAGGTCGTTCAGCGGTGGTCCGGAACCCCCGCTGAACGACCTCCTGCAGTCAATCTCCTGCCGCGAATCGTTTTCCATACGGAAAATGGCGCCGGCAGGAGATCGACTGCAGGAGGTCGTTCAGCGGCGGTCCGGAACCCCCGCTGAACGACCTCCTGCAGTCGATCTCCTGCCGGCGCCATTTTCCGTACAGAAAACGATTTGCGGCAGGAGATCGCTCCCGGACCCCCGCTGGACCCCCAGGGACTTTTGGCCAGCTTGGGGGGGCCTCCTGACCCCCACAAGACTTGCCAAAAGTCCAGCGGGGGTCCGGAATGACCTCCTGCAGTCGAATCGTGTTGGTCTATGGCCGCCGCAATTTTGCGGCCGCCATTTTGCAAAATGGCGCCGGCTGAAGACAACACAATTCAATTGCAGGAGCCCGTTCCGGACCGCCGCTGGACCCCCAGGTAATTTAAGGCATTTTGGGGGGGTTCGGGAGGGTGGGGGATTTAATTTAAAGGGTCGGGGATGGGTTTTAGGGGGTTTTAGTGTGCCGGTTTTCCTGCCATTGGTTTAGGGCAAGTAAGTAAGTTCCTGCCCTCCCCCTTCCCCCGATTTACGATTTTTTAACGATAAATCGGGGGAATTGGTATTGTATCGTGGCCCTAACGATTTTTGACGATTTAAAATATATCGGACGATATTTTAAATCGTCAAAAAACGATTCACATCCCTATTGCCAGGTCTCCAGACCAACACCCAAAAACACCAGGTGCCCTGCTGCAGAAGGCTAGAAGAGAAAGGGCCTGGAGCAGCGCGTGCTTGAAGAAGGAGGAACATCAGCGCCCTTGCCCCTGGAAGAAAATGTGAAGCCTGGTGCTGTGTGGCAATAAAGACAAGCAAAAGCATTGCCGTCCTCCACAAGAAACTGAAGACGCAAGAGGAGGAGCGACAGTGTCTGGCTGCATGCCAAAGAAAAAAAACAAGGGCAGAGTGGGACAACGCTACTGGAGGAGGAGGAAGTGGAGCGCATGTCCCATGGACCTAGGGAAAGAGGAGGCTCCTGTGGCTAATGAGAATCAAGATGAGAAGACAATGAGAGTGCATGTCTGTAAGGAAGAGGGAGAAAAGTGAATGAGTGTATGTGTGTATGCATGTATGGGTATGTGTGGAAAAGGGAGATAGGGCAGCAGAAGGGGGGGTGGGGAGCAGAGGGGGGGGCAGGAGGGGTGCCATCTCATCCTTCACCTCAGGCAGCAGATTGCCTTGAGCCGCCCCAGTCTGGGCCTAAACCGAGGTAACGGCAACCTACCAACATCCTCAGGCCACGCAAAGCCAAGACTTTGGCCTGGGCCTAGCCCTCGCTGGAGGATCCCCATTGGACCAGGTAAGTGAGGGCTGGGGTGGTTCCTGACCTCAGCAATTTTCTGGGTGGGTGGAGGCCCCTTTTGGCTCTGTGTTAAATTTTTGGTTTGGTTTTGTTGTTTTTTAAATATTTGATTCGCTTTTTTCTCACAACTGAAACAAATCAAATATTTCACAAACCGAAATTAGTGGGGAAAAAACTCCCGAAAATGAAAATGAATTTTTTTCCCCTACATACTTCTATTAGTTGGACAGATGGGCAGACTGGATGGGCTGTATGGTTATTTTTTGCTGTCATGTTTCTATGGGGGCGATGCATCAAACCGCACTAGTGTTCTAACGTGCTTTTATAGCACATATATAGTGTGATATCGCCATGATAAAGCACTATCGAGGCAATATATGTGATATTTTGCAGCTCTCCACCCAGATACCCTCCCCTATTACAATGACCTTCTTTGCATGCAATTTTCATGAATGAATAATGCCAGTGCATGCAAAGAAGTTCATTACTATTAAATTTGATATAAATATTTTATCACGGCTGACTGAGAAGGTGGTCATCGTGATAAAATAATATCTATTTGAAATGCATTAAATGTGTGATTGGAGGCCTGAGACCTTAACGTGGGTACCGAGGCTCCAGCTGTACATTTAAAGCAGCAGGAAAAAAAAAATTGTGGCAAACAAGGAGATTGAATGGGGATCAGTGCTGACTCCTGTCTCAACCAGGGGCCACCAGTCGAGATGACCCAAGTCTCCTCCACAATGTAAAGAATTAAAAAAAATAATAACTGTGGCAATGGCTCTGGCCCCCCATTCCCCCTCCCAAAAACTAAAACATAAAGGGGTAAATTTTTAAAGTTATGCGCGGGCGTAGATTTGTTCATGCAACCCGGCGCGAACAAATCTACGCCCGATTTTATAACATGCAGGGTCGGCACACACAAGGGGGTGCACAATTGTGCAACCTGCGCGCGCCGAGCTGAGCAGCCTGCCTCCGTTCCCTCCTGGTTTGCAGGACAGCCTGGTTTTCATTTCTCTCTCCTCTTTTGTATAATACCTATCTCAGCCCAATTATTCTGGTCATTAAAGGGTTTAAAATTAACTCTCAATTTGTTTGCAGGTGAAATCAAGTTGTGTGCAGCTGTGAGTGATGATCAATCCACCACAATTTCTAATCTGAATAACTGCTCAACAGCCGTGACAAGCTGGTAGGATGAGAATAACTTTAGCTAAACCCAGAAAAAATGGAATTGTTATTGTTCAGTGGTCAGGGAAGAGGACAGGCAGTGTCTCCTGCCATTTGGAGTATTGAATTGAGACCTAAGGATTCCGTTGATGTTTGAATGTCTTGTTAGACCCCTTTATATTTATGGAAAAGCAAATTACTGCTGTAGTACATAGGTCATTTTACTGTCTTGATTATGATCAGCCAGATTCACCCATTTCTCAGGAAAAAATGTTTAGTGACAATTATGCATTCATTAATAACAAACAAAATTGATTAATGTGATGGATTATATCAGAGGTTGCCCAAGAAGAGCATTAAGCGATTACTTCTAAATACCGCAACAAGCTTATTACTAGGAAAAAAAGGTGTAATGATCCCATTATCTCATTGCAGTGCTCAGGATCCTTCATTGGTTACCTATTGAAAGCAGAGTTACATTTACAATTCTGTACCTTGCTTTTAAGTCCTTACTTCTGGAAGAACGTACATATTTGGCTGATCTTTTGAGAATCTATGATCCATCAATGATACTTGCCAGGTTCTTATGGCCTGGATTGTCCACTGTTGGAAACAGGATGTTGGGCTTGATGGACCCTTGGTCTGACCCAGTATGGCATGTTCTTATGTTCTTATACTTCACTCTTTTTAGCAAGTACTGCTGAATGTGTCTGGATTAGCTGAGGTAAAGCTGGTAGCTACCTGTCAGAAATCCTTTACTTACTGTGGTCCAGTTCTGTGAAACTCAATGCCAATTAATTTATCCAACCTTTCATATAAGGGCCAAGGCTTGGCAATATTCACTAGTTTTTAGTTCATTCTTCTATCATTTAAGAAAAGAAGATACATTAGAGACTATCCAACTGGAAGAATAAGATAGAGTTAATTGTTGTCGTCTAGAATGGGGATGCTGGGTTATTAGTTGGGATTAAATCAGAGGTCTTGTATTTGATATTAATGAGACAAGGTGTGGATATTTTACCAGTTTTTCATGTTATGGGCATTTTGGTTTTAATGTATTACATAGCAAGGTTTGTTTTGTATAGTTATGTTATATTTTAATATGTAATTATGTTTACATTATAATGTAAAAATTGTAAAGATTACTGTAACTCACCCAGGGTTCCACTGACAGTTTAATTTAATTGATATACTAGTTTTCTATATCAAAACAAAGCAGTTCAGAAAAATAAACTGCAATAAAATAAATATAAATATAAAAAAGGAAAAACACCAATACATGACAAACATTACAATAACAAATTAAACAGTCCCACATTTTCCCCAAAATATAAAAACAAACAATGAATTAATAAAACTCAACAACCCTGTTCATAAAACGTAACCATAAAACACATATACCAGTTGGACAAACCCATTCTAGCCCCTCCACATAATAAATCAGATTATTATCAAAGTAATCGCTGCTTAAGAGAAAGCCATCCAATCAATATCAGTCTGTATGCCCGTAGACCTTTTGAAATAGTCAGGCTTTGGTCAAATTTCTGAGTTTATCATAATTAGATTCTATTTTAATATCCAAGCAAAAAAGATTTCACAAATTGGGCACCTGATATAAAAATGAAATCTGCCTAGTATTATCCAAGCAGATCTCAAACAATAAGGGAATTCTTAGATGAGCCCGATCGCTAAAACACCTGGCTGGTTGATATGGGGTTAAATAAAAAAAGATGAACAGGTTGGGTCTTAAGGTGTTAAACACCAGACATAGTATTTTAAACTTAATTCTGCTCAATATTGAAAGCCATTGTAATTTTATTAAGAATAGAGAGATGTGATTACATTTCTTTCCACCAAATATTAACTTTGTTGAAGTCTTTTGAATCAGTTGTACCCACCTCAGAACATTTAATGGGAGGCCTAACATAAAAGTATTGCATTAATCCAATCTAACGGCATGAACTATTATTTGTAAATTGTGTTACTCAAGATAAGGCCCAATTCTTCAAATATACCAAAGAAAGAAGTATGTGCCATAGCAGGAATATGAATGGAGAAAGTTAGATTAATATCAATCTGTAATCCTAAAATAAAAAGTTTCCTTTAATGGTATTCATATCCCATCTATCATTGGTACAACATTTTGTGTCCTAGCCCTACACCCTATCCAGAAAGCCTCATATTTACAAGGGTTCACCTTCAGCTTATGTTACAAAAGTCACTCTGCAGTTCAATCAAGATAATTATTCAAGTCTGTCAAATCAGTCTGAGATTTTGTATCCAAAATATGCTACTACCTGAAGACCATTGGCATAGAAGTAACAATTCAAACCAAAATCATGAATCATTGTTACTAATGGGACTGACTAATAATTAAATAATATTGCTGCTAATACCAATCCTTGTGGAACACAAAGTTCCGTAGATTGAGAAATATTAAAACGCCAATTAATCCAAAACATACATCCAAGCAAAAAAACATTTGAACCACATTAAAACAGTATCAATAAACCTCAAAACAACTAAACAATGTAGTAAGAGCTGGTGATCCACCATATCAAAAGCTGCACTCATATCAATAGAAATTATATCAGTGAAGCCTTCCCAGCATCTGCCTTAAATCTAAACCATCTAACCTTGTTCAGTATTGAAATTAGCACAGTTTCTGTGCTGTGCGCTGCACAGAAGCCAGACTGACAAGGATGAAATACATTTGTTTTTTTTTGTTTTTTGCAGAAATTCCAATACCTGCATTGCCACAAGTTTCTCGATCAACTTTCCTGCAAATTGTAAATTTGATCAAGGGCAATAACTGATGCTTTCAACTTAAGAAGTAAACACCCTATAATAGATTAGACTTGACAACAGTGACAAGAGCTTCGATAGGGCATAACATCAATTTAAGCAAATAATAAAGTAATGGAAATACTACTGAAGAAAAGAATAGTGATATATCTTGAAGCTAGTGGGTTATGGAATTCTAGGTAAGATGATTTGATTCATAAGGGAAGAATCATTCCAAATAAGCTCAATTGAAATTTTGGATGATATGAACTGAAAAATGTACTGTAAATCTGGAGGTAGTGGAGAGGATACAGCAGATGTAGCCTCCCTGGATTTCAATAGGCTTTTGACAGAGAAGACTGCTGAGTAGGCTATCCAGTATAGAAGTAGGTGCAAAAATTATAAAAGTGGTTTAAGCAACAGGACTCAGAGAATGATGGTAAATGTGGCCCACACTGGTGAAGAAAAGATGACCAGCAGGGTATCACAAGGATCATTGCCAGACCTGGTTCTCCTCAATGTCTTTCTAGTGACATTGCGGAAAGGCTAGAAAGGAAAATGTACCTGTTTGTCAGGGCCAGTACAAAAGTATTTGGCATCCTAGGCGAATCTTCGGTAATGCACCCCCACCTTCCTTATTTACCTATTGGTGGCAGTTTCAGCACAGTTCCCCTTCCTACCAGCAGCACAGCAGCTCTCTGGGTTGCTGGTAGTATTTTGCTGGCCCCAAAATTATGGCACTCTAGGCAACTGCCTAGTTTGCTTAATGGAAACATTGGCCCTGCTATTTGTAGATGGTCATTAGTGATCTTCTAGTCTGGATTTATAAATAAACGCCAGAAGAGATAAATAAACGCCAGAAGAGTGGCGTTTATTTATCAAGGTCCACTAATTTGGAATGCACTTACAGCAGAGAAGTGTAGAGAGTTTAACTATTGTAAGTTCAGAAAGGCAATCAAAACCCGGCTTGTTAATCAAAGGTTTAAGTGCTAGCTGGTGCTCATTGGTCCTCATTTTTATTGGTTTCCTGATTATGTTTAAGATATGGAATTGTGGTATAATGGTTTTTTTTTTAATTTATACTTTTATTATTTAAAAATTCAATTTCACATGAATTTACAGAAAAGCATACATAAGGAAATCAATTACAGCAAGAAACTCTCAGAATTTTTCAATATGCAAAAGCCCACATTTAGGGGGATTTTAAAAAAAATAATACTATAATTACCGAAAACCTCCCGTACACTTATTTCCCATGGTTACGTTTATCAAACAAAAATCTCTCAAGATCACTTGGGTCCAGAAATATAAACTTGTTACCTTGAAAGGAAATTATACGTTTACAGGGACATTTTAAATAAAATAATGCTCCTAGCTCTACAAATCTGGTGTTCATCAAAAGAAATTGCTTTCTTCTTGCCTAAGTTTCTTTAGAAACATCTGGAAAGATCTGAATTTTATGTCAACAGAAGAAATTATCTTTAAACTTAAAATATTGCTGAAAAAAATAATTCTTTATCTGAATCCAATACAAAGGTAACAACCAAGGTGGCCCTGGTATTAATGTCATCCGATTCTAACAGTGAGGGAAAATTTGGGCTCTTTATAGGGATCAATATATCAAAGGATCCATTATCTTGAATATCTCCCCTCTTTTTTACAGGCAAATAATAAACATTAGATAATAAAAATACTTATTCCTCTGAGAATTGGAGAATTTCGTTAGCATATTTTTTAAACAATTCGGCTCTAGATAGGAGTCGGTTTCTGGAAAATTTAACAAACGTAGATCTTTTGAACGTATTCAATTCTCTAATATTTCACACTTTTGATGGATCATTAAATTATCTTTTATATTTGAAATTGAAGTAACTTGTAATTTAGACATAATCCCAGAGTGTAACTCTACCTCCGTTTTTAATTTAGTAGATCTTTTAAGAAGCTTTTTCTGTATAAGACATTAATTGACTAACCGAATTGGTTAGCTTGTTATCTATCCTTGAAATAGCTCTCCATATATCTTTTAGGGACACTTTGGGCCTCATTTTCTAAAGTATCGCAGGCCTGCGATACTTTAGAAGATGAGGGGCGGGGGGGGGGGGCCGAAACGGGGGGGCGGGCCTGCGCTAGCCAGCAGCGATCGCACCGTCGCGGTGCGATCGCTGCCGGTTTTACACCCAATAGTGCCACCATAGGAGGTGTAGCTATTGGGAGCGAAATAGGCAGCGAAAAGGCACTTACCTTTTCGCTGTGAGCGCCGTCGTTGCGGAGTCGGCCCCAGTGATGCCCCAACCCCTCCTCTTCCGGGGCCGACTCCGCCCCCATTTTGGTATCGCACACGAAAAGGGACATTTCGCGTGCGAAACGTCCCTTACTGCGTGCAATACGTTTGGAAAATGAGGCCCTTTGTCAGGTTCTTCCATACCCAAACCCAGTGGTTCCTCTCCCAAAAAACGTAGGGGAACCGGTGTGCGTACTGGACTACTGGTACTTTATTATTTGCTTTGGAAATTTCAAGATTACCCCCAATCTGATTTTCATTATTTATAACTCTAAAACAAGAGCTCCTTTGATCTAAGGAATTTATATTACCTATTAACAAATTATCATTTAACATACCAGGCCCAACTAAGGGATTGGGAGGGGGAGAACGCGCTTCTGGGGATAGAGATATCCCGACTAATTCTGTACTCGAATCTTGCAGTGGCGAATTAGTCTTTATTATATGTTGATCCATGGGTCCTCAGACTAAAACTGGAGTTGAAGCAGTGATTGAGATTTTTCCTTTTCTCTTTTTCCCCATAACTATTCCCACGATTTCTAGTCCTCGGGGTCCTCCAAGAGGCAAGGTGGTCAGATAGTGCCCGATAGAATAGAAGCCTCCAAACCAGCAAGTCAGGGCAGATGGTAAAGTCTCAAGGTCCCCCATGGTATAATGTTTGTTGTTTTATTTTTATATTGTGTTTGAGTGAATAGTATTTGTTTATTTGATTTGATTTTAACTATAAGCCACTTTGCTTATTGAAAATGTAGTATAGAAAATCTAATAAACTAAATGATTTGAAAATCTGCAACAGAATAGAAGTGCCAAAGGGAATGGGTAAAATGGAAGCTTTATTTATTTTACATCATTTATACTTTATAAAAGTGGAAGGGAGGTAAAAGAATTTGGCAACTTTTATTCAAATAAAAGCAAAATTGTGCCTTTGGAGTACAGAAGGTTGATGGCCTAATTCCCTCTTAGGAGTGGAAGGACTAATGATTACTAAATAGGAAAGGGGTCTAGGGATTATCATTTTTGATAACCTCAAGAAAGTTAATCCATGTAACAAAGCAGATGAGAAGGCTAACAGTATGCTTTCTTTACATGAAGATAGGCATCACTAGAAGGAAAATTGAAGTAATATTATCTCTTACATGTCCTTGGTGAGATTCCATCTTCAGTACTGTGTATAATTCTGAAGACTATATTTGCAGAAGGACATTGATAGGGTGGAAGTAAATCAAAGAAATACTACCGAAATGTTGCATAGCCTGCACTCTGAATTTTACTGACCTGCACAAGACTTCATGCTTTTCAGCTGGTATACACCAAAAATTTGAAACAAGGTACCATTAACCCTATGCCTTGAGCAGTGTTAGCTCACTTTCTGGAAAACAGGTAACTCTTAAATTCCTTAGCAGAGCTTTCCAGTTTTATGGCATGCCTACCAGAACTTTAATCCAAACTTTAATTTATACACTATTAAGCTTTGTTATGATTCTTGCTTCATCTATACCAGGCGCTAGCCTTATTGGTGTTAGTTTTCAAAGGATCTAGACTCCTAACCTCTGGAGTTAGGTATCTAAATGGGCCCTTTTGAAAATTTACTAGGGTTGGGTATCTAAATTTTAGATTCCTAACTTCACTAGGCTTCTAAATTTTGGAGCTTAAAAAGTGGGTGGCTACAAGGGCAAAGTTAGGGTGGGCAAAATAGTTAGGAGCTTAACACTGATTTTCAGAACTAGGCACCTAACTGAAGAAATTGGGTTTAATAAAATTGCCCGGCTGATGGGTGCACAAACTTATATGCATAGGTGATGTTTGTCTATAAGTTTACCTGGACTATGCAGATGCATTCCTGGGAGTGTGGTTGGAGTGGAGTTTTCACTTACACATACTTATGCTGATACTTTTGGTGGGAATTTGCAAAGCAAATGTACACGTCTATTTCCTTTGAAAATTGATATAACTTATACGGATATTTGCCACATAAATTGCCCATAATGTTACAAAATTTCCTTCTTAGTAACCATGAGTTATATTCTCCCTTCTTTAACTCTATGCCCCCATAGAGGTGGCAATATGATGTACTCTCCTAACATTATGAGTCCCATATAGGCAACACATACATAATAAGCATCTTTTTGTAATACATCAACCATACCCTTCTGCTGTGATTGCTCACCCACACAATAAGCTCTGTATCCCTTATTGAAATACAAACTAGCTAACTTCCTTCAATTAGTCATGACATATATATGAGGTAACCTTTTACTGTAACCAGCTGGCAGCTCACTCCTACAGCTGATACCTCAGCAAGTTAAGAGAAAATATATACCCATCATGGCACATATTTATTATCTGAGGGGAGCAATGCACTACTTACTTATATATTTACCTCATCATTTTAGGAACTGACAAGGCATCACTCTATAGACTTACTTGGCTACCTCAAAAGACCTCAGCTTGCTACCTCAGAGACCTTACACCAATTAGTTGGCACCAATATTTTATCACTTGGGAGGTGATTAGGTAATTAATATATACCTTGATATTCTCTGAATACTGCTGATTACAGAACCCACTGGAATTCTCTCTCCAAGCATGTCTCTTCTAATCTCTGTAAGAAACTTGGTTGTCAGGGGACCCAAGATAGCAGAATGAGGTAGTAATATTGAAGTGGAGCTCTGACAAATGACGTTTTACTATCTCTATTTTTAACATTTTTCTGTAACCCCTGGACTGAGGTCCTCACTGAGGACACACTTCAATTTCGAGGGATTAAGATGTTTATACTATCTTCCATAAGCTTGCTACTGTCATGGAGAGTAGGGAGGGAGAATAATCTCCAGGGCCCTCAGCATTGTTTTATCACGATGGACAATGAATGCAGTTCCAACATAACTTTACTAATTATAAAGGGAAATGATTAAAAATTTGCAAGGCATTGTTCAATGCAGTCCATTATATTCTCATTTTCCAATAAATCTGTGACTCTGTACTGATCGTTTAATCCGATATCTTCTTTCCACAACCCATCCCAATTTCAGATGAAGTTGTGGAGCTTCCTCCCAAACTGGTGGACATGATTCTTGAATTTATCTAGATGGCATAATTCAAAGTCCCATTTATTATACTTTGATTCAGAAGTTATGAATAGGCTTCTCAGTCAACGTCTTCCCAGAATTTCCTGATGATACTGTAGTGATTAATACATGTGGGTACCTCAATTCTCCTTTCTTCTTGTTCTCTTCTCCTCCCAGGAATGAATGCAGATCCATTCCTTGCATAACCTTTGGAAGATCAATGGATCTCACTGGGTGAGAGACTCCTCTGGTAAAACTCCTCTTCCAATAATGATAACTAAATTCCCTTGGCTATGGGGAATTTAGTTAACCAGACAAAAATAAAAATACATTCTTCTATATCCAACCAAAAGACGTCCTTTAACATAATTCTAAAAGGTAGGAAATAATATTCCTTATAATTGAGAAAGAAGACACTCTCTCTTAGGGATGTGAATCGTTTTTCAACGATTAAAATTATCGTCCGATAATTTTAATATCGTCTTAAATCGTTAAAGAACACTATACAATAGGAATTCTAACGATTTATCATTAAAAATCATTAAATCGGGTTAGTGCGCACTAACCGGGAGTTAGTGCGCACTAACCATTGTTAGTGCGCACTAACAGAAAATGATACAAATTGACACTTTTCAGGTCAGTTAAGGTCAGTTTAGGAATGAATATGTATTCCTATTGGCTGGCTGCCCTCTTATTTATTGATGTTACCAAGGTTCCCACTGAGGTGATGGTTGGGGGGATGGGAAATGGAAACGGTTGGTAGCTTGACAAAAAAAGAATGTGATCAGTCAATGTGACTAGAACTTGTGCCCTATCCTTGATACTGGGAGTGTTGTGATCTTCCTGCACACAGTGCCCTATCCCTGATACCGGGAGTGTTGTGATCGTCCTGCATGCAGTGCCCTATCCCTAATACCAGGAGTGTTGTGATCTTCCTGCACACAGTGCCCTATCCCTAATACCGGGAGTGTTGTGATCTTCCTGCACACAGTGCCCTATCCCTGATACTGGGAGTGTTGTGATCTTCCTGCACACAGTGCCCTATCCTTGATACTGGGAGTGTTGTGATCTTCCTGCACACAGTGCCTTAACCCTAATACCGGGAGTGTTGTGATCTTCCTTCACACAGTGCCCTAACCCTGATACCGGGGGTTTTGTGATCTTCCTGCACACAGTGCCCTAATCCTGATACCGGGAGTGTTGTGATCTTCCTGCACACAGTGCCCTAACCCTGATACCTGGGGTGTTGTGATCTTCCTGCACTGAGCAGGGATACGGCACTACATGCAGGAAGATCACAACACTCCTGGTATCAGGGTTAGGGCACTGTGTGCAGGAAGATCACAACACTCCCTGTATCAGGGATATGGCACTGAGTGCAGGAAGATCACAATACTCCCGGTCTCAGGGATAGGGCACTGTGTACAGGAAGATCACAACACTCCTGGTATTAGGGATAGGGCACTGCGTGCAGGAAGATCACAACACTCCCAGCATCAGGGATACGGCACTGCATGCAGGAAGATCACAACTCTCCCGGTATCAGGGATAGGGCACTGTGTGCAGGAAGATCACAACACTCCTGGTATTAGGGATAGGGCACTGCATGCAGGAAGATCACAGCACTCCCGGTATCAGGGTTAGGGCACTGTGTGCAGGAAGATCACAACACTCCCAGTATCAGGGATATGGCACTGAGTGCAGGAAGATCACAACACTCCCAGTATCAGGCATAGGGCACTGTGTGCAGGAAGATCACAACACTCCCAGTATCAGTGATACGGCACTGCATGCAGGAAGATCACAACACTCCTGGTATCAGGGATAGGGCACTGTGTACAGAAGATCACAACACTCCTGGTATTAGGGATAGGGCACTGCATGCAGGAAGATCACAACACTCCCGGTATCAGGGTTAGGGCACTGTGTACAGGAAGATCACAACACTCCCAGTATCAGGGATACGGCACTGCATGCAGGAAGATCACAACACTCCCGGTATCAGGGATAGGGCAGGGCACAAGTTCTAGTCACATTGACTGATCACATTACTTTTTTTGTCAAGCTACCAACTGTTTCCATTTCCCATCCCCCATATATTGTCAGTGGGAATCTTGGTAACATGACTAAATAAGAGGGCAGCCAATAGGAATACATATTCATTCCTAAACTGACCTTAACTGACCTGAAAAGTGTCAAATTGTATCATTTTCTGTTAGTGCGCACTAACAATGGTTAGGGGCGGATTTTCAGAGCCCTGCTCGCCTAAATCCGCCCAAATCCGGGCTGATTTAGGCGAGCAGAGCCCTGCGCGCTGGTGAGCCTATTTTACATAGGCCTACCGGCGCGCGCAGAGCCCCGGGACTCGCGTAAGTCCCGGGGTTCTCCGAGGGGGGCGTGTTGGGGCGGCGGGCCCGGTCGTCGCGGCGTTTAGGGGGCGTGTCGGCAGCGTTTTGGGGGCGGGTACGGGGGCGTGGCTACGGCCCGGGGCGGTCCGGGGGTGTGGCCGCGCCCTCCGTACCCGCCCCCAGGTCGCGTCCTGGCACGCAAGAGGCCCGCTGGCGCGTGGGGATTTACGCCTCCCTCCGGGAGGCGTAAATCCCCCGACAAAGGTAAGGGGGGGGGCTTAGACAGGGCCGGGTGGGTGGGTTAGGTAGGGGAAGGGAGGGGAAGGTGAGGAGAGGGCAAAAGGAAGTTCCCTCCGAGGCCGCTCCGATTTCGGAGCGGCCTCGGAGGGAACGGGGGTAGGCTGCGCGGCTTGGCGCGCGCCAGCTATACAAAATCAATAGCCTTGCGCGTGCCGATCCAGGTTTTTAGCAGATACGCGCGGCTCCGCGCGTATCTACTAAAATCCAGCTTACTTTTGCTTGCGCCTGATGCGCCAGCAAAAGTAGGCCAATTCGCGCTATTTGAAAATCTACCCCATGTGCGCACTAACTCCCGGTTAGTGCGCACTAACTCTCGTTAGTGCACACTAATCAGAAAAACCGAATTTTTAGCTAAAAAATCATGCCAAACACGATTTTCTTCTCCTGCCAGACGATTTCGATCGTTAAGACGATCGGGCACATGATTCACATCCCTACTCTCTCTACCTTTCTAGCCCAAGCCTTAATCAATACAGCCTATGGGTCTTCTTCTCCGGAAAAACAAACAAATAAAAAACAGGAGCCGGACCAGCAGCATTCTGCCTCCTAAGAAATCTAATTCAAATCCACACCCTCTCTAGATGTTTCTCCCTTTTATATAAATAAGAAGCAACCAATGCAGTAGCCCACATGGGGAAACTGTAATCTACTTGGAGTGCTTTATCTCTACCTACCCTAATGGCAGGGTCTTCTTAGTAGAGACTCAATAGGATTCCCTATATTTCCATGATTCAGAAGCACAAGAAGAAGGTTTGGGGAGATCCTCCTGTGTTCTTCAACTTACTCACTGTATGTCAGACGGTGATTACTGGCTTCATGAAACTGACTGTACAGACAAGGTCTGGGGTAGTGCCGGAGGAAGAGTGGTGCCTTCCACCTCCAGGACTGATATTTCTCTCCGCCTGGACCTCAGTGTCACTCCTTTCCAGCCTATCCACGGAGTCAGACCGTATGGTGTGTGCCAGTTTGACAGGAGCTACTGTGATGGTTGAAGGAATGAGATTCTTGGAGCCAGTGAGAGTTGAGCAACATGGTGGCTTGGAGAATGGGATGCCACAGGAGTTGAAAGGAAGAGATGGGAGCATTGAAGCAGGAGCGGAGAAGGCAGCCTTGAGGAGTTTTTGTCAGGAGGAAGCTCTGAAACCGGCTGAGTAAAATGGTGGCATGTTCTATGTCCCTCAATAGATGAAAGCTCCCTTATTATTCCATTCCATTAAGTTAGATACTGCTACTCTGGATTCTATTTGGACTGTGATATCATTTCTAAATCAATCTATTTCCTTTTTAACTGTTTTGACTTCACAATTTGGGCTGTGAATACAGGATCAGTTGTCCAAACTAGAGTGTCAAGCTCAGGAAATTGAATGGATTTCTGGAAAGATTAATCATTTATCTGATGTTCAGTCATCTTTAGTGCAAGATAAAATGATTTGATTTTAGGAAACTGGAAAATCTGGAGAACTTTAAAGGCATCTCGATTTAAGACTTTAATTTTCCCAAAATATCAGCTACACCCCCTTGAATTATTTAAAAGATACTTGAATGAAATTTTGAAAATTCTAGAAAACGCCATCCCTCCCCTCAATGTTTTCTATTTTATCTAGAAGAAAGAAGATAGAAAGAGATGATAAATCTGGCAGGGACTTGTCTATGAATTGCTTGGAATTGACTTTTAATTTGGAAACATCAGCTAAGGAAGAAATTAAGAGAGCAACATTATTAGTATCATTTGTCTTTGTTCAAGATAAGGATTCTATACTGCGTCTCCATTTGTGCAATTGCCGAAGTTTATTTCTTGGTGAGAGGATATGGGTATTTCCAGATGTATCTGAGAAACTCAAGAGTGCAGAAAGACATTTTTGGAAAGCAGACAAATGGTTTGGTATTTGGGAATGTGAATTGTGATTCATTATCCTTGTAAAAATTCAGACTGTGTCCTATACTTTTTGAAAACCTATACAATTATGGGGTATTTTTAGATGCAAAAATGGTGGCTGGTCTAAGTAGTCCTAGTAATGACTGAGGGTTGTTAATTTCACTCTGAGTGTATTTTTGGAATTGTGGTAAAGTTTGTTTTATTTATTCTCTTTTTCTTTATTGTCAATCTCTCATTAATATGTGGACTGGTGTCCCCTTCTCCTTTCTGGGCTATTGAGAAGCTGATGTGTAACTATATTTGGTTGTTTTTTCTGCTATAATAAATATATTATGGCGTCGGTTTTCTTAATTTCTCATTTCAAGATATCTTGATGTAATCTTTTGAAATCTAATAAAACCAATTTAGAAAGAGCAAGGTTATCAAAACACATAGAAACATAGAAAAGGACCAAACAGTCCATCCAGTCTGCCCAGCAAGCTTATGGTAGCATCTGCTGCGCCATATAGGTCACCCCCATACTTAGAATCCCAAACCATCAAAGTCAGGGCCCTTGTTGTTTGTTGTCTGAGTCCAATTCCCTGTTACCTCTTGCCGCTGAAGCAGAGCGCAATGTTGGAGTTGCATCAAAAGTATCAGGCTTATTGGTTAAGGGTGGTAACAGCCACATCAGCAAATTACCCTCACGCTTATTTGTTTTCCCCCATGCTTATTCGTTTTCCCAGACCATAAAATTCAGAGTCCTTGATGGTTGCTGTCTGAATCTAATTCCCCTTTTCTCTTTCCCCCCCCTGCCATTAAAGCAGAGAGCAATAATGGAGTTGCATCAACAGGTTGAAGGCTTATTGGTTAAAGGTAGTAACCACCATACCAGCAAGTTACTCCTATGTACTCTTTTCTTCATTTCCATCTTCTAACCTTTAGAGATCCACAGCATTTATCCCATGCCCCTTTGAAATCTTTCACCGTTTTTTACTTCTCCACCTCCTCTGGAAGGACATTCCAGGCATCCACCACCCTTTCTGTGAAGAAATATTTCCTTACGTTGGTTCTGAGTCGTCCTCCCTGGAGTTTTATTACGTGACCCCTAGTTCTATTGATTTCATTCCAATGGAAAAGGTTTGTTGATTGTGCATCACTAAAACCTTTAAGGCACCTGAAGGTCTGTATCATATCTAGAGATGAGCTTCGTTTTTTCTACCGGATCGTTTTTTGAGTAGGACGCTTCGGGGTAAAGTTTGTTTTTCCTCGGTTAGTTTTTTGGAAAAACAAACAAAAACTAAATGGGGAAAAACGAAACAGGCCCAAAAAACGACGCAGGAAAATGAAGCTCAACCCCCCCCCCCAAACATTAAAATCTACTTTAATACATTAAATACAACCGCCCCCCCCCCCACCATCCCGATCCCTCCCCAAGACTTACTAACATCCCTGGTGGTCCAGCGGGGTCCCGTGAGGGATTTCTCCCTCTGTGCCGTCGGGCTTTACGGCCTGCCTCACATCAAAATGGTGCCGATAGCCTTTGACCTACTATGTCAGAGGGGCTACCGGTGCCATTGGTCAGCCCCTGTCGCATGGTAGGAGCAATGGATGGCCAGCGCCATCTTGTGCTCCTACCATGTGACAGGGACTGACCAATGGCACTGGTAGCCCCTGTGACATAGTAAGGGCAAAGGCTATCGGCGCCATTTTGATTACTGGCAACTGACGGCGAGATCGCTCCCGGACCCCCGCTGGACCACCAGGGACTTTTGGCAAGTCTTGTGGGGGACCATCCTGTCCCCCACAAGTCTTAGGGGACCATCCTGTCCCCCACATGTCTTGCCAAAAGTCCCTGGTGGTCCAGCGGGGGTCCGGGAACGATCTCGCCGTCGGTTGCCAGTAATCAAAATGGCACCGATAGCCTTTGACCTTACTATGTCACTGGGGCTACCAGTGCCATTGGTCAGTCCCTGTCACTTGGTAGGAGCACAAGATGGCGCCGATGGCCATGTGACTGGGGCTGACCAATGGTACTGGTAGCCCCTGTGACATAGTAGGTCAAAGGCTATCGGCACCATTTTGATGCGAGGCAAGCTGGAAAGCCTGACGGCACGGAGGTAGAAATCCCTCGCAGGACCCTGCTGGACCACCAGGGATGTTAGTAAGTCTTGAGGAGGGATCGGGATGGTGTGTGTGTGTGTGTGTGTGTGTGGGGGGGGGTGTTGTATTACAGTAAATTGTAATGCTTGGGGTGGTTTTTTATTTTAAAAAAAATAAAATGTGCCCCTCCCCCCGTACAAACCTGAAAAACTAATTTTACTCGTAGTTTGGGGAAAATCAGTTTCAGGGTTCGGGGGCCCTGACCCACGACGAATTAGGCAATTTCGTTGAAATTGCCTAATTCGTGATAAACGAACCACATCTCTAATCATATCCCCCCTGCACCTCCTCTCCTCCAGGGTATACATATTTAAGTCCTTCAATCTCCCTCATAAGTCATTTGCTGGAGACCCCCCACCATTTTAGTTGCCCTTCTCTGGCCTGCCTCCATTCTGTCTCTGTCCCTTTTGAAATTTCAGTCTCCAGAACTTAACACAATATTCCATACACTCCTACCCATAGTAATAAAATCTCCTTTCGCAAACCTTGCACCACAGAAGATCTTATCTCAGCCTTCGACAATGCCATAAACAATCTAGACCTGACCAACCCAGACTCTACTCTACTATCCTGGAATAATCTCACCTCCACCATAGCCAACGAAATTTGCCCTATTGTCAACAAAAATAAATCCCACACTCAAACAGCAAAAAAACCCTGGTACACCACTGAATTAAAAAAGTTGAAAAACGACCTTAGAAATAAAGAGAGAAACTGGTGCAAACATCCCTCCCCTAAACACACAGCCGCCTATAAATCCACTGTAGAATTCGTGGACCCTTGGACCGATCGGAACCAGATGGTGAGCCGCTAAGTAGGGTGATAGCGGAGGTCCCGATCGGAAGGCGGCAAGGACGGAGCTGTGAGTGGCTGGAAGGCGACCCTGGAAGGCCCTATGCGACCAAGGGCCGTGGCAAGGAAAGAAGGAACCGTGGAGCTGGTACAGTGGTGAGGTGGTCTTCGCCCTGGAAGCCGAGCCTCCCCCGAGAGGAGCTCGTAGGAGTTCGGCCGCTGGGACTTAGGAGATTCACCCTGGAAGCTGGCGCCCCCCCAGGAGGAGCCCGTAGGGGCCCGGCCGCTGGGACTTAGGAGAGCCCGCGGGGGCGGAATCAGACGGAGTCCAAGGTTGTTGCTCACCAGGCCGGAGTCGTGTACCAGGGGATCGTCCCTTGCCAGTCCGGGATCAGAAGCCAAAGGATCGTTGTCAGCCAAACCGGGGTCCGAGAGCCAGGAGTCGTCGTAAGCCAGTCCGAGGTCCAGTGCCAGAGGGAACACCGAAAGCCGTACCAGGATCAGAAGCCAAGAGTAGTCGTAAGCCGGTCCAGAGTCAGAAGCCAAGAATCGCCGTAAGCCAGACCAGGGTCAGGAAACACAGGAGATCAGACGGAACAGGAAGACAGCAACTGGAGGCAGGGAACACCTGGGAACCTCGTTGCAAGGCAAGGTCTGGTTCCATCTGCAGGGCTTAAGTACCCTGCAGCGTCTGACGTCATCGAGGGGCGTCCCTGTAAGTTTCCCGCGCTGGCCCCTTTAAATATTGAAGGGAGATGCGCGCGTGCGTCTAGGGGCGGAGCCTACCGCCGTGGGGCGCCGGCTGCTTCGGCGTGGCAGGGGAGCAGAAGGCGAAGGAGCTGCAGGCCCAGGCGAGGTGGGAGGATGCCGGGCCTGCTGCGGCAGACGTCCCTGAGGGCCTGGGGAGCGCGGAGCTCGTCTGGCCTCCCGACGAGGTAGGAGGAGATTCCGGGGTCGGCCCGGAATCGCAACAGTACCCCCCCTCCTACGCCCCCTCCCGGGGGGCCGCGGCTTCTCCGGATGCGCCTCATGAAACCGGCGAAGAAGGTCCTTATCCAGAATGTGGGTGGAGGGCTCCCACGAGTTCTCCTCGGGGCCGTATCCCTCCCACGAGAGGAGATACTCCCAGCGACGATGATGGAATCAAATGTCCAAGACCTCCTTCACCGTGTACGTGGTTCCAGGATCATAAGCAACCCCGGCGGGCTCCGGAGGCAGAGGCCGAAAGTGAGAGAGGACCACCGGCTTGAGGAGGGAGACATGGAAGACGTCATGTATGCGAAGAGTAGAGGGCAGACGTAGGCGGTAGGAAATTGCGCCAACCCGTTCGGCTACCCAGAAGGGTCCAATGTAACGAGGGGCTAGCCTCATGGAAGGGATCCTGAGCTGGATGTTTTTTGTACTGAGCCAAACCCTCGATCCGGGCAGGAACACTGGAGCGGGTCGCCGAGACTTGTCTGCGTAGGCTTTGAAGCGGGTGGCGGCGCGGTGGAGCTTCTCCTGAGTGGTATGCCAAAGCCGGTGAATCTGGCTGGCTGTCAGTTGCACCGCGGGCGAAGAGGTAGATACCGGTAACGGCAGTGGAGGCTTAGGAACCTTTCCGTAAACTAGCTGGAAGGGAGGCTGTAGAGTGGCGGAGTGTCGATGTCGGTTGTAAGAGAACTCGGCCCAGGGGAGGAGAGCCACCCAGTTGTCCTGCTGCTCCCCTACAAAAGCGCGGAGAAACGTTTTCAGGGTTCGGTTCGTGCGTTCCACTTGGCCATTGCCCTGGGGGTGGAACGCCGTGGTCAGGTCTACCTGAATCCCAAACTTCTTGCAGAGCGCCCACCAGTACTTGGCCGTGAACTGGGGCCCACGGTCTGAGGTGATATGCTGAGGCAAACCGTGTAGGCGGAAGACATGATGGACGAAGAGTTCTGCCAACTCAGGAGCCGTGGGTAGTTTGGCTAGTGGCACAAAATGAGCCATCTTAGAAAAGCGGTCAACCGTGACCCAGACCACCGTTTTCCCTTGTGACAGGGGCAACTCGAAGATGAAGTCTGTGGAGATGTGGGTCCACGGCTCCGCGGGTACAGGGAGTGGCTGAAGGAGTCCCCAGGGGCGACCAGGCAGAGGTTTTTGCTGCGCACATGTGGGACAGGACTGGACGTAAAGGCGGACATCCTCCTTTACCCTCGGCCACCAATAGAACTCAGTCAGAAGCTGGAGAGTCCGGGCTACCCCGGGGTGCCCCGCCGTCAAAGAATCGTGTGCCCATGCTAGGACCCTCCTTCGGGCACGCACAGGAACCACCGTTCTCCCTGCCGGTGCTAGTTCGGTGGCTGCCAGTTGGACCTTGGCCGGATCCAGAATGTATTGAGGAGGGTCGGAGCTGTCCTCACACTCAGAAACACGTGAGAGGGCATCTGCCCTAGTATTCTTGGCTGCTGGCCGATATCGGAGAACGAAATCGAACCTACTGAAGAAGAGGGACCAGCGTGCTTGCCGCGGATTGAGCCTCTGTGCATGGGACAAGTATTCAAGGTTCTTGTGGTCCGTGTAAACCACGATGGGATGTTGGGCCCCCTCTAGCCATTGACGCCAAGCTTCGAAGGCCAGCTTAATGGCCAGTAGCTCCTTGTCTCCAATGCCGTAGTTTTTCTCAGCAGGCGAAAACTTTCGGGAGAAGTAGGAGCATGGCCGGGTTTTCCCGTCTTTGGAGACCTGGGACAGGACGGCTCCCACGGCCACGTTGGAGGCATCCACTTCCACAACGAACGGACGTAGGGGATCCGGGTGTCGGAGGCAAGTGTCCTGCAGAAAGGCCTCTTTGAGATCCTGGAAGGCCTGGACGGCGGTTGAAGACCAATTTCGTGCATCGGCGCCCTTGCGCGTGAGGGCTGTTAATGGCGCCACCAGGGAGGAGTAGTGCGGAATAAAGTGGCGGTAGAAGTTGGCGAAGCCTAAGAACCGTTGGATAGCCTTCACTCCCACAGGCTGGGGCCAGTTCCGGATGGCAGCAACCTTCTCAGGATCCATGCGGAAGCCGGTAGAGGATACAATGTATCCCAGAAAGGGCAGAGATTCTTCCTCAAACTGGCATTTCTCCAATTTCGCATACAGTTGGTTTTCCCTCAGCTTTAGCAAAACCTGTCGTACATGCTGCCGATGTTCCTCGAGGTTCCGGGAGTAAATCAACACATCGTCAAGGTAAACAATGACTGATGTGTACAAGAGGTCACGTAGCACCTCGTTCATAAGGTTTTGGAACACCGCTGGAGCGTTGCAGAGACCGAAGGGCATGACGAGGTACTCGTAATGGCCGTCCCTGGTATTAAAGGCGGTCTTCCACTCGTCGCCTGGTCGGATTCGTACGAGGTTGTATGCCCCTCTAAGGTCCAGCTTGGTGAAAATGCGAGCTCCTTGCAGGCGATTCAGGAGCTCCGGAATCAGAGGTAATGGATAGCGGTCTCGTCGGGTAATCTGGTTCAGGCCCCGGTAATCAATACAGGGCCGAAGAGACCCATCCTTTTTGGCCACGAAGAAGAAGCCGGCTCCAGCCGGAGAGTTAGACGGTCTGATGAACCCTCGGTCCAGGTTCTCTTTAATGTAGGCGGACATAGCCTTGGTCTCCGCTAAGGACAGGGGATATACTCTCCCACGAGGAGGCGTGGTGTCCGGGAGCAAGTCGATAGCGCAATCGAACGGGCGATGCTCTGGGAGTAACTCTGCCTTCTCCTTAGAAAAGACATCCTGGAAAGACTGGTACTGGGGTGGCACTGTCAGAGGAGTGGCCAGGAGCGGAAGCATCTGTAGCGGGCGAGCAGGAAGACAATGGTGGGCGCAGCCTGGACCCCACAATGTGATCTGGAGAGAGGACCAGTCGATCACCGGAGAATGTTTTCTTAGCCAGGGCAGTCCGAGGACGAGTGGGTGAATGGACCTCTCAAGAATGAGGAAAGAGATCTCCTCTTTATGAAGAAGACCCACCTGAAGCTGAAGCGGAGTCGTACGAGTAGCTATGGTTCCTGGGAGGGGGGTCCCCTGGATGGACGATAGTCGCAAGGGTGGTTCCTGAGGCACGACTTTGAGTTGTAGTTGTTGCGCCAGGTCTCGGAGGATAAAATTCCCCCCGGACCCGGAGTCGAGGAGTGCCAGGGTATCGAAACCCCCTCCAGGAAGACAGAGTTTAGCTGGAACAGTACATGGGGAGTCCGGAGAGATACTGCCTAGAGTCAACTCCCCACTAGACCCTAGGTTCGGGCGTTTCCCGGGCGCGCTGTGCAGCGAGCCAGAAAGTGTCCTGCACCACCGCAGTAAAGGCATAAGCCCTGCGAGCGCCGACGCCTCCGCTCCTCGGCCGAGAGAGGACCCCGGCCCAACTGCATGGGTTCTTCAGGCGGGGAAGCAGCTGCCGCAGGAGGCGAAGCTCGAACCCGAGGTGGCGTGGTTCGACGAGCAGGCTGTCCCTGGGTGGCCCTTCTCTCTCTAAAACGGCGCTGGATGCGCCGATCCACGCGGCCAGCCAGTTCTATCAGCTCCTGAAGGTCGTCTGGGAGATCCCGCGCCGCAAGTTCATCCTGGAGCCGGGGGGAAAGAGCCTCGAGGAATATTCCATGCAAACTATCCTCCCCCCAGGCCAGCTCGGTGACCAAGGTCTGGAACTCCATTGCAAATTCCTCGAGGGGGCGATTGCCTTGCTTCAGCTGGAGGAGCTCTGAGGCGGCTGTGGAAGCCCGGGATGGTTCGCCAAAGATCCGCCGGAAAGTCTTGACGAACTGCACGAGGTTATTCAAGCGGGGGTCTTGGCGCTCCCACAGGGAGGAAGCCCAAGCCAAAGGTTTCCCGTCCAGGAGGGAAATTATGTAAGTAGTCTTAGACCGATCCGTGGTGAACTGCGCCGGCAGGAGGTCGAAGCGAATATAGCAGTGGTTGAGGAATCCCCGACACGCCTTTGGATCTCCTGAGTACCTAGGGGGTGCTGGCATCTGTACCGGGACAGAGGAGCCCGGGTTGACCTGAGACGTGGATGCTGCGGGACGAGCTGCGGAAGGCCCCTCCACGCGATCCGCCAAGCGTTGGACGGCTGACATCAGGGTGTCGAGGCAGGATTGCTGTTGCTGTAGCTTCTGGGCTATGCCTGGGATAGCCTTTAGACCGGCAAGGTCCGCCGGGTACATGGCCTTGCAATCTGTAGAATTCGTGGACCCTTGGACCGATCGGAACCATATGGTGAGCCGCTAAGTAGGGTGATAGCGGAGGTCCCGATCGGAAGGCGGCAAGGACAGAGCTGTGAGTAGCTGGAAGGCGACCCTGGAAGGCCCTATGCGACCAAGGGCCGTGGCAAGGAAAGAAGGAACCGTGGAGCTGGTACAGTGGTGAGGTGGTCTTCGCCCTGGAAGCCGAGCCTCCCCAGAGAGGAGCTCGTAGGAGTTTGGCCGCTGGGACTTAGGAGATTCACCCTGGAAGCCGGCGCCCCCCCAGGAGGAGCCCGTAGGGGCCCGGCCGCTGGGACTTAGGAGAGCCCACGGGGGCGGAATCAGACGGAGTCCAAGGTTGTTGCTCACCAGGCCGGAGTCGTGTACCAGCGGATCGTCGCTTGCCAGTCCGGGATCAGAAGCCAAAGGATCGTTGTCAGCCAAACCGGGGTCCGAGAGCCAGGAGTCGTTGTAAGCCAGTCCGAGGTCCAGAGCCAGAGGGAACACCGAAAGCCGTACCAGGATCAGAAGCCAAGAGTAGTCGTAAGCCGGTCCAGAGTCAGAAGCCAAGAATCGCCGTAAGCCAGACCAGGGTCAGGAAACACAGGAGATCAGACGGAACAGGAAGACAGCAACTGGAGGCAGGGAACACCTGGGAACCTCGTTGCAAGGCAAGGTCTGGTTCCAGCTGCAGGGCTTAAGTACCCTGCAGCGTCTGACGTCATCGAGGGGCGTCCCTGTAAGTTTCCCGCGCTGGCCCCTTTAAATATTGAAGGGAGACGCGCGCGCGTGTCTAGGGGGCGGAGCCTACCGCCGCGGGGCGCCGGCTGCTTCGGCGTGGCAGGGGAGCAGAAGGCAAAGGAGCTGCAGGCCCGGGCGAGGTGGGAGGACGCCGGGCCTGCTGCGGCAGACGTCCCTGAGGGCCTGGGGAGCGCGGAGCTCGTCTGGCCTCCCGACGAGGTAGGAGGAGATTCCGGGGTCGGCCCGGAATCGCAACATCCACACTGCACGCCTACAGACTCTCCACCTGTTACGAGCGCGCGCGGGCGCGGTCGTCTCGAGCGGGTGGTGAGCCCTTGGGCCACGGCAGGACCCCAGGAGGAGCCCAAGGCCACACCGTGGGAGGTGAGCTGAGCAGGCATGGTGAGCCAGGCAGGAACAGAAGCAGGAAGTCCGGCCCTCAGCCGGACCTGCATGCCCATGGTAGCCAACACGGGGAAGTTGACTAATGAACGGTCCTCCGACTGTTCCCGGCCCTTTCGGACCTGCCGCAGGGAACGGCAATGGGCAGCAGGCCGGACAGAGGCGAGGGCAGACAGAGTCCTTAAACAGAAGACATCAGACGGGGGCTGAAGCAGACACTGTAGACAAGGCTGGACGGAAACATGGCACTGTCCATCAGGGCGCCCTACTCAGCCCACCCGTGGGACTGAGTCGCGGACCACCCTGTCCCAGACGCGCCCTACACAGCCCAGGAAGGCTGGTCGCGGACCACGCTGAGAAGGAGGGTGCAGGGAAACTCCAGGCGAACAGGAACTCCGATGCTGGGATACTCACATCCGAAGTCCTTACGGCTGGCAGGCAGGGAAGCTCCAGAGCCCGGGGGACGAATCCCTCCTGCTGGCCACTCCAGGGCCCAACAGGCCAGAAGGCTCAGGAGCCAGACAGGACGTAGGACAGAACAAGCGGAACTGGATCAGGATCAGGCAGCTTCAGGATCAGACATCAGGAAACACGTCAAGGCAGACATCAGGAAACATGGAGGACCTGGACCGGCAAGGTTACAGACAACTGTAATGCACAATCCGAAGGCCCTTTGCAAGTGAACAGAAAGTCCTTAAATACTGGAGGTAGAAGGCAACTCCCTGGGAGGAGCTTGCCAGGACTGCCCACCGCTGGTCCTATAAGTCAGGTGGAGAGCTGCGGGCCAGCCCCTAGGGAAACGGGCGTGGCCGGAAGCAGGAAGTCCAAACACAGAGGCATGCGAGCCACAGGCACAGCTAGGCCTCTCAGGCCCTGGAGCAAGTCCCGGATGGAACACAGGCGAGGCCCTGGCTTCAGAGCGGCCTCTGGAGGAAGGTAAGAGACCTCCTGTAGCGCAGCAGCAGGGGGGATCGCAACACCACCCTCCAAGCTAAACGCGACTATTATTCCGCAAAAATCCACGACTATCAATTCAATGCAAATGCGCTCTTCTCGTATGTGGCAGAACTCACCAATTCTACCCCTCCCCCAGACACTGATGAAAATGCCAATAGCAAATGTGAAGAACTTGCAATGTACTTCAAAAATAAGATTGCAAACATCCTCCAATGCTTCCCTACTAACCCCTCTCCAGCCAACCCGCTCTCTAAAAATACCAACGTCAACTTTGGGTCCCTCGATTTAACCTCAGCCAAGGAAATTGAATCCATCTTAAAAAACCCCAAATCTGCCACCCACACCTCCAACACTATCCCTACTAAAGCACTCCTCTCCATCCCCTCTACTATCGCTAAACCCCTAGCCGACATAATCAACTGCTCCCTTTCCCATGGAAAAGTCCCAGACCCCTTCAAACTTGAGTTGTCAATCCCCTCCTCAAAAAACCACCCTCGATCCTATCAACCCCACTAACTACCATCCCATTTCCAACCTGCCCTTCATATCAAAAATCATGGAAAAGGTAGTTAACTCCCAACTTTCCAATTTCCTGGAAGACCATAATATTCTACACCCTTCCCAATTCAGCTTCCGTAAATCTCACAACACAGAAAGCCTCCTACTCTCACTCACAGACACCCTCCTCAAGGGCATGGGCCACGGACAATCTTTTATCCTTGCCCACTTGATATTTCATCGGCCTCTGACACTGTCAGCCACAAAATCCTCCTTACTCGCCTAACTGAGATTGGTATCTCTGGCTCAGCCCTCCACTGGTTCTCTTCCTATCTCAATAATAGAGATTACACTGTAAGAATTGCTAACTCTGAATCCTCTCACACCCCCCTAACCCAAGGCGTCCCTAAGGGCTCTTCCCTCTCCTCCACACTCTTTAATATTTACCTATTGCCGCTTTGACACCTTCTCTCTGACCTTGGTCTAAAGTTTTTCTTATATGCCGATGATGTCCAAATCCTCATCCCTATTCAAGAATCCCTCACCAAATCACTCAAGTTTTGGGAAACATGCCTCGCCTCCATCAACACCCTACTCTCACACCTCCACCTTGCCTTAAATGCCTCTAAAACAGAACTCCTCATAATTTCTAATCACCCTGACCGTACGCCCCCCTCCACATGTGACCCCACCCTCCTCTCAAAAGCCCTTCCTTACACTGTGAGAGATCTTGGTGTCTCCCTAGACCACCAATTACATTTCAAAAATCACATTAACACTATTATAAAGGGAGGTTTCTTCAAACTCCACATCCTCAAAAAACTTAAACCTTTACTCCATACTCAAGACTTCTGTACAGTACTACAGGCGACAATACTATCAAAATTGGATTACTGCAACTCCCTATTATTGGGTCTCCCCTACTCTACTATTAAGCCCCTTCAAATGTTGCAGAATGCCATGGCTAGGGTTCTAACAAATACCCTCAAAGCTGACCACATCACCCCCATCCTCAAGGACCTCCATTGGTTTCCCATTTCCTCCCGCATAAGATACAAAACACTCACCATCCTTCATAACTCCCTGTACAATCACAATCACTCGTGGCGTGAGGATGCGCCACACTTCCGTTCATCCAGTTGTCCCACAAGAACCACATTCGCAGGAACTCTCTACACCCCTACCCTTAAAATCGCACACCACACTTTCACTAGAGAAAGAGCCCACTCCATTGCAGGCCCCTCCCTCTGGAATACCTTGCCAACTGAACTCAATAAACATATACATGCTTACTGTGACTCCAACATCGCTCTAAGCTTCAACAGCAAGAGGAAACGTGGAAAAAAGGATTTGCACTCACAAAGAGGGGAGTAGCTGGCTTGTTACGGCGGTTACTACCCCAAACCAAATAAGCCTGATACTTCACTTTCAATGCATATACAGCATAGTTCTCTGCTTCAAAGGCAGGGGAGAAGAAAAAACTGATACTTCACACATCCAGCAGAGCTCTCTGCTTCAACGGCAGGGGAGAAAAAAAAAGGGTTCGCACTCACAAAGCGTGGAGTAGCTGGCTTGTTACGGCGGTTACTATCCCAAACCAAATGTGCCTGATACTTCACTTTCGATGCATATCCAGCATGGCTCTCTGCTTCAACTTTCGATGCATATCCAGCATGGCTCTCTGCTTCAACGGCATGGGAGAAAGGCTGATACATCACGCATTTCCAGCATAGCTCTCTGCTTCAACAGCAGGGGAAAAAAAAATTGATGCTTCACGCATATCCAGCATAGCTTCAACGGCAGGGGAGAAGAAAAAAGGATTCGCACTCACAAAGTGGGGAGTAGCTGGCTTGTTACGGCGGTTACTACCCCAAACCAAATGTGCCTGATACTTCACTTTCGATGCATATCCAGCATGGCTCTCTGCTTCAACGGCATGGGAGAAAGGCTGATACATCACGCATTTCCAGCATAGCTCTCTGCTTCAACAGCAGGGGAAAAGAAAAACTGATGCTTCACGCATATACAGCATAGCTTCAACGGCAGGGGAGAAGAAAAAAGGATTCACACTCACAAAGCGGGGAGTAGCTGGCTGGTTACGGCGGTTACTACCCCAAACCAAATGTGCCTGATACTTCACTTTCGATGCATATCCAGCATGGCTCTCTGCTTCAACGGCATGGGAGAAGACTGATACATCACGCATTTCCAGCATAGCTCTCTGCTTCAACGGCAGGAGAGAAGAAAAACTGATTCTTCACGCATATCCAGCATAGCTCTCTGCTTCAATGGCAGGGGAGAAAAAAAAACCTGATACTTCACGCATATCCAGCATAGCTCCCTGCTTCAACGGCAGGGGAGAAGAAAAACAACCAATAAGGGCTGTATAACATAGTCTGAGTAAAACAAGCATGGGTGTAGCTTGCTTATTGCGGTGGTTACTACCCCTACTACCCCTAACTAATCAAGCTAGATATTTCACTTGGATGCAGCTCCATCACTGCTCTCTACGTTAATGGTGGGGATGGAAGGGAAATAGAACCAAGAGCTAAGAGAAACAGATAAGTATGAGAGAAAAGATGTGTGAAGCTTGCTGGGCAGACTGGATGGGCCGTTTGGTCTTCTTCTGCCGTCATTTCTATGTTTCTATGTTTCTATGTTTCTATGATTAGAACCATGTTTGCGTAAATTCAAAAAAGGGGTTAAGACATGGCTCTTTAAATTGGCTTACCCAGACTCGGACCCAACTTAGCTTGTGTCCTATCTATTGTACTTTTGTTGCAAGGTTGTATATAATGCTTAATGTATAATTTCTCTGCCATGTTTAGTCCCCTCAGAGTGTATACCTTTATAATGTTTGATTTATTGCTTATAATATGGTTATCCCACCTCTGTACCCTCCCCTGCAAGGTCGGTTCATAATGCTTTGTATAACTTCTCTGCGATGTCTTAGTCCCCTCAGAGTGTATAGTCTGTAAGGTTTATTTTGTGCGTATAATATGGTTTTATATTGTGCTTATAATATGGTTATCCCTGTTTGTACCTCCTCTCCCAGGTACTGTTCCTTTTACCTCATTCCATCTGGCTTTCTTTCCTTCTGCTGCTCGTTTCTCCTCTCTTCTCCGCTGCTCCCCTCCCCTTCTCCCTGTTTTTTGTATTTTCCTCCTTTTCAGTTATATTGTAAACCGGCATGATGTACCCACGAATGTCGGTATAAAAAAGTTGATCAAATAAATAAATAAATAAATAAAATAAAATGTGAGGTCTCATCAAGGACCTGTATAAGGGCATTATCACGTCCTTTATCTTACTGGTTATTCCTCTCTCTATGCAGCCCAGCATTCTCCTGGCTTTAGTTATCTCCTTGTCACATTGCTTCGCTGTCTTCAAATTGCTAGACACTATCACCCCAAGGTCCCTCTCTTGCTCAGTTTACAACAGCCCTTCACCCCCCATCACATACAGCTCTTTTGGATTACCACACCCCAGATGCATGACTCTGCACTTCTTGGCATTGAATCTCAGTTACCATATCTTCAACCACTGTTCAAACTTCCTTAAATCTTGTATCATTCTCTCTACTTCTTCCAGTGTCCACTCTGTTGCAGATTTTAGTGTCATCCACAAATAGACTACTTTCTATCCCTTCCACAATGTCGCTCACAAAAATATTGAACAGGACTGGTCTCAAAACCAATCCTTATGGCACTCTGCTTACACCATTCTCTCTTCAGAGTAGGTTCAATTTAACATCACATGCTATCTTCTATCCATCAACCAGTTTGTACTCCACACCCCAACCTTGGCGCTCACTCTCAAGCTTCTCATTTTATTCACAAACCTCCTATGCGGGACCGTATCAAAAGCTTTGCTGAAATACAAGTAGATGGCATCAAGTGCTCTTCCTCGATCCAATTCATAAGACCTGCCAGAACTGGCACTGCATCTTATAAGGAAGCAAAAACAGACCATGAAAGTTTTACAGGTTATTATTCCAATGGGGGGGGGGGGGGGGGGGGTTGGACCCCTGTTCCGAGGTAGAGTCAGTGCTGCCAAAAAGGAAGTCAACCCTCTTCGGTCTCTACCGTCGGATGGCAAGGCCTGCTGATGAAGATGTTTAGAAGAAAACTTCACCCTGGAAGCTCGTGATCCCCCCAGGAGGAGCCCATAGGGACATGGCCGCTGGGACTTAGAAGAATCACTGAAGAGTGAAGATGGTCTGGATGCAGGTGCCTCCTGCAGGTCGTGGGTTCCAGACAACTGGCGCCTCCAGCAGGTCGTGATCAGTCCAGGAGTATACGTCGAAGGATAGTCCAAAGCCGGTCCAAGGGTCAAAGTCCAGAGAGAGGTCGAGAGCCGATCCAGGAGCAGACGGGAGAATGGTCGAAAGCCAATCCAGGAGCAATGAAGGAGAAGGGTCCAAAGCCAGTTCAGGTCAAAACCAGAAAATCACCACCACCGGTCCGAAGGTCAGGAGCCAAAGAGTCGATCCAATGAGGAGAAGAAGCAGAAGCGGGACGTAGAGCGGATCCAAGAACACAGAACACAGGAACCAAGCACAGAGCCTCAATACTAAGGCAAGGTCTGAGTATCCGAAATCGGAGCGGCCTCGGAGGGAACTCGCTTTCGCCCTCCCCTCACCTTCCCCTCCCTTCCTCTATCTAACCCACCCCCCCGGCCCTATCTAGACCCCCCTACCTTTGTCGGGGGATTTACGCCTCCCGGAGGGAGAAGTAAATCCCCTCATGCCAGCGGGCTGCTAGCGCGCCGAGACCTGACCTGGGGGCGGTTCCGGGGGTGCGGCCACGCCCCCGGACCGCTCCGGGCCGAAACCACGCCCCCGGGCCCGTCCCCGAAACGCCGCGTCCCGCCCCCAAAACGCCACGCCGATCCGACACGCCCCCGACATGCCCCCGACATGCCCCCCTCGAAAAACCCCGGGACTTACGCGAGTCCCGGGGCTCTGCGCACGCCGGTAGGCCTATGGAACATAGGTGCACCGGCGCGCAAGGCCCTGCTCGCGTAAATCCGGGCGGATTTACGCGAGCAGGGCTTTTAAAATCCGCCCCTTTATGTTGATCTTATATTGGATTTTATTGTACCTTTTTGCTTCTTTTCAAAACTATATGATGATTTTTTATTTTATATGTAAACCGTAGAGATAGAAACTTGGTTTCTGTGCAACGGTATATAAAAACTGCATAAATAAATAAATACATCAGGAACAACTATCAATAGTAACAATAACAAACGTTTGCCTTCAAATGAATAACAACTAACAATGGCTGCTAATTTGCAGTCCTGTGAACACTTCCTTGTCTTCTTCCAGTGATCACT
Source organism: Rhinatrema bivittatum (assembly GCF_901001135.1). Lineage (NCBI taxonomy): Eukaryota > Metazoa > Chordata > Amphibia > Gymnophiona > Rhinatrematidae > Rhinatrema > Rhinatrema bivittatum. The sequence continues at coordinate 218,319,251 of NC_042616.1, read as the reverse complement.
CATAATGGGAGGTATCAGGCATCTCCACTATTTATTTATTTATTTATTTATTTATTTATTTAACGGGTTTTGTATACCGACATTCATTAATAACATCACTATGTGCCATCCTGCTGCTAGTATGTCCTGTAAACTAATCTTATGAAACATGAGATCAGCATACAGGAAGTGCCAACCTGTGTGTTTTGAACATGTTCAAAGGACTAGCATGAGGAGGACAACCATCAGGATGACAGATGCAGCAGCAGGATCCCTTCAGATCCTGATATGCATATACCCTGGTTCCAGCTACTAGGGGTCACCATTGCACAATGACTGGGACTCTTTCCATTGAGGGGGAGACACTGGCTCTTTAGCAATCTGGCCTGCTGGTTGCCACTGTAGTTCTCTTAGATATGAGGAAATAAAGGTCCACAAACAAGGACTACATCTGTGACTAATTTTTGAGAGCTATGCAACCTTCATCAGGTCAATGCAGGAGAATTCAAGAGAGTGTGAAATTGACTTGATGAAGGGTACATACCTCTTGAAAGCTATCCACAAATCTATTAAGTTTTCCTAATAGAAAGGGGAACAATTTCAGCTTGTTTGTAGACCTTTATTTCTAAGTTTTCAGTTGTCAAAATGGATATTGCGGTTTTTCTAGGCACCATTCAATAGGAATGGAGTATCATACAGGAGATTGGGCTCAGTAGTTTTTCTGTGTATTCAAAGAAAGGTAATTAAAAGTGCTTACCATCTGACAGAAACTATTTTACTACTGCTAGTAGTAATTTCCTTTAAGTTCTAAGGCCATACAAGATGTAAGAGAACACTGCTAATAATCACTTTTGTAACTGTACACAGAAATGTAAGAATGTCTTCAAAATGGGCTCCTAAAACAATCTGACAAATCTATAAATATTACAAAGGTTTATTCAAAATCTTTTGAAGAATTTCAAAGCAGATTTGAAAAACTAGCTTTGGATTTAAAGAAAATTGGAAGCTATTTTCTTCAGATCGTGAATCCACATTGGATTTTGCAAAAAAAAAAAAAATCCTGAAGAGATTTGCTAAAATCACATTAAATTTCTTATGACCTTACCCTAAATTTACCAGAAAAATTCTGATTAGATTTTCTCAAAAGATATGGAGATTTTCCAAAACTCCTGCCAAACTCAATTCAGGCTAAAACCCACTTAATCTAAGTTCATTTCTGGTTGTTTGCACATCTCTCAGTCACTGTGAATATCCTTTATTCATGTGCAAATGATTATGAGATAAAATTGATACCTTACCATATGTCAGTGGTGCTCAGACTGATCTTCTGACCCTCCTAGCCAGGATGTCCCTAATGAATATGCATGAGATATATTTGCATGCACTGCCTCCAGTATCTCTCATGCACATTCATTAGGGATATCCTGAAAACCTTACTGGCTTGGGGGCAGGGGTCCGTGGACCAGTTTTTGCACCACTGCCATCTGTGGTAGTTCATAGAAAAAGGCAAACCCATTCTTCTTTTTTGCCTGGTGGTTCCTAATTACTACCTTTATCTTTGCTTCACTCTTCTCTTTTGATTTACTCTGCCATCAGGCCTACCATTTTGGGAAACTGATACTCTGGAATCCTGGAGTCATCTGTGACCTAGGTCACTAAAGACAGGAGCAATTTAGTAAAAGTATTAATTGAAACTCTTCTCCAAAGCTGTACCTCGGCAGATAAAGTTACACATTAAACCTGCACAGGCTGCCTTGCGCCTCGGAGCAGTCTGAGACTTTCAATATCTCATAAACAGGACCCTCAATCACTAGAATCTAATAAGGCTATAATCATCATTGACACTATAATGATTAAAATGAATAAAACCCATTAAGAAAAGTCATGTTGAGTTATTAAAAGTTTCGCTCTGTGTGATATGTAATCTTTTATCCATTTTTTATGATGAAATCTGTAACCATCTATCCATTAAAGACCATTAATTTACTGCTCTGTGGATGTTACCATGCTCTTTAGTTTAACAGCTTATCATTGATTTCTTGGGGGAGATATTATATTTGGAGGAATACACATGGAACAAAAAGCCATAATGCAGCTGTAAATTTGCCACTCTCAAAACGATCAAAGTCTATCTGCTCTAAGGCAGAGAGGGTTTCCTGAAAAAAGCTGAGAACGGCCAGTGGTCATCATATAGCTTGAGGCGATGCACCCGATAACATGTTTTGTTTTTTTTTTCTTTTCAAAGGCTGCAAATGCTTGAAAGAAAAAAGGTCACGTGCACCGCGGAGGGGAAGAGGGGAACAATAAAATTTCCATTAACTGGAGTCTAGTTAACTGGCTTATTGGCATCTATTAGTAACAAATTGCAAACAAACCTGATCCTATTATAAACCTCTCTGTCTTCTTAGTAAAACGAAGTCCCTGACTGGTCCACATAAGACAGTGGAAGACTACAGATTGTCAGTTGATTCCCTGTATTTTGACTAGAGGTATAAAGTTTCACCCAGCTAATTCTCTTGTGCCGAAGACTGCAGCGTTATTGAAAATATGTTCACCAATACAGCAGAGAGGCACAAGGAAATGGTGTCTGTGTACTTCTGCCCACTTTCTCTTAACCTGGTAACCTTTTCTGAGCAAACACCAATAAAAAAAATCTGAATGATAGAATATGTACACAAGTTTAAAACTAAGTGGTGATGGAGCACCATTAGTAATGTGTACTTTCTCTCATAATGAACTCTGCCTTCAAATCTTTATTACTCATCTCTTCTTCTTAATCTTATTAAATGGCATGTTTTAAAAGACTTTAAAGTCAAATACAGGATGTTAGGCCTCAGAATACATTCTTTGTCTTTACCTGAAGCCATAAGTTGACTTGTTTTCATGCTCAATTAACATTTGTATTTTGTTTTTAATATAGCACTTTAAATCTGACTAACCATGTACGATATTTAAAAATACTTATAATATGAAATATTATAAAATGTAAGATTGTGGGATCCCATCAGCTGAAGGTTAGTTCTACATATTTAATGACAAGCGTTTCATTTAGTTGAGTATGATATCAATGTGAATTTCACTTCCTAAAAGTTGTGTAGGCAGAAAAATAGCACAAAACCTCCCAATATAGTTTTTTTTAAATTTAATTTTTGCCTGGCTATATCCTAGAGTTCTTTTGGGTTTTTAGCTCAATCAGAGCAAGTCTCTATTAGGCAATGGTGCCATGAGCATTCATTCACAACTACTCGGAATATTTTACCTCTTTTAATAACCTTCCCTAGTCCAATCCATATTCCTTCCCTATTCCAAGCCATATTCTGGTCCCACCTCCACACTTACAGGAGTGCCATCGATAAAACTAAAAGGGACTTTCACGCCCAAAGGATGCATCAACCTCAGTTTAACGCCCGAGCCCTCTTTGAATTTGTTGCTACATTAACAAAAACTACCCCCACCCCCTCCCCTGACACTGATCACAAACTAAATGCGACGAGCTTGCCCTGTTTTTTCACAAGAAAATAGAAAGTTTTGGCACATTTCTCCCCCTCTCCCACACGCTCTTAATCCCCCACCACAATCCCCTCCGCAACCTCGCCCACACCTACCACATCCCAAGAAATAAACTTCCCAGCTGCACTCAAGTCATTCGAGACCACCACACAAGTCAAGATAGAATCCATCCTTAAGAGAATCAATCCTGCTGTGCATCCCTCCAATACCATTCCCACCAAAATCCTCCTCATCATCCCTAACTTTATCTCCAAGCCCATTGCTAACATCATTTACAGCTCCATATTATCTGGAATTGTACCAATCCTACTTAAACAAGCTGTAATAAAACCTATTCTAAAAAAACCCTCCCTGGATCCAACTGACCCGGCAACTATCGTCCAATCTCTAACCTTCCCTTCATTTCAAAAATTCTAGAGAAAACTATTAACAGGCAACTAACAAACTACCTAGATGATCACTACATCCTCTTCCCCTTCCAATTCGGCTTCCGCAGACATCATAGCACCGAAACCCTCCTCATCTCCCTTTCCGACTATATTTTGAAAGCCCTTGATAAAGGCCAATCATACATCCTTGCCCTCCTGGATATATCCTCCACATTCGACATGGGTAACCACAACATTGTATTAGACCACCTAAGAAAAATCGGCATATCCGGCTCCGCACTCTGTTGACTTCAATCATACCTTACCAACAGACATGCTCTGCACGTACATGTCCCACAAAGAAACCTAAGATCTGCTAATAAGGCTCTACTAACTGTTCACTCTGTCAAAACAGCATGCCTCACACAAGTTAGGGAGAGAGCACTATCACTGGCTGGCCCCGTGCTATGGAACACCATGCCACTCGAAATAAGGCTGCAGAGAAACTTCAAAATATTCAAAACCAATCTGAAAACCTGGCTATTTAAACAAGCTTTTTATAAAGATAAAGAGAAGGAAAAAAACAGTTCATTGATTAGGATGCACCAAACTAGAAATTGTTATTTGTAACCTACAAATGCACATTAAGGTTAAATTATTTCCGTCTAATATGCTCCCTACAGACAAACTTAATGTACACACATAGTTTATTGAAGTGAATTGTTACCGCACTATGATGGCACATGATTAATTGTAATCTATACCACTTACTTTATTCATTATCGTGCCTTGCTGTAAACCGTTGTGATGGTTATCTAACTTAATGACGGTATAGAAGAGCTTTTAAATAAATAAATAAATAAATAAATAAATAAAAGTGGGCTCTGTAAATCAAAACCCATTAACCTATTGCAAGTTGTCCCCCAAGGTTCCTCCCTCTCCTCCACCCTCTTCAATATATACCTCCTTCCCCTCTGCCATCTCCTATCCGGGCTTGGTCTTCCGCACGACGTTCAGATTCTCATTCCCATAACCGATACCCTACCTAATGCCATGTTGACCTGGGAATCAGCCCTCGCAGCCATCAGCTCCCTGCTCTCTAACAACTACCTTGCTCTCAATACCTCCAAAACAGAGCTCTTATACATTTCACCCCACCATAACAACCCCAACCCTCCCACACCCAACACACCTCCTCCCACCACTTCCTTCTCCCAACACGTTCACAGCCTAGGCATCACCCTGGACAACCACTACAACCTAAAAAAATTCATCAACTCTACCCTTAAAGATGGTTTCTTCAAGCTTCACATGCTAAAAAAACTGAAACCTCTACTTCATCTCAACGACTTTTGCACAATCCTCCAAGCCACCATATTATCCAGAATTGATTAATGCAATGCCATCCTCCTAGGCATCCCTAAAAATGCCCTCCAGCCCCTTCAGATGCTCCATGTCTTCATGCATTAGTGTTTTCACCTTCTGAAGTCTAAATCGCATCACCACCGCTTGCACAACCATCTATGAAGTACAAGTGCTTGTTTTTTGTATACGCCAACACTGGGCATGCTGACTGTCCAAACTTGATGTAAAATTACATTGAAACTGCACAGAGCCAATTACATTGGTTCAAAAAGCCCCTGAGGCAGCTCATGTGAGCGAAACTCGGCCAGAGTCGGGCAAGTTCAATAAAGTCCATTTTTTCCGATTCTACATTGTCATCCTTTGCTGCTAGCCACATTGGATCGGTTACCGGTTTGTTTTCTTGGACCTTAAGTTTCCTGTAAACCAGGGTGATGTTCCCAACATATAAAAATGCTTAAATAAATAAATAAATAAATAAATAAATAAATAAATTGTTGCAGTGAAAGCCCTTGGCTAGGAGCCTCAGACTTCCGATCCCTTCAGATCCTGATATGCATATACCCTGGTTCCAACTACTAGGGGGTCACTATTGAGCAATGACTGAGATGCCCTCTGATGAGAGGCTAGGAATGTGAACACAGCATCTCTAGTCCTGGCTGACATGGGGAATGAAAACTGGAACCTTCTGGAGCACTCTCCTCTCCCCTTGCCTTTCTTCTTCCTTCCCCTTTCACTCAACCTTTCCAACTTCTTGTGACTGAGTCCTCTTCTATCCTTGAAAATTTCTGTTCTTGCTATTGGGCCTATTTATCAAATGGTGCTAATGCATGTGTAGCCCCTGTTCCAGTGCTTGAGCCTAGAAGGTAGAGTACACAGGTCCCAAGGCCAACTCTTGTTTTTTCTTCAAAATCCTGCGGCCCCGGAGTATCAAGTTCTTACTGACCTGGGGGGGAGGGGGAAAATACTCTTCTAGAGCCCAAGTTATCACTTTTTTTTTTTACTTTTCCCTGGGTAGGTCCCTCCTCAATTTCCATGAGAGGGATGTGAATGCTAACAAAATATTCTGGATTTGTATTTCCCAACCCTCTCCTGGAGGCATACCTATCCACTTAGTTTTCAGGATTTCCACAATAAATATGAATGAGATAGATTTGCATTCCCTGAGTATCCAATGTATGCAAATTTATCTCATGCATTTTCATTATGGATATCCTGAAAACCCAACTGGTTAGGGGTACCTCCAGAAGAGGGTTGGGAACCTGTTCTAGATGCTTGAATTGGGTGTCCAAAACAAAACTTTACTGTAGCAATTGTTCACAAGCAATTAGGGGCACTTTACACACCAGTTCTTGGCATAAATGTGCCAGGGAAAAAGGTCACCCTTCAGGGCATGGAAAAACAAGGCTTCCCTGGTGAACAGGAGTTTCCTAACTGGGCAGAAAAATCCCCCTTCAAAAATTCTGGTAAACAAAGTACAGGATCTTAGTCTCTGAATAAACTCCCGCATGTACCTTTTCTCTCCAGTGAAGTCTCCAGATTGTTGGTTTCCAAGTCTAAAAAAATGTTTTTACAGTTCTCTCCGGATGACAGACAGGATCTTTCAGAGAAAAGGTCCAGGCATCAGGAAGCTAAACTGCTCTTCTAGTTTTCCCCACTTCAGGGCAGGAAGAGTGGCAGCAAAAATCTTCCCAAATTTTAAAAATAAATTCTTCACTAAAAAGTCCCCAAATTCTGGAATTTTCTTGCAGCAGGTCAGCAACAGCTACCAACCTCAGGTCGTAGGCTGGAGCGGACAGAGTTTTTCTTATCCTCGCAACCCCAGAAAAAGACTTCCCTGTAATCCCTTCCCAGGACAAGAATTAGGGGTCTTGCTAAAAACTCCATAAATCAGCAAAATCTCAAAAACTACTGCTGGAGACAATCTAATCAGACAGGGAGTGTACTAGAAAGGATTTGTCTCCCAACTCCCCTCGTTTCCAGAATGTGAAGCCTGGTCTTTGAGATAGGCCCAAATCTCAAAAAAGAAAAATTTTGCTTCCTCTCTACTCTAAACCAAAACTGCTACTGCCATACCATGCAATGATGCAAGCTGATTTTACACCAGCAGGGGGCTAACCATTCCATCAATCTCTGTGGATCTGCTGTTCTGAGAATAGTGAAACCTTCCTCCACTATCTAGCTCTTACTCCTAGCTCAAAAGGGTTCTAGAGCCATTTATTGGTGATCCCGAAGGGTAGCCACACTTGTTAACCATTAATCTCAATGAGGCCTACTGATCGACAATGCTTATTAATGCCTATTAACATACATTAGCGTAATTTGATAAGCAAACCCCCTATAATTTTTTCTCCTTATTCCCAACCCCTCATGCACCAATTATCTCCTCTTCCTCAACTTTGCTTTCTTCTTTGTTCTTTTTCCATTACTTCTCTTTCTTTGTTGGTTTCATATCTTTGTTCCTTTGTATTTTTTTTTCCTTTGGTCTTCCCTTTGTCCGTTTCCCCCCTTCATGCTGGGCCTCCTCTTTTCTTAACACTGCTCCCTAATCCAATGATTGTACTAATTTTTTTCTCTCTCCCCATTTCTTTTCCCATTCTCTTTCACTAACCAAATATAAATGGGGTAAATAAAATTAAAATAAATACCTGCCTGGTTGTTGCTGGGGCCATGGGAGCTTGGGGAGCTCCCAGCAGCCAGAGAGAGCCCAGAAGTGCTGCGATGAGTTTATCAAAAATAGATAAATGCCGTTCAGTGTGGCTGGTGCCACACTGCAGCAGCAGCACTGGGAATGCTGCCACTGTCAGCTTAAGTCAGCAGACAGTGTCAGGGCTGTAAACAAAGCCCTGGCATGATTACAGTGCAGGCCAAGGGGGTCCTCACAGACATGGGGCAGTGATGTCAGTGAGAGGCTGCCTACACAGTGCCTGTAGGAAAATTAAATTTTAAAAATTAATAAAATTTAAACAACTGATCTTAAAAGTGTAAAAAGTTGATGTTTCAAAAAGGGAGCATGTAGAGAGGCTCCTATCTGAGTGTCTGCCCCTGGGAAGCACCCCAGCGAACCCAGCACCAATAAATTTAATAAACTTTTGCCTATTAATAAAAATTAACATTTTGCAAGTGTTGGTATGAATTAGGGGTACTTGTGACCTGACCACATCTGGAGTTTGGGGTTAGAAGTGAATATTAATTCAGTTGTCCCACCTGTTTTCCCAGGGGGTTCTTGTGATTGAAAGGTAATTAAAACCTGTCAGAAACTGGGTTTTGGTGGTGGTGGTCACCAGGTGAGATCATATAAATATGGATTTAACCCTTGTTTTGGGGAAAAATTTTATTATGTAAGCTACAAATTAGCTGTAAAAATGTTAAAATAGCTAATATGGTCATGAAAATACACAGGACTATTGTTACATTTATTTAGAAGCTAACCTGAAAGTTTGGTGTGATTTTGAACTGTGCAAGTAGAATTGTTTTTATTGGCTTAATTTTTCCATTCATTTTAATGGGCAATCTAAAAAGTAGTAAAAACAAGTTCCATGCAGCTCTCAGAGAGAGAGAAAAGAAGTCTTTGCCATCCAATATACAATGTCATAGTAATACTAGCCCACCTCAGTGTCTATGCAAAGCAGCTGCATGATCAGGTCTGCATAGCAACACCAAGTTGACGCAAAGCACAGAAAGATTTGAGAAGTAAATTGCCTTAAAAGAATGTTTTGAACAAATTAAAAATTATTTTGAAAGATATGTTCCTTAGATAAGGAGATTTTAAATAGTTCCTTGGTGGATAAGAAGGTTTGTTTTTTTTTAAGTAGATGAAAACTATTTCTTGAAAAGATTTTAGAGAAGTAAGGATATTTTTTGATGATTTTTTCAGAAGGAAGGAGACTGCAGGGAGAGTTATGTTGGAATCTGAGGAAGAGCTATGTTGGAATCTGAGGCAGAGCTGTGTTAGAGACTGCAGGGGAGAGACCTGGTTGCAGGTTCCTGTCACAGAAGCCTAGACTAAGTAGAAGATCACCCAAGTACCCTAGGAAACATTAGCTGTGTGGATGACAGTGTGTGAAAGTGGTGCTTATTGTAATTCTAATCATTTCTGAGGTAAGGAATTAGTTAAGATTAAGGTTAACTTTATATAGCTGGTCCATAGTGTTTTTTGCCAGCTTTGATAGATAAGTGGATGTGAGAAAAGTGGATGGTTGATGACCTGATTCTGAGCTGATTTAATTGAAGCACATACTACCTCAGAAAGAAATTTTTTTCATTAAGTCCCACAGACTTCAGATTGTATACACTCCACCTGTAGATAAAAGTGCTACAGTGTTTAATCACAATACCTGTAAATAAAGATATCTCTGTGTTTCCTTAGAGGAAAAAATATTTGAAATAACTTAGAATATAGAAGTCCTACAACTTGTTCCTGTCTTTATTGGCAAACAAGTGTAGAATGGGAGAAAAAGAGAATGTAATTAAATATTTTCTTTACTTTGTGAATTCTCTCAAAGCCAGCATCCTTAGACAGGGTTGAAATAATTATTTTTTTTTATTTTTATTAGCAAGAACTCCAGTCTTATTTAGATGCACATGCTAGCAACATTGTAGACCAGTGGTTCTCAACCCTTTTTTGGGGTGGACACATTATGTCATGCATGGTTCTCACATGCATGATACACTGAACTTATGAGCATCATGGGGCTAAATGTAAACATATACTCTGCATCCTCAGGAACTCCCTTAACCCCAAACAATGGGTGCAGAGCAGAAATAGGGCATTACCCATGACCATAAAAAAAAAAGATATTCTGGTTCTGATGACATTTCAGTATAAGCAAAACAAACTCCCTTTACTACCAGGCACAATAGCCCTCCTTATGAAAAGACAGTAATTTGCTACTAATGCATATCCTATTGAGAAAACATAACAAATAAGATTGATACCAATGCCCTCATTCTAATAAAATACCTCATCTTGATCACACACACAGAACTGACCTTCACCAATTACAGAAAGACCACAAATTATAAATATGGAGATAAACTGGAATGGAAAACCAAAAAAGCCACTCTGCATGCTGTGCAAACCTGGAGAAATGGAAAGAGAAATATAGCATCTAACATAGTCATAGCATCTGCAATAATGCACACAAAGTAAGTAATTCACACAAATTTATACCCGTATTATGGAACACTCAAATAGTAACAACCCTACCTTTGAAAAAGCAACACTACAAATATTAAACTAGGCCCTAAACACTAATATACTTCCTATTAGGAAAACAGAACAAGTCAAGCTGCTATAGATCCCCACACAGAAATAATTGTAAAGCTATACTAAATAAATGTTACAAAACAGCTGATGAACAGAATAACATCCAACAATTAAAAACACATAAAAATTATTACAAATTGTCCAAATATCAATACAATATTTCAAAACAGCAGAGACATCACATAATACCCAATAATCAAAATGGCAGTCAATCAAGAAAAATCTTACAAACCTCCCTGATCAGTCTCTGTCTCTCACACCCACAAAAGTCACCTCCCTGATCAGTCTCGGCACGCGCAGGTTGCACAAATGTGCACCCCCTTGTGCGCGCCGACCCCGGATTTTATAAGATACGCGCGAACAAAAGTACACCAGCCCCGCTCCGTCCTCCGGTCCCGGGGGCATGGTCCGGAGGCCTCGACCATGCCCCCGGGCCGGCGCCACGCCCCCGGGCCCGCCCCCGAAACACCGCGGCACGCCCCCGAAACGCCGCGTCATTTCGGGAACGCCCCCAGACACGCCCCCTCCCTCCCCGTTTCGAAAGCCCCGGGACTTACGCGCGTCCCGGGGCTTTATGCGCGCTGGCGGCCTATGCAAAATAGGCGCGCCGGCGCGCAGGGGTTTTAAAATCCGCCCCTTAGGGAATAGCCACTGCTATTAATTGCATCTGTGGCATGGGATCTTCTTGGTATTTGGGTACTTGCCAGGTTCTTATGGCCTGGATTGGCCACTTTTGGAAACAGGATGCTGGGCTTGTTGGACCCTTGGTCTGACCCAGCATGGCAATTTCTTATGTTCTTCGTCCCATACACACACACAGGCACAAACACATTCTCTCTCACTTCCTACCCCGTTCCCCATCAGAAGCACAGCAGCAGTTTCCTCCTTCAGCCTCCGCGACAGATGGGCCTCTTCATTTTCCTTGAGGCAGCATGGAGGCTGGTGCAGCTCTATTTCCTGCATCTGCAGTGGAGAGGGTGGGGGGCAGTGCTGTTGCTCTTCCTCCTGCTTCAGGCCATGACTGCATGACCTTTCCTTCCTTCTGCCTGCGCAACCCACCTGTTGTATCTTGTGTTCCAGTGCTTGATCTCTGCTGCTTTCTCCTCTCTCCTTTAATTCTTTAGACAAAGCAGTGGCCTGGCAGCTCTTTCTGTTCTCTTCTCTACCTTTCTGGTATCTGGATGACATCTTGGTGTTTCAGCTAGACTTGCTGAATTCTTACTCCACCGCTCCAGATCCAATAGAAAGCTTTCCAAACTGCTTGTTCACTGCTTAAATCTCAGTTCCACTCAGAACTTTGACCAGGGTTTTCTTCCTTTGATGACAAACCCAGAAATGAGAGATTTCCTCTTTCAACATGGGAATACAGTGTACAGCCAAGAGTACCACCACAGAGGAAGACTGTTTGGCACCACCTGCAATCCACTGTGACTTATAGACAATATATTGACAGCCTCCTCCTTCAAGTTCTTCTCTCATTCTCCCTGGAAACTTCTTTTGGTCACTACCCTAATCCCAGGATTGTGTACCACTGAGGTCACTACTATGGAAAGGGCCTGAGCAAATGGCTTCATCCACTCGCTATACTTTCCAATTCCAACATTTTCTCCTGTGGGAGGAACACAGTGCCTAGTTAAGGTCCCGCTTACATTTCAAAAAGAGATTTCATCTTATTTAGTCAAAAAATGAAACAGCTTTTGCTTTCTCCTTCCCAGGCATCCAGTGGGAAAGTGAATGTTCCTCTTTCCCCCAGAAGAATTTACATATATATTGTAGGGATGTGAATCGTTTTTGAACGATTAAAATTATCGTCAGATAATTTTAAAATCGTCCAAAATCGTTAGAGTGCACGATACAATACAAATGCCCACGATTTATCGTCAGGGGCATTTGTATTGTATCGTTAAATAGGGCACACCAAAAAAGCCCCTAAACCCACCCTGACCCTTTAAATCGACCCGACCCATCGCTATTTTTTTTTTACGGAGGCCCGCACCGCAAAAAAAAAAAAAAAACCCATCTGACCCTTTAAATCGACCCCCCCCCCCCTCCCGACCCGACCCATCGCTAATTATTTTTTTACGGAGGCCCGCGCCGCAAAAAAAAACAACCCATCCGACCCTTTAAATCAACACCCCCCCTCCCGACCCCCCCAAAACCTTTTAAAGTTACTTGGTGGTTCAGGGGGTCCTCGGGGGGCCTCGGGGAGAGAGCCAGGGGGTCCTCGGGGAGAGGAGAGATCCAGGGGGGCCTCGGGGAAAGATTTCCCAGGCATCAGCTGTTCTAAAAAAAAAAAAAATGGCGCCGATGCCCCTTTGCCCTTACCATGTGACAGGGTATCCGTGCCATTGGCCGGCCCCTGTCACATGGTAGGAGCACTGGATGTCCGGCGCCATCTTTACTCATCAGCCCATATTATACTATGGGCTGATGGCCGGCGCCATGTTTAAAGATAGCGCCGGCCATCTTTACTCATCAGCCCATATTAAAGATGGCGCTGGCCATCCAGTGCTCCTACCATGTGACAGGGGCCGGCCAATGGCACGGATACCCTGTCACATGGTAAGGGCAAAGGGGCATCGGTGCCATTTTTTTTTTTTTTTTAGAACAGGTGATGCCTGGGAAATCTTTCCCCGAGGCCCCCCTGGATCTCTCCTCTCCCCGAGGCCCCCCTGGATCTCTCCCCGAGGTCTCCCGAGGCCCCCCTGGACCACCAGGTAACTTTAAAAGGTTTTGGGGGGGTCGGGAGGGGGGGTCGATTTAAAGGGTCGGATGGGTTTTTTTTTTTTTTGCAGCGCGGGCCTCCGTAGGCCTCCGTAAAAAAAAAATAGCGATGGGTCGGGTCGGGAGGGGGGGGGGGGGCGGATGGGTTTTTTTGTTTTTTTTGTGGCGCGGGCCTCCGTAAAAAAATAATTAGCGATGGGTCGGGTCGGGTCGGGAGGGGGGGGGGGTCGATTTAAAGGGTCGGATGTGGTTTTTTGGTTTTTTTTTGCGGTGCGGGCCTCCTAAAAAAATGTGAATTGGAATCGGAAACGATTCCAATTCACATATCTTAACGATCAGATTCGAGCCCCCCCGCAGCCGAATCTGATCATTAAGACGATCTGGCACACGATTCACATCTCTAATATATTGTCACTTTCGTCCCAGCAGATTCTGCCCCTTACCCCCCCCCCCCCCCCAAGAGTATTCCCAAGCAGTGCAGAGGACCCTATCTAGCCTGAGGACTGGAGGGGCTCCTCCTCCCAGGTGCATCCTTCATGCTGCTTGTTGGCTGGCAGAAGCTCCCACAGAAGCAAAAGCTGCCCTCCTCTCCTTGGGCCTGAGCGTACCACCTCCATGAATCTCCAAGGATCAGCTGGCTCTGCTGAATGACTGATCTAATCTTGGATTCTCTTGGTTGCAGTTTACAGTAGTACAGCCTGGGCCATGTGACTAGCCCGAGCAAATAATATTTTATTGTTTACTCTTCAACACACATATATAATTGCTGTAAAATCTGAGCTAAAAATAGAAGTGCATTCGTTGGTCATTCATTCATTTCATGATACGTGCATATCTCTAGTACATGCATAAGCTGTGCATGTACTATGGTAGGCTACGTGTGTACTAGAGATACACGCGTAACGTGAAATGAATCACCAATGAATGCACATCTCTAAGGAAGATTTGAGAGAAATTAATTAAGTGAGTGGATGTACCCAGGATAGGCAATGGGTACAATGACAGTTTATGAAGCAGGGCTTTGTCTAAGATTCATTCTGGCAAAAGGTAAATTAACTATTAAAATGCTCATAATTCTTTTAATGATGCTCATGAGTTTAAATTAAGCATTATGAAATTTTTAAATAGACTTTATAAGAAAAATAGTAGCAATTCTGGTACATGAATTTATTTTGATTTAAATATGAGCTTTTTAATTAATTATAACATTTTAGAAAAAGGTGCCAAAAAACTAGTTCTGTGGGAGAATGATGAGAAAACAAGACACCTTGCAAGTTTTAGTGAAAAAGTGCTTTGCTGGAGAGCTGCAATCATGGACTGCTGAGTCAGCTTTTTTTTGCACATTACAGGTGGCGAGAGCCATAAAATCTTGCTGAGCAGAGTTATTGCAATTATATGGTTTCATAAATATCATAAAGTTGTTCTCATCAGGTGAATATTATAGTTTAAAGTCATCCATATTACAGCATCTACAAAGTAGCTATTGTGGGTCAGAGGACCTCCAGAATGTAACCTGTGACTAGGTTAATCCTTGGGAGGTCCATATTCAGCCACTGTACAGCTTGGCAAGTTAGCCAGATAAATGTATCATATATTCAGTGGTGTGGCTGCATTGCTGAATATATCCAGTGGTCCTAAAGTTAGCCAGGTAAGATTATCTGGCTATCTTTAGGACAGATCTACATAACGACCAGACATAGCCAGATAACTTATGTGGCTAACTCTCAACATCAGAGTTAGCCAGATACTTTTCAGTTATCCAGCTAAATACTTCTGAATATGGAACTCTAGGTGGTCCTAAGTCAGCCACTGTGTACCTCAGCAAGTCACTCGGATAAACTTATTCAACTAACTTAGCCTATAAATTCAATGGTGCGGCCATGCCTCTGAATATATCTGGCTATCCTAAAGTTAGCTGGCTAAGATTATCCGACTAATTTTATGATAGGTCTATGAGGCAACAAGACCTAGCCGAGTAATTTATAGGGCTACTCTGAATATTGAAGTTCATCGGATAAGTATCTGGCTAACTCAGCTCCTCCCCGTTACACCCCCAGAATACCTCTGACTTATCCGGCCAAATTTCTGTGTAAAAATGTATCCAGCTAGAATTTAGCCCGATAAGTGCCCAAATATTCATTTAGCTGGATAACATTTGAGTTATGGGTTTAAGTCATGTCCCTTTGCATTGACTGAAAAGTTTAGATTTCATAGGGTCCATATTGAGCCACTAGACAGCTTGGCAAGTTAGGCGGATACAATTATTTGGCTAAATTTACCAGGATATTCAGTGGCACGGAAACGCCGCTGAATGTAATTGGCTATCTTAAAGTTAGCCAGATAAGTGTACCTGGCTACCTTTAGGACAGCCCTGTGGCCCAATGAGAATTAGACGGATAAGTTATTTGGATAACTCATCTCCTCCTTGAACCACCCATTCACCACCCCCAAGTTATCTACTTAAAAAAGTAGCTGGATAAGTCACTTATCCAACTGAGTGGCACCTGCTAACTGTAGCCAGATATTCAGCTGCACCACCTAGCCGGATAAGTCTGACTTATCTGGCTATTTTTTTTTTTTTTATATCGGGCTCTCTATTTCCTAGGCATAAATTTCACAGAAGAAATATCTAAGGTTGATGAACAAGGACTATATTTTTATTGATACTTCTGCATTGTTTACAAAACTTCAAGTTACATTTGATAAGAATTTTTCCTTAGGCACAGGGCAGGTTAATTTTGTTTTAGATCAAATCACAGTGTTGAAACATGTCTTTTAACACTGTTGAATGATTTGAGGAAGGCTCTTGATAGAGGCAATGACTCTCTTCTGATCCTTCTAGATTTAACAGCAACTTTTAACACTGATATTTATCAAATTTTAATCAATAGGATCATAGAGATTGGAGTAAGGGGCTTAGTGTTGCATTGGTGTAAATCCTTCTTCAGTGGTAGATTTCAAAAAGTGCTTTATCATAAATTGTCATTGGGCACATGGCATTTGAATTTGGGCACTCACAGTGGTCAATATTGTCTCTAATTGTATTCAATATTTAGAGAGAATCCTTGAGGGGAATTTTAACAAGACATGATCATAAATCAGCAGTGGATTTATAAAATTTGTGTTTGGACAGATTAAGTATTTAGCTATGACAAACCAAACTAAAATTGAATGGCTTAAAAACTGAGTGATCAATATTCAAAGTGTTTGTCCAGGTAAACTTTGGAATTACCCTGACAGAACCTGAGTTTTTTTAATATTTCCTCCTCTTCCCCAGCTAAATTGTAACCAGGCAACCCATTAACCACCCAAAATTTAACCAGGTAGAAAGATGCAGCAGTGGAGGCGTTCCAATGGCAGGGTTTCACTGAGATTAAGCGCTACCTAAACAAAGCTATCCGAATAACAGCTGTCCTAAAGTTCTAACATACCCTGGATAAGTAGTGAAAAATAAAGGTAGCAGGCCTGCAGCACCCAATACTACTTCCCTTCCATCCTCATGATAAAAAATCCCAAACACTGTTGTGAGCTGAATGATGACCCAATCGTCTCCAATCCCACTCCCCCAGGTGAAAAAAAAAAACCTATATGGGGCCAAATGGTGCTAGTCCTACCTCCTCCCACTCTCCAAGATTAAAAAAAAAAAATGTAGCAGGCCAATCCTCCTCCATACTTCAGGATACAAAAAAATTTGTAGATGATCCAGTGACATCAATCCCTACCTTAGAAAATGTGTAGGAGCAAATGCCTACCCCCAGAACCCCAAAAGTGTCCAGGAAGCTCACTGGGAGGCAGAGAGGGTCTTACCTCCTCTCACTAAGCTGAATATTAAGTGCTGGTAGGGTTGAAAGCTCCCAGCATTTAAAATTACATTTATTAACTACACTCTGGGGTGAACAAGCCAATCCCCGTTCAGAACTAAGTGCCGAGCGGGGACTGACTCCTTCCCCGTCAGTGGGTCCTGAACGGAGCTTGGTCCCTTTGTTGCTTTTAATTGTAAACCACTTTGATTTATTCTTTGGAAAGGTGGTATAACAAAATTACTAAACTAAACTAATCATCTTAAAAAAGAATTGAAACAAATCTATCAAAAATCAGAGTACATTTTACAATCCTTCACCTCGTGCTTAGATCAGAAAGAGCTGGGCATCCTAGCTGCAAACTCTCCCATGACGCTTTCCCATCAACTTATTGTTTCTCTTGAACTTTACTGCAGATTCAGGGTTGATGGATTTTGGCTGACTTTTCAGAACTTAAAAAATAATCAGAAATAGAGATTAACAATATTTTAATAATTCCCTTGATTAGTTTTCAGTGGTTTCTGCTCTCTTCCGCAGGTCCAAATAGCATGAGCGAAAGATGACAGCTGTCAGAAAATACAAGCAAGTCATGAAATGCATTACAATGGCACTGGGAAGGGGAGGAGGAAGACAGAGGATTGATGTTAGAGGGATAAGAAGGCGAAAGAGAAGCAGTAGAATTATAATTCTGGGGAACAATTTTTAACATAATTCCTGTTGAGTTTGATTTTTCAGCTGTTTTAGACTTAAATAGGCATGCTGATTTCAAAACTGCAGTTAGTTTTCTTCTATTCACGTCAAGTTTTTTCTCTACATCTTAGGTCTGGATTTATCAAAATGCACTAAATATCGCATTTGATAGGAAAAGCAGCATGTTTTATGGTAATAGCTCACTTTGTGATAAACAGCCTATCTTAGCGCTTCGCATAGGTATTACCGCAAACTGCGATAACTTTTTCGCACTTTGCGGTAAGTGCCAGAATTGTTGTGATTCCTACCTGTAATTCTTATCCCTGTTTTCTGTGATGTGGGACAGCAGAACTCGTGAGAAGCATTGGTGCAGTCAAATTGGCCTCCAAGATCTGACCTCAAACCTGGTGATCCAAACATTCTACATGAACCACTTGTTGACAGAAAGAACATTATATTCCCACCTCTGCACATAAAACTGGGTCTCATAAAGCAATTTGTTAAAGCTTTGCCAACTGAAGGAGACTGTTTCAAGTATCTCATTTTGGCATTTCCTAGCCTGTCATTTGAAAAGATAAAGGCCTGTGTGTTTGATGGTCCACAGATGGTCCACAGATTCGGTAGCTGATTAAAGATGAACATTTCATCCGGACAATGTCAGAAGTCCAAAAGAATGCTTGGTTGTCATTCAAAAACCTTGTCAAGGACTTTCTTGGAAATACATGAACACAGAATTACACCGAAATTGTCCAGAAACTCTTGGAGAGCTTCAAAATGCTTCGTTGCAACATGAGCATCAAGGTGCATTTTCTGCATAGCCATCTTGCTGACTTCCCGAAACACCTTGGTGCAGTCAGTGATGAGCAAGGTGAACGATTCCACCAAGATTTGAAGGTCATGGAGGCACGGTATCTGGGTAGATGGGATGTACATATGATGGCTGACTATTGTTGGTGCATCAGGCGAGATTGTCCACAGATTGAACACTGCCGGAAAAGCTAGAAGCGTAAATTTTTACCTTAATATATATGTTTGGTAGCAGAATTTTACTACTTGTACACAATTTGACTTACAGTAACAATATATAGCCTTTGTATGAATAAAATAACTCTAAATAAACAGTATATTCAGGTAATGTTTTCTTTTATTTCCTTTGTATGCACATTTTGTATGATTTTTGGGACAAAGGGAGGGTATCCTGTACCTTAAAAAGTTGACGTGATAGAGAAAAACTGGGGTCATTTTTGGATTCAGATGTCAAAAGTTAGTAAAAAAACAAGTGTCAGATCTAGCTCAATGAAAATTGTGTTCCCCAGTGTTCTGTATGGTGGTAAGTTAAAACTCCCCTAGTTTCTGTTGAGCCCTTTTATATGAGTTCTGAAGTGTTGATACATTTCCATCTTCTCTAGAAAGACATGCACATCTCTACTAATATCTAAGTAGAAAAGCATGTCTCCTTTCTGAGCTGCAATGAGCAGGACCTAGAAATGCTGGTCAGGCAATGCCTTGCAAGTTTAGTTGGTATCCAGATGGGAGATCAGAATATTGCCTTACCTAAAGTAATAAATGCAAAGGAGATAGCTTGCAGCACTTACCCATTAAACAATCTTTGTTGTTTTAGATTTCAATAAAACAGTCTGTGAAATCTTTTTATTAAAGCCTCAGAGGAAGCAGGGAGCAGAAGGATGAATGCCCTCAGCTATTTTCTTTGTGTGATTCTTGACTTCATTATTATATATAGCAGAAGTACACACCCTGGTGCTCAAGGCCTCAAACAGGTCTGGATTTCAGGATATCCATAATGAATATCCAAGAGATATATTTGCATATACTTAGGTCGATTTTCAAGTGGTTTGTGCAGCTAATTTTGGGAATTAGTTGGACAAAACCTGAGATTTGAATATTTTCCCCCTGCTCCCTGCTTACATTTTGTCTGGCATTACCCACACAAAAATTAGCTGGCAAATAAAGGCAGCTCTGGGTGGCTTCACTTTATCCAGGTGGTGCTGATAAAGTTGGTCAGCTAAGTCTACTTGGACAAATACCTTTCATAAGGTTATCTTGATTACTTTATTGGAGTAAGAACATAAGAACATAAGAACATGCCATACTGGGTCAGACCAAGGGTCCATCAAGCCCAGCATCCTGTTTCCAACAGTGGCCAATCCAAGTCACAAGTACCTGGCAACTACCCAAAAACTAAGTCTATTCCATGTTACTGTTGCTAGTAATAGCAGTAGCTATTTTCTAAGTCAACAATTAATAGCAGGTAATGGACTTCTCCTCCAAGAACTTATCCAATCCTTTTTTAAACACAACTATACTAACTAAACTAACCATGTCCTCTGGCAACAAATTCTAGAGTTTAATTGTGCGTTGAGTGAAGAAGAACTTTCTCCGATTAGTTTTAAATGTGCCACATACTAACTTCATGGAGTGCCCCCTAGTCTTTCTATTATCTGAAAGACTAAATAACCGATTCACATCTACCTGTTCTAGACCTCTCATGATTTTAAACACCTCTATCATATCCCCCCTCAACTGTCTCTTCTCCAAGCTGAAAAGCCCTAACCTCTTTAGTCTTTCCTCATAGGGGAGCTGTTCCATTCCCCTTATCATTTTGGTCGCCCTTCTCTGTACCTTCTCCATCGCAATTATATCTTTTTTGAGATGCGGCGACCAGAATTGTACACAGTATTCAAGGTG
Organism: Rhinatrema bivittatum; assembly: GCF_901001135.1. Taxonomy (NCBI): domain Eukaryota; kingdom Metazoa; phylum Chordata; class Amphibia; order Gymnophiona; family Rhinatrematidae; genus Rhinatrema; species Rhinatrema bivittatum. The sequence goes on along the minus strand of NC_042616.1, from coordinate 218,298,843 downwards.
GGGTCTCACCATGGAGCGATACAGAGGCATTATGACATTTTCCGTTATATTCACCATTCCCTTCCTAATAATTCCCTACATTCTGTTTGCTTTTTTGACTGCCGCAGCACACTGAACCGACGATTTCAATGTGTTATCCGCTATGATGCCTAGATCTCTTTCTTGGATGGTAGCACCTAATATGGAACCTAACATTGTGTAACTATTATTTTTCCCTATATGCATCACCTTGCACTTATCCACATTAAATTTCATCTGCCATTTTGATGCCCAATTTTCCAATCTCACAAGGTCTTCCTGCAATTTTTCACAATCTGCTTGTGATTTAACTACTCTGAACAATTTTGTATCATCTGCAAATTTGATTACCTCACTCATTGTATTTTTTTCCAGATCATTTATAAATATATTGAAAAGTAAGGGTCCCAATTCAGATCCCTGAGGCACTCCACTGCCCACTCCCTTCCACTGAGAAAATTGTCCATTTAATCCTACTCTCTGTTTCCTGTCTTTTAGCCAGTTTGTAATCCATGAAAGGACATTGCCACCTATCCCATGACTTTTTACTTTTCCTAGAAGCCTCTCGTGAGGAACTTTATCAAATGCCTTCTGAAAATCCAAGTCACTACATCTACTGGTTCACCTTTATCCACATGTTTATTAACTCCTTCAAAAAGGTGAAGCAGATTTGTGGGGCAAGACTTGCCTTGGGTAAAGCCATGCTGACTTTGTTCCATTAAACCATGTCTTTCTATATGTTCTGTGATTTTGATGCTTAGAACACTTTCCACTATTTTTCCTGGCACTGAAGTCAGGCTAACCGGTCTGTAGTTTCCTGGAACACTTATCTGAGTAAGTCCCTCTGAATATCTGGTTAAAGTTATCTGGGTCACTTTTGCCTGATAACTTTCCTGCTCACCGCCACACTGAATATTGATCTCACTGTTCTAAGAATAGGTTCATTTGCAGCCCTTAAAGTCTGACATTCAGAACTTCCTCCCTCTCATTAGAGAATATAGAATTTTGTATAGGATATCTAATTTATTTTCCCATCTAGGGGTTCCTTGCCTACTTTCTTCCTAATATCTTATACTACTATTTCTACTTTTCATTTTCTATAGCACTACTGGACAGACACATTGCTGTATAGACACACAAGAGATAGTTCCTGCTCCTTGGAGCTTACAATTAGTCAAATCACATGGACCACACAGATAAGAGGCTTTGGGGAATGTATTTATTATAGAAAACATTAGGGATGTGAATTGGGCTTCGGACGATTGAAAATATGGGATGATATTTTCAAAATCGTCAGAAATCAGGGGCTCCCGATAAGAGAACCCCACGATTTTGTTCCTGGGGTTCTCTTATCGTTTTGGGGGAGGGTGGGAAAAACGGCACACCAAAACAATCCCTAAACCCACCCCGACCCTTTAAAACTGTTCCCCTAGCTTTCCCCACCCTCCCAAACCCCCCCAAAACTTTTTACAAGTACCTGGTGGTCCAGTGGGGTTCCCGGGAGCCATCTCCCGCTCTCGGGCCGTCGGCTGCCACTAATCAAAATGGCGCCGATGGCCCTTTGCCCTTACCATGTGACAGGGTATCCGTGCCATTGGCCGGCCCCTGTCACATGGTAGGAGCACTGGATGGCCTGCGCCATTTTTAAAGATGGCGCCAGCCGTCCATTACTCCTACCATGTGACAGGGCCTGGCCAATGACACGGATACCCTGTCACATGGTAAGGGCAAAGGGCCATCGGCGCCATTTTTATTAGTGACAGCCGATGGCCCCGAGAGCGGGAGATCATTCCCGGGACTTCCACTGGACCACCAGGTATTTGTAAAAAGTTTTGGGGGGGTTCGGGTGGGTGGGGAAAGCTAAGGTAACAGTTTTAAAGGGTCGGGTGGGTTTTTTTGTTTATCGGCTCGGGCGCAGCCGATAAACCAAACCGCGATTGGGCCACACAAAAAAAATAACGATGTGAATCAGAACCGGAATCGGAACCGATTCCGGTTCCGATTCACATCTCTAGAAAACATGGTCAGAATCAGCAAGGCTAAGATCTGGGAAGTGCCAACCTCGAAAGATATTTATGATCTAGGAGGACAATTTTGATAATGCCTACAAGCTTATTTTGAAAAGGAAGCATCTAGCAAAGTTTCCCTTTGAAAATGTGGCAGGTAATTCACAACATAGGTTCAAAAGTACCCGCATGCTTTGCCCCTACCTGCACGGAAACATGGGAGTGTGTGCAAGGCATGCACTGGAAAGTACACGTGGAGATGTGCAAATGAAAATCTTAGTGTGCATTCACTCCCCCTACCAATCCCTGCCCACATTTTTATGCAGGTGGAAATCTGCATGCTGTGATACAGCACACATAATGTTTACACACACGTATAATGAAAATCAGAAATCAAATCATGCCTTGATGCTGGTAAACACGGGTTTATCTACATAAATGCTTTTCATAATTGGCCTGAATGGATTAGAAAATGCTCCATAGGACCTCTGGGTCCTGTACATCTATTTAGGATTATAAAGATAAAACCTTGAAGCTTTATAATGAGCTTCTTGGGTCCATCTGTCTGTTACCATAGTAATGCTTGCTCTGCATCCAGGCCTGATGGCACATGGTACAGCTGGGAGCAGGCAGAAGAACAGGTCTCTGCACTCTTCCTCCACCTGCTGCCATGCTGGACCTCAGCCTCCTCGCCTCTCACCCACGCCACCTTTTGTATCGTCTCTCAGCCACCTCACCACCATGCTGTTCTCATGTTGAGCTCCCAATGATGGCATTCGCTCTCCTTCCCTGCCCTCTCCCACTCTAATGCCACACGTTCCCCTTGCTTCACCCCTTCTTCAGTGTTGCTGCTTATCCTCCTTGCCTCACCCCTTCCTCTTTGCCTTGCTCTCTTTCCTGATGACGCTTCTTGTCAGTCTCATCTCACCCCCTTCCCCAGATGAAGCCTCCTGTCTTCCTTGCCCTTTACCCCACCTCCTCAGTGATGCCACTCATTCTTCTTGGCCTGCTCTCTCCCCCTAGCGATGTTTCTTTTCTTTTTTTCCCAAGCTACTTCCCCCATCGACCTCCTCCACTTTGTCCCATGGCAGCCATGGTGCTTGCATCTTCTTGGCCAGTAACCTCCTCTCTCCAGTGATGGTTTTGCCTCCTCATTTCACCCCAAAACCCAATGACACCTTTACTCCCCACCCCTCACCCTAGAATTCCTTCACCTCCTTCCACTATCCCCTTCCCTGTGATGCACAATCTCTTTACTCTACCCCATGACACTGCTTCTCCTCACAATGACGCTGTTCTTTTTCTCCACCCCATGATGATTCTCCTACACCTCTACTTTCCCCATACAGTCCTCTCCCACATTTTTCTCCCTTGTGAAGTTCCTCCTCATCCACCTTCCCTCGTGATGCGTCTCATTTTCCTTCTCCATTGACATGTCTCCTCATCGCTGTGCTGCTCATCCAATCCCCACTTCCCACCAATACCTCCATAAAACAACTTGGCACTGGCTGGCCCTGAAACTGGTGTCTTATTTTGTTTAGCTGGGGATCATTTCTGCACCTTTCATTCTCAGAGAGCCCAAAGAAGGAGGAAGGGAACCACGGGGGGAGGAATGTTTTTGGCTAATAGTGCACATTATTAGCAAATAGCACATTATTTGCCACAAAAAAATCTGAAACTTTTCAGGGTTTTCGGAGGCATCATCCATTTGTTTCATTTGAAACAAAAAGTCTTTTTTTTTTAAATTCAGATTCCCCATTCATTTTATATGAATGTATACCCCTATTCCCTGACACTTGACTTGCCAAGGAGTATTTTTAGCAAGACTCATGAGTCCATGTTGACTCATGTTCTTTTGTCCAGTCTTCCGTACTAGGAAGGTGGCTCATTCCACAATAGGTCCCCCCCCCCCTCCCAGCAAGCAGCTTAATTTCACACCAGGGGCGAGTCATGACTGGTATCCCTGGTGATGAGGAATGAAAACTTATTGTTCCCAATTTTAGGGGTAAGTACTTTATGGAAGCTAGGGGTTTGGGTTGGGGTGGGAAATGTAAGGGGTGGGTTAGGGGGCAATTGGGGTGCAATTGCAGGATGAGGTGGTGTTAAGAGATAGGTTGGGGGAAATTGAGGCAAGTGGGGTGGGGTGTGGAGGTAGGGGGTGTTAGGAGTGGATTGGGGCAATTTGGGCAATTGGGATTGGGTGTCAGGCTTCAGCTGAAAAAAATGGAAAATGCCTTTCAGGAGGTCACAGAACCAGCAATACTGAACACACAACTTTGCATTCCTATTTCTCTGTATAGATTGAGGACTTCAAGAAGAAGGCTCGGTAGCTGAGAAACAAGGAAGGGGAGTAGCTGGATTAGCTGCGTGCCTGATAGGAGGAGGCAGAGGTAATTGCATTAAATGTCCATAAGGGAGCTATCAACATGGTCTATTTTCTGCTTCCATTGCAGGCCCCACTATTGCCCTGCCACTCCACAAGATCCTGTCTCTGTCTAAAACTTCATGAAACCCTCATACACATTAACATTGTCCTTGCCTTTTCCCTGGGCCACAGGCAGCACTGTCATGAAGCACTGCATGTAAAGCACTCACAGGCCTAGCACTGAACTCAAGATGATGTGAGAACCTATTGCTAAAACTCTTACCAGGGATGCTTACTGTAGATTCATTCCCCCTGTAAAACCCCTTTCAGGATAGCTTATTGCTATTGCTGTCTCACTTACACACTGTCATGCATGTAGTTCGCCATGCAGGTCTGTCCAGTAATTCCTATCTTCCCCTCATGTAGCCTTACAGTACCACACAAGGCCAGATAACTTTAAGCCTAACCAGTTAATAGTATATTCGAAAGCTAGCCAGTTAGGCTTAAAATGAACTGGCTAGCTGGATAACTTTAGACGAGTGTATTCAGTGGGACATTTATCCTACTGAATAATTGGGAAAAGTTATCCAGCTAATTTTAGTCAGACAGCTTGTCCACTAGCGGGCTTACTGAATATTGGCCTAGTAATGACTGATGGCTGGAAAATGAATATCAAAACATGAAAAACTTCTGTATAGTGTTCCAATAGTATCTATATCCAAAATAATACACCAATAAAACAATTTCTTTTCACCTCCTGATCTCCAAAACTGGTCAGGCCTTTGGGACAAGTACCACTTCCGCCATGGCCCCCAACCCCCACCCCAAGAAGATGTTAGTCAAAATCTTTTCCTCTTAGGTCATTTCCTCTCCCCTTATAGTCTCAGGCTGCAGCTGAATCAGACAAACTCTCTGCTGACCATTCCCTGGCAGTATGCCCTACCAGTTTCATATCCATGTACAATAATCCCCAGCTCTCTGGACCTTCTTTCTCTCTTCACTCTTCTCCACTTCCTGTAATTCCTATCCTTATGACCCTTCTCCTCAGTTCTGCTCTGAGCCTTCTCTGTGGAGATAACGACCCTACACTGCTACTCAGTGAAGACACTCTGCCTAATGGGGAGTGCTGCTCCTCCATTGTACACTGAAACTATGCTGACATCAGACAGGCTAGGTCTAGTAAGACCCCTGTCATACTGGGGGCACACAGACTAGCTGAAGCCACATACTGTATGGTTGAAAGGGGCCTGGGACATTTTCAATGGGACATAAAATGGTCACATTCTTACATTAACATATGTTACTTTTTGAAATATGAAATGATGCACAAGGTTGATAGGACCAGCAGTCAAGATCCATGCCAGTTTGTGAGCCCTGTCTGTATATGCCTGGTAGTACTTTACAAGTGCTTCATGATAGCTTTCTCACCCACAGGTGAGTTTGTAGAGTAGCAGATGGTGCTATAATAAGGCCTATGGAGCAGCTATGTTAGCCAAAAAGTAAGGTCCAGTGAGTGTGAAGAGTACATAGCATGTACCCTTTTCACTTTTTGCAGGGCAGCAGACAGGTTTGGACTCCGTTTCTCCTGGATCCAGTGGCCTCCAACAGGCAAGGCAGCGTTCATGGGTGCTGTTTGCAAACCTAGAAGAGGAGGGGGAGGAGAAGGGGGGTGGGTGGGGGTCAGATGATGAACACCCATCAGCACAGCATTGCCATGCTTACATGGAGGAGGAGAACGGTCAATTCATATCCTGTCAGGCATACTGGATATCTGGCAGCATGCAGTTGGCAACTGGGAAGGCAGCTAAGAGGATGAAGACATCTTCTGAGGAAGAAAAGAGGAGGTACAGTCCACTCCAGCAGAGAGCATGCTGCAACTCAACATTAGAATAGTTAAGGAAATAGCAGGCCTCAGGCATGACTTACAGGGTGTGAAGAATGTGGTCAAGGAGGAGATACAAAGTGTGCAGCAGGAGCTGAGGGACATGCATAATGAAATATAGGCCTAGACTGCAGATGCTACAGCAGAAGCCACTCTGCCATCTGCTGCTACCATGGAAAACTTTGTGGTATCCGATGCTTCCCTGGAATGGATGCAGCCCTGCCAGCCTTTGCTGCATCACCACCCTGCATGGTGCTTTCCCATGCCAGACTTCTACCTAGCCTGTTGACAGCTCTCCCTCTTGCTTCACCACTGCTCATGATGGTCCTGCCTCCTCACGTGCCAACACTACCCACACTGATGTTACCTCCAGAAACACCACCCCCATCACTGCAGAAATAGTCTCCCCCCACTCTCCGAGGGCACAGGTGGGATCCACACCCTCTGCCATGATGGGAATGGCCTCACTATCAGGCCGATACAGTACAGTGCACTCAGGTGGAGCGCACTGTTAACCCGCATTTGGACGCACATTTTCGACTCACTAGCTTTAGCCCTTATTTAAAATTTATTTATTTAAAAATGTTTATATACCGCTTTTACAATTCGAAAGAATTAATCAAAACGGTTTACAACCAAACATGCATAATAATAAAAACATAACAGTTAAAACAAATTAAAACTAACATTTAAAATATTAACACAATAAACATTCAAGACCTGCGGTTTTTTAAACAATAAAAATAACAAGCGGAGTGAGTGAAAAAGAAATTTCGTATGGGTATTATGTGAATTGTAGAAGATGGAACTATTGTAATGAATGAATGAATGTTTTTATTATGAATTAGAAGATAAGGAATATGCTTTCTGAAATAGATAAGTCTTAAGTGATTTTTTAAACTGTTGAGCAGAAGAGGTGAGACGAAGATGATCTGGGAGTGAATTCCATAAAACAGGACCTGCAACTGAAAATGCTCTTTTTCTGGTTATTTCGAGTTTTGCCAATTTGACGGTTGGGATATCTAATAAATTTTTTGAAAAGGATCTGAGATGTCTAGAGGGTTTATATATACGGAGATTTGTACATAGCCAAGTAGAAGTGGTGTTATAGATAAGAGAATGGATGATTGATAATACTTTGAATTGAATTCGATACTTGATCGGTAACCAATGAAGAGAAAGTAAGACCGGAGTAATGTGAGTTCTACGTGAGGTACCTACAAGCAACCAAGCGGCAGAATTCTGGATCAATTGTAAAGGGTATAAAGCAGAGTTAGATAATCCTAAGAATAAGGCATTACAATAATCCATACCCGAAAAAATTAGGGACTGTAAAACTGTACGATAATCGTTGAAAAACAGAAGAGGTCGAATTCTTTTCAATAAATGCAATTTATAGAAGGATTTTTTTGTTATATTAGAAATATGATTAGCCATAGAAAGGTTGGAGTTAATTGTAATACCTAAACTAACAGAAGAGGTGCTGATAGGGATTTGAATATTTTTGAAGCTTAAATGAGAAGGAGGGCCTATGATAGATTCTGAAATAGATGAGAGATGTGTAATCGTGGTTTTTGAAGGGTTCAATTTTAGACGATTGTGGTCTAACCAGGTATTGATAGTAGAAAGGACCAAAGATATTAACGAAAAAGTTTCCGACCATGAATTATTAAAAGGAACGAGCAACTGAATATCGTCTGCATAAATACGAAAATAAACATTTAGAGTTGTGAGGATGTGACAAAGGGGAAGCAGATATATATTAAAAAGTATTGGAGACAGAGATGAACCTTGTGGAACACCAGTTGTGGAAATATATGAATCTGAGCAATGATTGTTAACATGTACATATAAAGAACGGTTAGTTAGAAAAGATCGAAACCAGGAAAGAACAGTAGATTGAATGCCTATGGACTGTAAACCTGATAGGAGTATTTGGTGATTCAGGGTATCGAACGCAGCGGAAATATCTAAAGAAATGAGGATATAATCTGTGTAGGCGTCGAACCCATGAAAAACTGTATCAAAACATGATAGTAATAAAGTTTCTGTCGAGTGGCCTTTCCTAAAACCATGCTGGCCTGCATGCAAAAGATCATTATCACTTAAAAAATTAGAAAGTTGATTTAAGACCACCGATTCAATAAGTTTGGCTAGTGAAGGGATCAATGCTATTGGTCTTAGATTACTAAGATCTAAAGGATCTTTTGATTTATTTTTTTGAATAGGAAGAATTGCGATTTTCTTTAAATTATCAGGAAAAATACCAGAAGATAAAGATTGGTTGACTAAATCGCTCAGAAACTGACATGTATAGGGAGCAATAGCTTTAAATAATTTTCCTGTACAGGGATTGAGAGGAGAATTGGTTGTTTTTTGTTTCTGTATTATTTTCAGAATAGAGGATTCCGAAATAAGGTCAAATTCAGTCCAGGATAGCTACAATGGAGGATCTTTGAAAATAGGAACTGGCAAATGCTGAAATTCTTTAGAAATTGTTTCAATTTTGTTTTGAAAATGACATGCTATTTTATTACAGTCATCTATGTTATTCAGTAAGGGGGTAATAGCGAGTCAAAAACATGCGTCCCACCCCCCCTGAACCTAATAGTGCCCGCAACATGCAAATGCATGTTGATGGCCCTATTAGTTATTCCCACGCGATACATAAAGTAAAATGTGCAGCCAAGCCGCACACTTTACTTTCAGAAATTAATGCCTGCCCAAAGGCTGGCGTTAATTTCTGCCGGCGCCAGAGAAGTGCACAGAAAAGCAGTAAAAACTGCTTTTTTTTGTGCACCCTCTGACTTAATATCATAGCGATATTAAGTCGGAGGCCCCAAAAATAAAAAAAAAAGTAAAAATTAAAAAAAACAAATTAAAAATCGGTCTGCGGGTCGGAAGATGGATGCTCAATTATGCCGGCGTCCATTTTTCGAACCCATGGCTGTCAGCGGGTTTGAGAACTGACGCCGACAAAATTGAGTGTCGGCTGTCAAACCCGCTGACAGCCACCGCTCTTGTAAAAAAGGAGACGCTAGGGACGCACTAGTGTCTCTAGCGCCTCCTTTTACCACAGGCCCTAATTTGCATAGGCCACCCTCCTGAATCACGCGCCCAGGAGAGTGGCCTGTGTGCATGCCGGGAGAGCGGGCGCTCGCCAGCTCTCCTGTGCATTTTTCTGAATCGGCCTGCTAGTGTGGTAGCTGAAAAGTTGATGCCCACACTGCTTCCAAGCCATCTTCTCTGCAGCCAAACATCCCCTTGCTGGAGCAAAGCAGCCCTCCAGCAGCTATCAACCTCTATCATTCCTCCAGTTTCGATGCCCATGAAAGGCATAGTCAACAGTGATCAGACACCACTGCAGATGAGCATGAGACTGAGATAGGTGAAGACAGCGGAACTTCCCTCCCGCTGCAAAAAAAAAAAGAGGGTGACCAAGGAAGCATTAACTGTATATAATTTTCAACACTTCTATTTCTCTTGTATATAAATGTACCTATGCCATCTAAAATTTCTTTGTATCAGAGTTTTCTTTTCCTATATAGCCTACTGTGGAGTCTGGTGATGTATCTCCTGCAATTCCTCCTGGCTCAGGTTGTGTGCCTTCTTCTCTGCCTCTTCTTTTTCTGGATGATCTTGTCTAGATGATCTTTTTGCCAAAGTCTCCAATGACCTGTTTATGGCTAATGCCAAAGGCCTTTACTCACTTCTTATCTTCCTTGACACTAGGGGTATGCATTCGTTTGCAACATATTGGCAATCCGCAACGTATATGTCCCTATTCGTTGTATTCGTGGGGTCGTGAAATGTATCGCGATTCCCCATGAATATAACATATCATCCGTTCTATATGTTTGGCGCCGCGCGCTTTTCTTCACCGCCATTTCAAATCGGAGAACGCCATTTGGGTATATCCATAGCCAAAAACCAGCCCTTTCCTGTGAGTCATCAGTGACCTCACAGCCCTGTCAGAGTGGGTTGGACAGGTTGGCAAGGAGACCAGAATGCAACGTATCAGCAGTAAGAAGTTTTGCAATGCAGCCAGTTTTGCAATGCACTCAGTGGTTGGTGACGCTTTTCCTGATGACCCAGCACTATATATACTTAAGCATGTGGCGTGTCATGCACTTTCTTTGCAAGGGTGATCTGGGGAGGCTGGGAGGTGGTCTGTCTCTGCAGAACGTGGATGCACTCAGAGCTAGTCTGAGTTCTCAAATCTGTATTCAATTGCTAGATAGGCTAGTTACTTAGATAGAAAAAGATATTTGTGCTTCATTTGGCTGCAGTGCCAGCTAGCCCTGTTTTTTTTTTTAAGCACTTTTTTTAGTTGTTCTGAGACGGTCTGTCTTTGCCAGGGAGAAAAGCTGCTAGCAGTGGCATTTTGTTTAATTCACCCTCTGAGGTAGGTTGCAAGCACCATTTGGGTGTTGTGGGTGGGAGAGATATATTCAATTTCTAGCTAGTTTGCTAGAATTGCCATTGAAAAATATATTTCATCAATTTTCCTGCTGTGCCAAAAATTCCAGCTTTTTTAACTGCATTTGTTTAATTGAACTCACTCAGTCTCTCTGTGCACTGGGCATCAGTGCCAGTGGGCAGGCAGTTTAGCAGAATCAAGTATACTGGAACAGCAGTGGTCTGTGTGTGCAGCTAAATCCCCAGTGGGCCTCTTTTGTAGTTACAAGCTCGGTGTTTGCACACACATTTCATTAGTGCATATCAAGGCACTGTGCCAGTGGGCACTGGGTAGTTTAGCAGACTCAAGTATATTATTGGGACAGTCTGTGCAGCCAAATCCCCAGTGGGCCTCTTTTGTAGTTACAAGCTCGGTGTGTGTGCACACACATTACATTAGTGCATATCAAAGCACTGTGCCAGTGGGCACTGGGTAGTTTAGCAGACTCAAGTATACTGGGACAGCAGTGGTCTGTGTGTGCAGCCAAATCCCCAGTGGGCCTCTTTTGTAGTTACAAGCTTGGTGTGTGCACACACATTACATTAGTGCATATCAAGGCACTGTGCCAGTGGGCACTGGGTAGTTTATCAGACTCAAGTATACTGAGACAGCAGTGGTCTGTGTGTGTGCAGCCAAATCCCCAGTGAGCCTCTTTTGTAGTTACAAGCTCGGTGTGTGCACACACATTACACATTAGTGCATATCAAGGCACTGTGCCAGTGGGCACTGGGTAGTTTAGCAGACTCAAGTATATTATTGGGACAGTCTATGCAGCCAAATCCCCAGTGGGACTCTTTTGTAGTTACAAGCTCGGTGTGTGCACACATATTACATTAGTGCATATCAAGGCACTGTGCCAGTGGGCACTGGGTAGTTTAGCAGAGTCAAGTATATTACTGGGACAGTCTGTGCAGCCAAATCCCCAGTGGGCTTCTTTTGTAGTTACAAGCTCTATGAGTGCACACACATTACATTAGTGCAAATCAAGGCACTGTGCCCATGGGCAGCCAGTAGGCACTAGGCAGTGACATTAAATCCATAATGTCAGGGAAAGCTAGATGTGGTTGGGTGATTGGGATTGGCAGAGGAGGCACGTCAAAAGGTACTAGTGCCAGTCCCCCATTAAAGTTAAAAAGGGACCTGTTGCAATCTAAACTCTTTGGAGGGGCAGGCACTGGCAGATCCATCCAGAAAAAAATGAAATCTAAACATGATGCATCGCCACCACCTTTTTCTGACCCTGTAGTTTTGGAGGTGAGGGAAGGGGAGGCTGAGTCATGCAAGACAAAATGTCGACACCCAAAAGCAGCAGTGGGACAGCAGTCTTGACTTAGCATTGACAATGTAGCACAGGCACTGTTTGCTTCTGATTCTGATGAAGAATCATCTTGTGTGGGATTCTCATCAGAAACGGAAGAAGTAAGAGCTGGTGAAGTTTTAGGAGGATCAGTTAGTCCTGTCTTAGCCTCCACTTCAGTGCAGCAGGGGAGAGATGAAACTGATGATGAGGAGGAGGAGGAGGAAGAGCAGTCAGCGCAGGCACAGATTGTGACTGAGGCCCTTGGCATTGCTTCTCAGGGTACACCCTCTACTTCAGCTCCAGTGCCAGCAACCACCCCCAAGGCTATACAGAAGGGAGGATCACGAAAGACATCTGCGTTCTGGAGCCACTTTAAATTGACGGAGGATCCGCATTTTGCTCAGTGTAATTACTGTGGCAGGGCTATTAGCAGAGGCAAGCAAATGGGACATCTATCTAATTTTGGTATGACGCATCATATGAAGAGGCAACACCCAACAACAATACTGCCATCTGGGGATGGTGGCAGTACCAGTCAGGGGACCCCTTCCAAGCAGCATAAAGTGGTTGAAAAGGAGCAGAGTAAGCCCACACCCTCAGCCCCTTCTAGCAGTCAGATGGCAGGCCAGCAACCCCCTGACATGTGGCAGAAGTGACAACCCAATCATGGAGGAAATGGGGTGGAGTGCGGTAGCACTATCCCAGGGTAGGAGGCAGGCAGCCTCAAAAGTTGTAACCAGGAGCATTGGGGAAATGATTGCACTTGATGACCAGCCCTTCCAGTTAGTGGAGAATGTGGGTTTCAAGCATTTTCTGAAGGTCATAGTTCCAAATTACAAAGTCCCCTCCAGAACCACATTTAGCAGAAAGGACATCCCCAGCCTGTACAAGCAGTGTCGCAGTTGCATCCAAGCACTGCTAGCTAAGGCACAGGGGAGTGTACATTTCGCCTGTGATATCTGGACCGCCATGAATGCTGCACACTCTTACCTCTCCCTGACAGCACACTGGCGGGACCTGGCTGAAGCAGGGGTAGGCAGCAGCTCTATTACTGAACAAGTATCAGGGTAGAGGTGGGCTTTACGGCACAGCATCCTGACGGACCAGGCCCGTACCGCAGCCAATATTCTAGCATGCATTAGACAGATGCTGGAGGGCTGGCAACTATACCAGCAAGACAGGAATCCTCAGGCAGGGTTCTTTGTCACAGACAATGGTGCAAACATGGTTAAGGCAATAACCAACGGGTGCTTTAAGAACATCCGATGTTTTGCACACACTCTGCACCTGGTAGTGAAGTCAGCTCTGGGGTTGGAGTCCAATGACGAAGAGAATGAATATCTGCATAGCTTAATTCAGAAGTGCAGGAACATAACTGCGCACTTCCACAGAAGTGTGAAGGCGGGGCAGGTTCTCCGACAAAAGCAGACTGATTTGGAGATGCCTCACAAGCGTCTCATTCAAGACATTGCCACCCAGTGGAATTCCACCTTTATGATGCTGCAGAGGTTAGTGGAGCTGCAGACACCCCTTCATGAACTTTCTGATTCAATGGACATAGGTGTGCAGAATCTCCTAGGGCATCATGATTGGTTAGTCTTGAGTCAGCTGGTAAAAATCCTGCAGCCCTTCAAGGATGTCACGGAAGAGCTGAGTTCCAGAAGTGCCACCTTGGCTGACATCATCATATTTTGTTAATTTCCTAGATGGAAATTTGGAGGCTTTTAAACAGGAAGAGGGAATGACAGTTGAGGTGCTGCATTGTCTGGACATTTTGCAGCAGCAGGTGGAAGACAGATTAAGGCCTTTAACAGAACAGAACACATACATGCTCGCCGCAGTCTGTGATCCCCAAGTGAAAGGGAAACTCGCCCTACAGTACGGTTGTCTCCCATTGGTGAAAGACCTGCTGTTAGCAAAGGTCCGTGAACCGGAGCACCATAGACAGAGACAGATTAGGCGTGAAGCAGAGGAGGAAACAGCGGGCACTTCAGAGAGTTGTGTTAGCCCTAGCAGGAGCAGCACTCTGTCAGCAACAGCTAGTACGTCCTCCTCCTCCACTTCAGAATGCCAAAGGCATGTTGCCCATAAAGCTTCATCTTTTGTGCAACGGGCTAGAGAGAAAGAAACTGGCATGAGTGACTCTCAGCCCACCCAAGCAAAGGAGATACCAGCACAGCTGTCAGTGACACGGTATCTCTCAGAGCCCACAGATAACATGCAGACAGATCCACTGGCATATTGGGCACACAAGTCCACTGTCTGGCCACACCTAGCCAAAGTGGCTCAGCGATATCTGTCATGTCCACCAACCAGTGTGCCCAGTGAACATGTCTTTTCAATGACAGGGGATATCTTGAGCCCTCACTGCTCAAGGCTGGCACCAGAGTTGATGGAAATGCTAGTGTTTTTTAAAGTAAACCTGCCTTTGCTTGGGTTCCCAAATTTTCCCTGTGAATGGCAAGATGAATAAAAGCAATTGAAAGCCTTGCAGCAGCTCCAACTGCCTCCTTTGCTCCAGATAATATAAGCACTATAGCACATGTACCTGACCTGAAACGCTGTGCCTTTCTGTCCACTGTCCAGGCCGTACACCCCTACAAGGGCCTGACCTGAAACGCTGTGTCTGTCTGTCCACTGGCCAGGTTGTATATCCCTACAAGGGCCTGACTTCTAATGCTGTGCCTGTCTATCCACTGTCCAGGCCATATGCCACTACAAGGGCCTGACCTGAAACGCTGTGCCTGTCCGTCCACATTTGGAATGTAAGAACATAAAAAGCTGACTTAAGATGTTTGGAGCTTGCATATTTCATATGCTCAATATTTTTCATTACCTTGCCAACAGTAATGTTTCCAGTACTATCGAAAAATGGTGGTAGTTGCACTCTAGTTCATCCTCTGTGTTCCCATTGCTTACAGAGGCACTGTGTAAACCACAAAGTCAACATAGGTTGATATTTTAGATTTGGACTTGAGTAGCGGTTTTCTTATTTCTGAGAGATCTTCATGTCCTCGAACGCTGTGCCTGTCCGTCCAGGCCTAATGTCCCTACAAGGGTTTGACCTCTGTCCTCGAATGCTGTGCCTGTCCGTCCAGGCCTAATGTCCCTACAAGGGATTGTCCTCTGTCCTGGAATGTTGTGCCTGTCCGTCTAGGCCTAATGTCCCTACGTGGGTTTCCGTTTGACCTCTGTCCTTGAATGCTGTGCCTGTCTGTCTAGGCCTTATGTCCCTACATGGGTTTCCATTTGATCTCTGTCCTCGAATGATGTGCCTGTCCATCCAGGCTTATGACCCTATGTGGGCTTGACCTCTGTCCTCAAATGCTGTGCCTGTCCGTCCAGGCCTAATGTCCCTACAAGGGTTTGACCTCTGTCCTCGAATGCTGTGCCTGTCCGTCCAGGCCTAATGTCCCTACAAGGGTTTGACCTCTGTCCTCGAATGCTGTGCCTGTCCGTCCAGGCCTAATGTCCCTACAAGGGTTTGACCTCTGTCCTCGAATGCTGTGCCTGTCCGTCCAGGCCTAACGTCCTTACATGGGTTTCCATTTGTCCTCTGTCCTCGAATGCTGTGCCTGTCCATCCAGGCCTTATGTCCTTACGTGGGCTTGACCTCTGTCCTCAAATGTTGTGCCTGTCCATCCAGGCCTAATGTCCTTACAAGGGTTTGACCTCTGTCCTCAAATGCCGTTCCTGCCCGTCCAGTCCTGATGTCCCTACAAGGGTTTGACCTCTGTCCTCAAATGCTGTGCCTGTCCATCTAGGCCTAATGTCCCTACAAGGGTTTGACCTCTGTCCTGGAATGCAGTGCCTGTCTGTCCAGGCTTAATGTCCCTACAAGGGTTTGACCTCTGTCCTTGATTGTTGTGCCTGTCTGTCCAGGTCTTATGTCCCTACGTGGGCTTCACCTCTGTCCTCAAATGCTGTGCCTGTCCATCCAGGCCTAATGTCCCTACAAGGGTTTGAACTCTGTCCTCAAATGCTGTGCATGTCCGTCCAGGCCTAATGTCCCTACAAGGGTTTGATCTCTGTCCTCAAATGCTGTGCCTGTCTGTCCAGGCCTAATGTCCCTATGTGGGCTTGACCTCTGTCCTTAAATGCTGTGCTTGTCCATCCAGGCCTTATGTCCCTACATTGGTTTCCATTTGACCTCTGTCCTCAAATGCTGTGCCTGTCTGTCTAGGCCTAATGTCCCTATGTGGGCTTGACCTCTGTCCTTAAATGCTGTGCCTGTCCATCCAGGCCTAATGTCCCTAACAAGGGTTTGTCCTCTGTCCTTGAATGTTGTGCCTGTCCGTCCAGGCCTAATGTCCCTACAAGGTTTTGACCTCTGTCCTCGAATGCTGTTCCTGTCCATCCAGGCCTTATGTCCCTATGTGGGTTTCCATTTGACCTCTGTCCTCGAATGCTCTGCTGTCTGTCCAGGCCTAATGTCCCTACAAGGTTTTGACCTCTGTCCTCGAATGCTGTGCTGTCTGTACAGGCCTAATGTCCCTCCAAGGGTTTGACCTCTGTCCTCGAATGCTGTGCTGTCTGTCCAGGCCTAATTTCCCTACAAGGTATTGACCTCTGTCCTCGAATGCTGTGCCTGTCCATCCAGGCCTTATGTCCCTATGTGGGCTTGACCTCTGTCCTCGAATGCTATGCTTGTTCGTCCAGGCCTTATGTCCAGTCCTATCGGCTGAACCCTCATTGCAAAGGGAAACCTCAGTCTCTGGCAATTCAAACTAGTAATCCTTCACAGCATGGATCCTTAAATAAAACAGTTTTCTTTAGTTTCAGGGCAGAGAAGAGAACTTCCTCCGTCTTGCTTATGAAGTCATGATCTGTTTGCAAATGCTTAAATCCTAACAATTTGTACCATTATACACTCTAAGGGCCAACCCATTCCAGGGAGCCCTTTCCTGCTCAAAGGAAAGGGAACTCTCCCCGGATATAGCAGCCTATCTCTTAGCACCTGTTGACCCATGTTCAGAACGAGAAAAGATCTCCAAGGTACTTAGACTGTGGCAAACACGGTGAGACCATGCTCACAGTGAGACCCTGCTCCACGTCGCCACGCTTTGAAGGCTCGTGCTCCACTCTAGGGGCCAACCCATTCCAAGGAAGCCCTTTCCTGCTCAAAGGAAAGGGAACTCTCCCCGGGTGTAGCCAGCCTGTATCTACCCTCTGACCCATGTTGAACCGCTCTTTACATGGAAACCTCCTCCACCTCGGCCTTGAAAATTCTCGTTTGTATATCTGCTAACTCCTCCAGATTTTAAAAGACCAGCGAGAACTCACTAGATGCCAACGTAAACACCCCACTCTAGGGGCGAACCCATTCTAGGGAGCCCTTTCCTGCACAAAGGAAAGGGAACTCTCCCCAGGTGTAGCCAGCCTGTATCTAACCTCTGCCTCTGTGCCTTGCTGCCATACACCAGATGACTCACTCAACTCCTTGTGGTGTTCTTGCCACTATCATGGTTGCTCAGTATGTTGGTGCTAGTCTTTCTGCTTGCTATGTTCCCCCTTTATTGTGCTGTAGGATGTTGATGCCACTTGTCTTGTCGCTTTGTCTGTCGTGCTGCCTTTGAGGGTTCATGCATCTGATATCGGTGCTCTCTTTTGAAGCTGTGGTGTATTTTTGACACTATCACTGCTGCTTTGCACCTCTATTAAAGCACTCTTCTTGCCACTCCTGGTACCCCTTTGCCCCTTTAAAGTACCTTAGGCTATTCATGCCACTTTGGTGCCACTTTGCCACAGTCTAAGTACCTTGGAGCTCTTTTCTTGTTCTGATGATTACTCCCCAGAAGTTTCATCAAAATTGATAAGAAAACCCCAATTCTGCAGCCAAAAATAGGCTGCAAATTCTTCCCCCATTGACTTTAATGGGAACCGGAAAACGAATGCACGTATCAATGGATCGGGGGCGCCATTGAACGAATGTAACGTATTTACCCACCGACGAATATGAATACCGAATTGGACGAATCCGTACCCTCTGCACATCCCTACTTGACATGTTGATTCTCTATCCTGACTTGGATTTTGGGACACTGTCCTGCCTTGGTTCTCTTCTTACCTCTTCTATCACACTTTTAATGTTTCCTCTGGTGGATCCTCCTCTACTTCCATTCCACTATCAATTGGTGTGCCTCAGGTTCTAATCTGGGCCCTCTTCTCCCAATATACTAATTCCCTTGGTAAGCTGATTTTTTCTCTGGCTTTCAGTACCATTTTTATGGTGATGATTCCCAGATTTACTTCTCTACATCAGAAATCCAGTACCAAAACTCAGTCTGCTCATCTGACGTTGCTGCCTGGATGTCCCACTGCCACCTTAAACCCTACTTGGTCAAGATGAAGCTCTTTATCTTTCACCCTAAGCCCACCTCCCCTCTTCCTCCTTTCTCTATTTCTGTGGATAACATGGTCATCTTTTGTCCCCTCAGCCTTTAACCTAGGATTCATCTTTGAATCCTCTTTCTCCTTTTCTACGCATATCCAAAACTCTGCTAAAAAAAGTGTTATTTCGCTATAACATTGCCAAAATTCTTCCCTTCTTATCTGAACACACACTACCAGAACCCTTATCCACACTCTTATCTCCTGTTTATACTATTGCTACCTGCTCCTCTCGGGTCTCCCAGCAAACCATCTCTCTCCACTATAATTTATCCTAAATTTAGCGGTGCAACTTATCTTTCACCAAAGTCGCTGCTCTTCTGAAGTCACTGCATCGGTTCACTATCTGCTGTGCTAAATCTATTTATGCAGTGTTGATGACATTCGAGCGTAATTTCCTTATAAAATAGCAACTAATGCACATATGTGCAAGCCACGGCCTAACATGCCCCGACATGCCCACCTTTTTTGCACAAACTTTTATTTGTGAAGACAGATATATGCATGGATGTGATCCTTTTAGAAAATATGGATTATGTGTGAATGCTTTACATAAGCATGTACAGTATATGTTAGTTTTATACATTTAATTTTTGGAAAATTCACCCCCTGTTGCGGGAAAATTTTCAGTGACTACAGTTTTTAGACATGGTATTGCATGATTCTTCATTACGCACTCTAATGATTTTATTCACCTGCATTAGTTATTGTGAACAACGCCAGGCTTGTAGCTGTGTGTCATGCAAAATGTAAGGCTTCAGAAGATCTTCAAGCAGACTAAGAACCCTGAAAGACTTTAATTTCCCCTTCTCAGGAAAGAATCCAGGAAGCATGGCCTCATCACTCTCGAGACAGCTCCTAAACCCTCCTAGCTGGTGGAACGGGGACTACATAACCATAATAACATGCAGTGCATCCAATTACATATCCTCCCCTCATTCTGTTAGACTGGCACTCCAATATCTTACAAGCAGATTTGCATTTTTTTGGGGAACTTTGTCCCAAAATGTTGCTGACCCTAGTTCTGTCTGCATCTTAAGTAGAACTGACTCTTTAGAAATGTTCTCTTCTCTTGCTTGCGGCTCACGATCCAGCTCAACATAGCTTTTTGATTTTTTTTTTTGACAGGGTGTCTTTTCCCCCTTAGCTCTCCTCCTAATGCTAGCACTGCAGGGGATTCAGAATATATGTGCTTGCAACTTCCCGATGATGTACTAAGAGGAGCTTTTTCATATAGCTCAAATAGATGCAAACTACACAGGTGCTTTTAATGTAAGCACTTTATGCAAATTGTTGTTGCATTGTTGCCCTTTAAAAATTAGCAAGCGCAAGGTTCTGTATATGCACTACAAGTGTCTGCACATTTTATACCTACTGTTTGTGTGGGCAGTGGAGGTGGGGGCAAAACAGAGCATGCACTTCTGGTAATCAAACGTGCGTGCGCCTGCTGTTTTCTCCCCGACCCTGAACATGCCCACAGGGATGATTCTTTTTCCTGTGGCTCAACGTACATGTGCTATGGAAGCCATGTGTTACTTTTAGTCACGTTTGAAGCAGGCAATTTTCAGTCAGGCTATTTTATCTGGGTAAATGCTTTTGAAAATTGTGCTGCAGAGGAGTAATCTAGGTCTGTTACAGTGTGAGAAGTGAAGGAAATCAGCTGCTCTATGGAAAAGGGACAATTTGAACCCTTTCCTAAAAAGAAAAAAAAAAAAAAAAGTTTAAATTTTATAAATGGTCTACAACCAAAACTGGGTTTTAAAGAACCATGAAAGATGATCAGCTTTGGTTTGCCAGTTAACTGTATAACGATCAACAGCACAGAAAAACTACCTTAGCTTTTCCAGCCCAATAAAGTATCAAGATAAATGGCCACATTATGAACTGGAACTAGCTCTGAAAGGAATCTTTCAAATCCTTCTGCCTCAAAAGAGTCAATAGATTCCAAGGGGAATTTAATCTTAGCATTCCTTACAATATCAATTAATTCTGGAAATCTTCATCACAAGCAGGGCTGCCTCTAAGTACTCGGGCAGATAAAAATGCAAAGGATGAAGAAGCAATGGCTGCTACAGTACTACAGCAGGAGATGAAATCATTGGGCTGTATGATATTTCCCAGTTGTTCAGATACACCAGACATTGGATAAACTGCAGCTGTTATATGGAACTCAAGTCTTTTTTTCACTCAAGTATATTTTGCTCTTCCTAAATATTTATGTAAGATAAATTGAAGACATTATATCACTTCTCTGATCTCAAATTATTGTTCTTTATTTTTAAGAAGAAGAAAAATATAATTGCCATTTCATTGCCATCTAGATTGTTTATTTTAAAAAAAGAAGGAATCGAGAAAGCCTGCCGATGGTTGTGTTTTGGTGGACTCCTATGCTAACTGTGCTGCTGAATCCAGATCAATGTCGAATGTACAAATGGCTGGTCATGTTCCCATGGTAAACTATGGGAGTCCTCCTTTAGCTAATGGAAGACATATGGGTGTTTACCAGGAGGCTTGCTTCTACACAAATAAGACTGATAAATTGCACTGTGGCTTGTACCTGCACAAACTTACTCTGCTGCATACTGCAGGGATCTGAATTTGCCATTACCTGGGTTCAAGATTAAAACTTTGAGACATCTAGTCCAGTGGTTCCTATTCAGTCAGGCATTTCTCTTACTCAAATAAACAATGAATGGGATTGTTTAGAATCCTAGACAAGACAAGGAAGAACACATTTTTAAAAAGTTCTGCAACAATAAAACCAACAAAAAATATGGTGAGGGTCAAATATATAACGTACTTATTTTCAATATTTACATAGAAACATAGAAATGATGGCAGAAGAAGACCAATAGGCCCATCCAGTCTGCCCAGCAAGCTTTCACACTTATTTTCTCATACTTATCAGTTACTCCGACCGCTGAGTTCAGGGCCCTTATTGGTAACTTTTTTATTCTAATTTCCTTCCACTCCCACCATTGATGCAGAGAGCACTGTTGGAGCTGAATCAAAGTGAAGGATAAGGCTTAATGTTTGAGGGTAGTAACCGTCGTATCAAGCAAGTTACCCCGATGTTTGTATACTCATACTGCTCAGATCAATGCCTTGTTAGATGTTGTCTGGATGTAAATCCTATTTCTTCATCCCCCCTGCCGTTGAAGCAGTGAGCTGCGCTGGATTTGCATTCAAAGTGATCAGGCTTAATTTGTTAGGGGTAGTAACTGCCGCAACAAGCAAGCTACTCCCACGCTTATTTGTTTACCTAGACTGTGCAATTCAGTCCTTGGTTGTTATCTGAATATAAATCCTCTTTTCTGCATTCTCCCTGCCATTGAAGTAGTGAGCTGCACTGGATATGCTTTCCAAATGAAGTAACAGACTTAATTGGTTTGGGGTAGTAACCGCCGCAACAAGCAAGCTACTTCCACGCTTATTTGTTTACCCAGACTGTGCTACCTTGTTGGTTGTTGCCTGAATGCAAATCCTCTTTTCCACATTTCCTCTTGCTGTTGAAGCATAGAGCAATGTTGGAATCGCATTAACCTTGTGAACGTTTATTGAATAAGGGTTGTGCATTAAGTGAAAAATAATTTTCTCCAATTTGTTTTAAATGTGCTATTTGCTAACTTCATGGAGTGCCCCCTAGTCCTTGTATTATCTGAAAGCATAAATAACCAATTCGTATTTATCCATTCAAGTCCTTTCATAATTTTGTAGACCTCCATCATATCCCCCCTCAGCTGTCTCTTCTTCAAGCTGAACAGCCCTAACCTCTTTAGCCTTTCTTCATAGAGAAGCCATTCCATGCTATTTATCATTTTGGTCACCCTTCTCTGTACCCTTTCCAGTGCAACTATATCTTTTTTAAGATGTGGAGACCAGAATTGCACACAGTATTCAAAGTGCAGTTACACCATGGAGAGATACAGAGGCATTATGACATTCCCTGTTTCATTCACCATTCCCTTCCTAATAATCCCTAACTTTCTGTTTGCTTTTTTGACTGCCCTAGCACACTGAGCTGACAATTTCAATATATTATCCATTATTTTATTTATTTATTTATTTTGATTTTTTCTATACCGGCATTCGTGATAACATCACATCAAGCCGGTTTACAGTAAACAATGGGTAATAACTGGAACATAGAACCAAATATGTAATATACATATTATAAATACAGTTACAATAAACAAGGATACGTACAACTAGGAGTAAGAAGATTATGATGCCTAGATCTTTTTCCTGGGTGGTAACTCTTGATATTGAACCTAACACCGTGTAAGTAACTACACCATGGGTTATTTTTCCCTATATTCATCACCTTACATTTGTCCACATTAAATTTCATCTGCCAGTCTCACAAGGTCCTCTGCAAGTTATTTATTTTATTGATTTTATATACCGTCATTTAGACAAACCATCCTAACCGTTTTCAAATTAAATAATACTGAAAAATACAATACATAGCAGCAAAATAGTATTAATATAGATACATTAATAAAATTGTAAATTAGAAATAAAAACATTTAAATAAGCTAAAAGAATAAAATTAAATTAGTCTGGCTACATAAAGGAGGAAAGTCTCGGATAATTCAATATTTATTTTATTTATCACTATCTGCTTACGATGTAACTACTCTGAATAATTTTGTGTCATTTGCAAATTTGATCACCTCACTCGTCGATCCTTTTCCAGATCATTTATAAATATATTAAAAAGCAACAGATCCCTGAGGCACTCCACTGTAACTTTTTCTAGTGAGAAAAGTCACCATTTAATCCTGCTCTCTGTTTCCTGTCTTTTAACCAGTTTGTAATCCACGAAAGGACATTGCCTCCTATCCCATGACTTTTTACTTTTCTTAGAAGCCTCTTATGAGGGACTTTTGTCAAGCACCTTTTGAAAATCCAAATACACCACATCTACCGGTTCACCTTTATCGACGTGTTTATTAACCCCTTTAAAAAATTAGCAGATTTATAAGAGTTCTGTTCATTATTTTCCTGAGAGTTCTTATAGATAGCCCTACATAAAAAATGCATATAGATATCCATGCTTTAATTTACCCTTTTACCTTTCTAGAGTATCTCCAAAAGATCCCTTGCCAACATCTTGCAGCATCTTTCTAATCTATGGGAAACATGTTACTTTTCTTTTCCTCTCAGGCCCTGCTCAGCAAGCCTAACTAAAGCAGGCTGTGTCAGTTTATGCCATCATATACCATGTGAGAAAACCTTCTTTTGTCTGAAAATCACTAGCTGCGCTTTTTTTTTTTATGGCAAAAGCTACTTTTAAAGTGACAATACTACTTTCTCCACAGCTGATTGTGACACTTGGCTTTTTAAAAATGTATTGCAATTGTAACATCTTCATTGTCAGTTTATACAAAATGAGTCATTAATCCTCCTTTTCAGTAATGTGCTACTGCACATGAAGCAACAGGCATTCCAATCTGACATTTCTTATGGAACATTAGAAATGTTCTGCATCCTATAGTAATGTTACTAAGTCTGTCAAGGTCGTTCCTGATTATTTCTTGTTAGGACAGCATCACATTAGCAACGTTATCCCATCTATATGTCACAGTACAATATTAAGAGTCTGTAAAATCCATCCTTATAGCTGCATGAAGAGTCATCTGAAAAACTGATTACCTATTTCATATACAAAATCCTCATCCAAAGCCTTCCCATACAGAGGTTCAATCTTTCTATAACAGAGTAACCATGTGTCACGGTTCCTCCAGTCCATGCACCCCCAACTGTGTCATTTCTAAGGTCCAGCCCCTGAGAGAGCTTTCTTGGTCCCTTGAAAAGTCAAATAGAAGTTCTTTGTAATTTATCTTCACAAGTCCCCCACGGGGTTTGAACCCTCCCAGCCGGGTTGGAAGGCAGATGTCCTCCCCAGTGAGCCAGCAACTCACTCTGCAAAGGCTGGCTTCAAAAGTTCAAAAATCTGGCCCCCTGTGCCTAACTGCCACCTCCTACAGTATCTCTCAGGATATTTTTTCTCGTCCCTTCAGATACAACCACCCATTGGCAGTCTGTCAAACAATATCCTTAAGTAAGTACATCCGGATAGTAAACCAGTCTTTAGCTCCCGGCTCACCTTCCTGGCCGTCACACCAGCCGTCCATCTTCCCTCTAAGCAGGAGCACCAAAGTTCCAGTCTTGCAGAGCAACGGGTAGCATGGTCCTTCTCCTTCAGTCCCCAGCAGGAGACTGAAACAGCTGGGTTAGGGAGTCTCTTTTAGGGATGTGAATCGGGCTTCGGACAATTGAAAATATTGTATGATATTTTCAAAATCGTCAGAAATTGGGGACTCCCCCAAAACGATAGGAAAACCCCCACAAAATTGTTTGTGGGGGTTCTCTTATCATTTGGGGGGAGGGCAGGAAAAACGGCACACAAAAATAACCCCTAAACCCACCCCGACCCTTTAAAACTAATCTTTAAAAATGGCGCGGGCCATCCAGTGCTCCTACCATGTGACAGGGACCGGCCAATGGCACGGATATCCTGTCACATGGTAAGGGCAAAGGCCATCGGCGCCATTTTTATTAGTGGCAGCTGACGGCCCGAGAGCGGGAGATCACTCCCGGGACCCCCACTGGACCACCAGGTACCTGTAAAACATTTTTTGGGGGGTCGGGAGGGTGGGGGAAGCTAAGGGATTCGTTTTAAAGGGTCGGGGTGGGTTTTTTGTTTATCGGCTCGGGCGCAGCTGATAAACAAAACCGTGATCGGGCCGGACGGAAAAAAAACACAATGTGAATCGGAACCGGAATCAGAACCGATTCCGGTTCCGATTCACATCTCTAGTCTCTTTTATACTCTGTAACTCCTCCTCATTTGCCAGCTGATTGGTTCTGGGGAAGTCCCACCCTTAACCTCCCACACCTGTGTGTTTGTCTCTATGGTTACAGGGGAAGCCACCAGTGTATATCCTTGACTTTATGTCACCTGGGTTTTCTTCCCCCTCCTTCTAGGAGTTTGGTTCCTGGGAGTTTTTGTTCCTGGCTTTATTCTACCTAACTGGACTGGCATAGTGACCCCGTCACACCATGACAAAGTCCCATAGCTAGAATTCCTCAACAGGGCCGTAGGAACCACACCTTGAATCTAATTCAAGATAAAAGTCCTTTCCTGGTGTTAGTCTTCTCTGAGTGTCTGGAATTCCCTGATGTGGAGAAAATTTCTCTTCTAGGCCTTGTGCATTTGTTTAGATCTAGTTCAACCATTCAAGTCAATTGCAAACAGCATTAAAAACCACGCTGGAAGCTGATGTGGTTTCCAACTTAAGTTTTTACTGATGGGGACGGTAACTTTGAAACAGCCTCGCAGGCGCACATGTATGCACCTATGTTGGTTCGCACACAGAGATGCTGTCATTTTTATAACATAGGGGCAGATTTTAAAAGCCCTACATGCATGAATCCAGTAGGATTTACGTGCGTAGGGGGGTTACGAAAGCCGAGCCTATTTTCAAAAGGCCCGGAGGTGTGTATGTTCCGGGGCTTTTCTGAATGGGCGGGCAGGGGGCGGGATGGGGCTGGGCAGACAGCCGGTGGCTTGGTGGGGCAGTCCGGGGCATGGTTGGGTGGTTGGGGTGGTCCAGGAGGCGTGGCCAAGGACTCTGGCACAGGGGGATCGCGCGCCGGCAGTTGGCCGGCGTAACTTGTGAGACAAAGGTACGGGTTTTTTTTTTTAGGCTGGTGGGTGGGACAGATAGGGGAAGGTGGGGGGGGGGGAAGGAAAGTTCCCTCCGAGGCCGCTCCTATTTCAGAGCAGCCTCGGAGGGAATGGGGAAAGCCAGCTTGTCTCCCCGAGGGCTCGGTGCGCGCAAGGTGCACTAGTGTGCACTAGGGATGTGAATCGTTTTTCAACGATTTAGATTATCGTCCCGATAAGGTTTAAATCGTCATTAATCGGTAGAGATGTGAATCGTGTGATCGATCGTCTTAACGATCGATTTTGGCTGGGGGGGGAGGGAATCGGATCGTCGTGGTTTTGTTTTTTTTTAAATCGTGTAAATCGCAAATCGGGGGAGGGCGGGAAAACCGGCACACTAAAACAACCCTAAAACCCACCCCGACCCTTTAAAATAAATCCCCCACCCTCCCGAACCCCCCCCAAAATGTCTTAAATTACCGAGGGTCCAGTGGGGGGGTCCCGGTGTGATCTTCCACTCTCGGGCCATGGGTGCGTTAATAGAAATGGCGCCGGCGCTACCTTAGCGCCGGCGCCATTTTGGTTCCTTTCCCCCGACGTCTCGAGTGCAGGAGATCGCTTCCGGACCCCCGCTGGACCCCCAGGGACTTTTGGCCAGCTTGGGGGGGGGGGCTCCTGACCCCCACAACACTTGCCAAAAAACCAGCGGGGGTCCGGGAGCGACCTCCTGCACTCGAATCGTATTGCTGTATTGAAAATGGTGCTGGCCATTTTGCAATACGGCCGGCGCCATTTTGCAATATTGCAATACAAAATGGCGCCGGCCGTATGGCCGTATGGCCGGCGCCATTTTCAATACGGCAATACGATTCGCGTGCAGGAGGTCGCTTCTGGACCCCCGCTGGACTTTTGGCAAGTCTTGTGGGGGTCAGGAGGCCTCCCCAAGCTGGCCAAAAGTCCCTGGGGGTCCTGCGGGGGTCCGGGAGCGATCTCCTGCGCTCGTGACGTCAGGGGACAGGAACCAAAATGGCGCCGGCGCCATTTCTATTAACGCACCCATGGCCCGAGAGTGGAAGATCACACCGGGACCCCCCTACTGGACCCCAGGTAATTTAAGACATTTTGGGGGGGTTCGGGAGGGTGGGGGATTTATTTTAAAGGGTCGGGGTGGGGTTTTAGGGTTGTTTTAGTGTGCCGGTTTTCCCGCCCTCCCCCTTCCCACGATTTACGATTTTTGACGATAAATCGGGGTAATTCCTATTGTAGATCGCCTCTAACGATTTTTGACGATTTAAAATATATCGGACGATATTTTAAATCGTCAAAAAACGATTCACATCCCTATTAATCGGTAAAGAGTGCGATACAATAGAAATTCCCACGATTTATTGTGAAAAATCGTTTTTTTGGTTAGTGCGCACTAACAGGAGTTAGTGCACGCTAACAGGAAGTTAGCGCGCACTAACCATTGTTAGTGCGCACTAACAGAAAATGATACAATTTGACACTTTTCAGGTCAGTTAAGGTCAGTTTAGGAATGAATGTGTATTCCTATTGGCTGCCCTCTTATTTATTGATGTTACCAAGGTTCCCACTGACAATATATGGGGGATGGAAAATGGAAACGGTTGGTAGCTTGACAAAAAAAGTAATGTGATCAGTCAATGTGACTAGAACTTGTGCCCTATCCCTGATACCAGGAGTGTTGTGATCTTCCTGCATGCAGTGCCCTATCCTTGATACTGGGAGTGTTGTGATCTTCCTGCACGCAGTGCCCTATCCCTGATATCGGGAGTGTTGTGATCTTCCTGCACTCAGTGCCCTATCCCTGATACCGGGAGTGTTGTGATCTTCCTGCATGCAGTGCCCTATCCCTGATACCGGGAGTGTTGTGATCTTCCTGCATGCAGTGCCCTATCCCTGATACCGGGAGTGTTGTGATCTTCCTGCACGCAGTGCCCTATCCCTGATACTGGGCATGTTGTGATCTTCCTGCATGCAGTGCCCTATCCCTGATACCGGGAGTGTTGTGATCTTCCTGCATGCAGTGCCCTATCCCAAATACTGGGATGTGTGCAGGAAGATCATAACACCCCTGGTAATTGGGATAGGGCACTGTGTGCAGGAAGATCACAATACTCCCGGTATTAGGGATAGGGCACTGCATGCAGGAAGATCACAACACTCCCGGTATCAGGGATAGGGCACTGTGTGCAGGAAGATCACAACACTCCCGGTATCAGGGATAGGGCACTGTGTGCAGGAGGATCACAACACTCCCGGTAACCGGGATAGGGCACTGCGTGCAGGAAGATCACAACACTCCTGGTATCAGGGATAGGGCACTGCGTGCAGGAAGATCACAACACTCCTGGTATCAGGGATAGGGCACTGCGTGCAGGAAGATCACGACACCCCCGGTATCAGGGATAGGGCACTGTGTACAGGAAAATCACAACACTCCCGGTATCATTGATACAGCACTGCATGCAGGAAGATCACAACACTCCCGGTATCAGGGATAGGGCACAAGTTCTAGTCACATTGACTGATCACTACTTTTTTTGTCAAGCTACCAACCGTTTCCATTTCCCATCCCCCATATATTGTCAGTGGCAACCTTGGTAACATCAATAAATAAGAGGGCAGCCAATAGGAATACATATGCATTCCTAAACTCTCCTTAACTGCCCTGAAAAGTGTCAAATTGTATCATTTTCTGTTAGTGCGCACTAACAATGGTTAGTGCACACTAACTTCCCGATTTTTTTTTACTAAAAAACCGTGCCAAACACGATTTCTTCTCCTGCCAGACGATTTTGATCGTTAAGACGATCAGGCACACGAT
The DNA here is from genome assembly GCF_901001135.1 of Rhinatrema bivittatum. Classification (NCBI taxonomy): domain Eukaryota; kingdom Metazoa; phylum Chordata; class Amphibia; order Gymnophiona; family Rhinatrematidae; genus Rhinatrema; species Rhinatrema bivittatum. Next base: position 218,269,900 of record NC_042616.1, on the reverse strand, counting down.
TCACATCCCTAGTATGCACCCCCTTGCGTGCGCCGACCCCTGATTTCACAACATGTGCACACAAATGTACGCCACGCGTGTACCTTTTAATATCTGCCCCATGCGTGTATAATATAAAATTGGCTGTATGTGCCTACATGTATGTGTAATTTTCTATGGACGAGCGCATGTACCCCATGTAAGTGGGAAAAGTTTAATAGATACATGCGCCGATGCAATTACTAGCTTTCTTAGTCCGTTCCTAGTTCATCCAGGTAAAAGATAGGACTTCCAAACCCCACTAGTTAATATGCCTCCCTTTTAGCCCCAACCCTTAAAACCCTGCTAGCTAGCCTCATTTTTTATGTTTCATTACTTACTTACAGGCCATACATAGCAGAAGTAAAGTTATGCAGCAGAGGACCCAGCGCACGCTTGTGAGCGTACATACTTATGCGCACATTTCATGTTACATACCTGGACCGCCCATGTCCCTCCCATGTTTCGCCCCTTTTTTTGCCTTTCACATTTGTGCACATTCTGGGATATACTGCATACTTGAGTGCTTCTTAAAATCCGTGCGCACCGGCCCGCAATACATGCATATCTCCCAGCTTTGGCGCGCATAGGGCTTTTAAAATTTGCCTATAAGAATGGACAAAGAGGATAACCAGCTTCTTTACAGCTCTTGGTATTTACAGAATCCTTTTTACACTTTAGATCGTCAGTAAATTTGTGACCTTTTACTTCCATTAAGTTTAATCTGATGTTAAAGCCAATTTCAATTAATGACACTTATTCCTTTCCACCGCAAGGATTAAGATAGTTTTAAGCTTCTTCCCAATGTCTGATGGATAGGACAGTGTCTCATTTTATAGGTGTTAAGGTAAAGCCTGAATTAATCATACCTTGAGTTCAGTTACTTCATATTCTCCTCATTCATTTAGTTTATACCTGGATGATAAATTTATGGACCTATTTTCCCTTGCTGATCTCGCTGAGATGGTCGTGGGTTCACCTGAGTGATGTCTTCATTCACTTACTCCTTCTCCATGGGAATAAATGTGAGTTTTCCTCTCTGAAGACACTGACGATCCTAAGATTCTCTTTCTCAGGTGAATTTTAAAAGCCCTGCATGGGCCAAAACTGGGAGATATGTGAGTATCTCGATACAGAGCATACTGAGCAGATTTTAAAAGCTGCCCAAGTACGTGCGTATCTCCTGCTAAATGCACAAATACATTTTGCAAAAAAAAACCCATCATGTAAATATTTACATGCACCACTGCATGCCAGCATCCCTATCTGCATAACTTTACTTCCGCTATAGATGGTGTGTAACTAATTAAAAAAAAAAAAAACCAAACAAACGAGACTAGTAAGTGAGGTTTAAGGGTTAGGGCTAAAAGTGTAAAAGGGACGCTTATTAACTAGGGGGTTAGGAAGACCTATCCTTTAACTGGGTGAAGTGGGAATGGGCTGGGGAAACGTGTAATTGTGTCAGCGCGCCTATCTACTAAAATCTCCCCACTTACACGGTAGAGGCAGCATTTGCATGCACATGTCCATATAAAATTACATGCAAATGTACACACGTACAGCCTATTTTATATCATGTGTGCATATACGCGTGAATGTTATAAAATGGCCGCGTCCATTCACGTGAGCCAGCATACGCGCGTACATATGCGCCCACATACTTGTTTTAAAATTCACCTTTCTGTGAGAGACACTTCCTCAAGATGGTACAAAAAGCTCAGCCCTTGGGCCCTAGGGTATTCAGATAAAACAAAAAGCTTCTTAAGAAAAAGGGAAAACCAAACTAAGCGGCAGGAAGGGTGGAAAAAACTTCCTCCTCACGAAAGAAAGGTTTCCAGCAACCATGGCCAAAAATAGAGAAAGGCACCCTGCCTTCTTCAGTTAACCCAGGGTACTTCCCTAGGAAAACACAGCAAAAGGGTATGCTGCCCCTAGAAGGGTCAACTCCAGAAACCACACTGTAACATGGTGGCATGGGTTGATATAGACTGGGAGCTCACCATCCTAGGCTCCCACATGGGAGAGCTACAATCCACACTATGTATGCTCTACTGTTCCTTCTGTAATTCTCTTAGTAAGAATATCCTGGATTCTCTACAGACGAAAGGTCTGAAAGGCTGAATTCAATTCTCTCTCAATTCTTCTTGATCTAAAACCATCTTGCCTCCTATGAGATGGGTGTTGGTGACTCCACCAGTGCCGATTCCAAGAAAATTCTCATTGTATTGTCCACAGGAAGGCTACATCTTGCTGTTCCCTAGTCCCTACACGTCAAATATTGCTCCTACATTTGCTGTGTGGCAGTCAAATTTTGTTCAAGCAACTGCTGCATGGTGGAAACATTAGCATCTTGCAGTTTATGTATGGCATGCAACTTAACTGCATGTTGAGTCTACAGATTTTTTTGAGCAGTCACTAATAGGGATGTGAATCGTTTTTTGATGATTTAAAATATCGTCCGATATATTTTAAATCGTCAAAAATCGTTAGAGCCGCGATACAAAAACAATTCCCCCGATTTATCGCCAAAAAATCGTAAATCGGGGGAAGGGGGAGGGCGGGAAAACCGGCACACTAAAACAACCCTAAAACCCACCCCGACCCTTTAAAATAAATCCCCCACCCTCCCGAACCCCCCCAAAATGCCTTAAATTACCTGGGGTCCAGAGGAAGGCTCCCGGTGTGATCTTTTACTCTCGGACCTCCGGTGCTTGTAGAAATGGCGCCGGTGCTACCTTTGGTTTTTCCGTACAGAAAAACGATTTGCGGCAGGAGATCGCTCCCGGACCCCCGCTGGACCCCCAGGGACTTTTGGCCAGCTTGGGGGGGCCTCCTGACCCCCACAAGACTTGCCAAAAGTCCAGCGGGGGTCCGGAACGACCTCCTGCAGTCGAATCATGTTGTCTACGGCCGGCGCCATTTTGCGCAAAATGGCGGCGCAAAATGGCGCAATATTCTTTCAAAGGAAAAGAGAAACTTCAGCACGAGCGTTCCGTGTCGCATACTATGCCGCCATCTTGCCTAATATCAAGTCCTTCAATATATTTCTAATATAATAATAACACAATGGCACAAAGCACGTTTGCTTTCTTTCTGCACAGATAAAAAATAAAAACAAATGATCATTAGGCACTACTAGGTACGACTACAAAGCCAGGATGGGCGAGAGAAGGTGCTAAAATGAATATTAAAAAGTATTTTGTTGTTTTATACCAGAGATTGCCACATGAAGAACAGATAGCACTACCATGCCCAGACAATCGCTATTTTGTACTCTCATGTTATGGAGTCTCAATTTAGTGGACCCTTGGGCCGACCTGCAGGAGACTGGGAAAGGTGGTCCATGTCTCTAGTATGTGGCAGGCTGGGAGGCAGATGTTCAGGCAGGACGTAGAGGTGCTCTTCACCCTGGAAGCTGGTACTCCCCCGGGAGGAGCCCGTAAGAGCCCAACCGCTGGGACTTAGGCGGCTTCACCCTTGGAAGCTGAAGCCCCCCCGGGAGGAGCCCGTAGGGACCCGGCCACTGGGACTTAGGCGGGTTGTTGATCAGGACTGAGAACTGGAACCAGACTAGAACAGTAGACAGGTACTGTAACAGGACTCGGGTACTGGAACCAGGCAGGAACTGTAGAAGGCAAGCAGGAACGGAGCGAGTATCAAGGCAGCTCACTCTGGGGCATGACACAACAGGGAACCAGGAGGTAAACCCATTGCAAGGCAAAGACTGAGTGTCTGCGGCCGGCTTATCAAGGCCATGGCGTCTGACGTCAGGAACTGGGCGGAGTCACCACTGGCGGGAAACGGCCTAGAAAAGCGCCCAAGTGGTGCGTGCGCGTGCCTAGAAGCAGGGCGTCCATGGGAAGCTTCCTGGCGGTGCGGCCCCCGCGGGGACGCTGCTGAACGGGCCGCAAACCAGGCCTCCAGAAGCGGGAATAGGTCCAGGAGCACGGAGGTAAGGGTCTGGTCGCGGCGCTCGCGGCCAGAATCACAACACTCATGTACAATGTATATAGATTTTTCATCCTAAGGAGAAAAGGGACAGGAAGGGGGAAGGGTGGGAATTTTCAAAGGGTTTTTGAATATTTCCCCCCCTCTCAGCAGCTAAAACAAGGGCAGCCCCAGTGAAGGGAAATTAGCTGACTAGTCCTGATTTTCATCCAAATTTAAGTGAATTAATTGCAAGCTTAAATCTAAATTCCGAGAGTTCAATATTCATCTGCCAACAGTCCAGGTAAGTTACTCAGATAAACTTACCTGGCTAAATTAATCTGGATATTCAGTGACAGTCCAAACAAACCCAAAATTGTCGGGATAAGTTTACCTTGTGGCACAACTACAGTTATCCGGATAACTAATCCAGGTAACTCTGAATATGGGAGTTACTGGAGGAAGTTATCCAGCTATGCTTAACCATCCCAAAAGGCCTCCGGAATGCCCCCAATTTATTCAGGAAATTTATATTCAGCTAAAAACGTACCCAAATAAATCAGACCCAATCAGCACTGTGAATTTTGGAAACCTGCATTTTTTTCTGGCTAAGGGGGTCATTTTCTAAGACTATCATGCGTGAAAAGTCCCTTTACACGTGCGATAGCTAGCTGGGGGCGGGAAGAGGAGGAGTCGGGGCGGGGAGGAGGCGGATGCACTGGTATCTTCGCTGGTGGCAATAAGGTAAACACTGTTATCGTCGCCAGTAGCGTGCCCAATAGCACCACCTTTCACGGGGGTGCTATTGGGTGTGAAAGCCGGCAGCGATAACTCCGCGCGGTGATGCGATGGCTGCCGGCTTTCACAGGCCCGCCGCCCCCTGTTACTGCTGGATTCACCATTCTGTGCGAGAATGGAGAATCCAGGCCTAAGTCCCTAACTGAATCAGTCTCAATATCAACCTCTTACATTTTGGCTGGCTAGATTTAAGCCTATTTCCAGCCATAACCTAGCCAGGTTGTGACTAAAATTGGCTTACATTAGGCAGCTGAAATCTGGCAGGCTAATAAGTAAGGTGTCTAGAGGTGCTTTGAAAATTTAACCCCACAATGCAAAACATGACAATTAACAAGTTTCAAGACACATAGATCTCTTAGCCACAACTGAATTTTTACCAACTAAGCAGCCTTACATTTTAGAGAAAAGTTTTAGTGTTCTCAAGAATCAAAATATCTCAGAAAAGACAAAAATTTCATCAAAGGACAGTAATTTATTTATCAGGCATCTTACTGCATGGTGGTCAGTGGCCTCCTGCCACAGGAAGAGTTAGCGGTGTCCTGCCAGGCTGAGGATGGCGGCAGCCGGCTGGAACATTCCAGCTGCGGAGGTGAGAGTGATGGCTCGCAGGGGCAGCCGTGAGCTATCACATGTAACACAGAGAGGTCCTCCAAACCCTCCCCCCCCCCTTGTTTAATAGCCTTCACTCCCTTCAGTTAGTCCCAACCCCTAATACCCCACAGATCTGCCTATTTTTTCTTTATTTTTTAACTTACATGTCATCCATAGGAGAAGTAAAGTTTTGTGTCAGGGGGCCTCGGCACGTGCCAGATCACATAAGTGTTTACGTGCACATCTGAGGTTCTTGCTCAGTTCCAGACCATGCCCAGGCCGTGCCCAAACCTTGCTCCTTTTTGAAAACTTTTGAGATGTGCACACTCTAGAATATACGAGTGTAACTAGACGGCTTTTAAAATCTGCTTGGCACGCAAGAGCCCAATATATTCATGCATCCCCTAATTAATGTGCGCGTCATGCTTTTAAAATTGACCTTAATATGTGTGGATTGATTGAGCAGAAGTAGTAGACAGCAATTGAGCACTGCCTTCTTATCTTGTAAACTATCTTTCTGAACTGGATCATCCTGGAAAATGCAGCTACCTAGAAGACTGGGGGCCATAGGGCACACCTCATTAAAGTTGTACTTTGAACTTTGTTTTCATTCTATATTTTGAATCAAATTGACAGTTCTCTATGAATAGTTGTTTAATCATTTTAAAAATTCTTGATTACATTTTTCATTTCCTTTGAATATTGAATTCCCATACTAACTCAACGACAATGCATTATTTGATGACCTGAAAATTTAAAAGCCTTATTTAACCTGAGCTTCCTTCTGTTTTGTAGCTGTGGAAAAATCCTTACTGTAAGCTCTAACCTGACCATGCATAATGTTAGAAAAATTTACTAAATGTTGAGAAAGGGAACTAAGAAATAAAGTAAGGCCAATACAGTGTTTTGTTTTTTTATTGACTTCATTATAGAGGTGGGAGACGTCACTTAGTTGTTCAGATCTCTCTTTTTTTTTTATTCCCAAATCAATGATATTGTACTCCAGTTTGCTCATGTATGGACCATTACCTGGTGCGACTCTGATTTCTGCACTTGATTTATTGGTCTTCTTGATATTTTTGGCTCAGAAGCAGCAGTGATGAGCACGCATGATTCAAGATTCAGAAAGCATCAATATGTACAAGAGATGGAAAGAAGCAAGTCAAAAAGAGAGGGTGCCTTATAGAGCTATCCACCTTTCTTCATGGATCCGAATAGATAAAGCCTTTCAGTTTCTCAATCCGACTCTGAATTGTAGCTGGCTTGCCTCTGACTTTCCCAGCTGGTTCAGGTTGTTCTTTGTCAGGATCACAGTCAGGTTACAGGTGAAGTGGCTCCCTCTAATCCACACATATATTTTACCAGTGTGGAAAAGCACGACCAGGGACTTTTAACAGTCTACTGCAGAGATCCAGTAAGCTCTTTAACCTTATATGATCTTTCAGACTTTTTCCATAGTTCTGCATGAAAATGAAATTTTGAACTTTATAGGTCATTTGTTCAAGGTACATCTGGTAACTCCCATAAAACATTTCAGAGTTCAGTTCATATCATCAGAAACTTAAAGCTTCAGCAATAAAACAATAGTGATGAAAGACTCTTATTGGATTGTAATCATTACAGGCTCAACCTGCCTAGCAAAAAGTAAACATGCCTTACACCCCTTGAGAAAACACATTCTGGAACTGCATAGATTTTATTAGACAGACACCACAAGATAAAAAACATTTCCTGGATGCTCTGTTGTGACCTTTTAGGGAGTTCTGCCTAAACTAGCAAGGAGCTGTGTGATCTGGAAACTACTCATTTATGCCGTGCAATTTGCTCCTGCAGTGTGTGGAACTACTGCATAGTGCATACTGATTTAAAGGAATGTGCTACAGCTGAGGGGCCGAGCTTGCTGGCTCATACTGCATTTTTATTTTCACATTTATTCACTCTCTATGTAAACTATCGATCAGAAAACAAAATTGCTATTTACTTTGGTATAACAATGGAAAACAAAAAAATTAAGATTATTGAAAGTCTCATGCGTAATGATAGAACATACATTATTACATTTCTTTTAGTACAAAGGTATCTAATTAGTAAAGATTTTCATTTGTTTCCCCTTTTACCACAGGGGGGGTCAATCACTATTCTAAGCACATATAACTAAGGTACATAAAAATGTGCACCGTGCAGCTGACTATCCATTTGAGACATTGCTTAAGAATACAACAGAATAAAGAAGCTCTGCTTGTCTTTAGTGCTTTATTTTAATTGCCTAACCAGCTAGTTTATCCTTGCTTTGGGGACTTAACATCACAATCTGCCTTTTCCATGTTTCTGTTTGTCAATTGTTTTTTTTTTTCCTGTTGCAAAACCTTATCTACAAATCCGGAATATGGGCCACATGCTGGTTCAGAAAAAGTTACCAAGGGATAAGGGTCCTGCATTGATATTTAATGGGCAAATACATTTGGGTTCAATTAAAATCCTATTTGAACTGGGGCATGGTTGAATAATTGGCCTCAAACCAATAGAGGCTGTGAGGTGACTCAGATGAAGTCGAGCTATTCATAGCTCTACTTGATTCTCCCTATTCAGGAGTGTGGATCTTTTTGCCCTAATTTGATTGTAAATTTAAACAGATTTGCACCAATACTTTGTTTAATTTGAATCTGAAAATATAAAATTAAATCTCAATCAATCCAAGTACTTTTTGATTTAAAAAATATTAGATGTTTATAGCCCTTGGGAAGGTAGCTGCACCTATTGCACAATGTCAACACCTCATGGTCAGACTTAGGGTGCATATGCATACGTAGTTGATACCCTATCCAAATAGCTGCTGTGATGGCTGGGCTAGATGGAGGGAGAGTAAAAAAATGGTGACCTCCCTCCCAGGTAGTTGTAAATGAAAGCTCATAAAGCTTACTGGCAAGAAGAAATATGAACACATCTCCCCAATTCTGATGAGTCTCCATTGGCTACCGATCATACAAAGGATCAAGTACAAGACATTAACTACTCTACATAATGAAATCTACAAAGTTGACAACTCTTCCCTTGATCACATGATTCAACTACACAAAACACCACGCACTACAAGAATCACTGGCAAACTGCAACTAATCATACCCCCCCCCTTACCTCTGCTCAACTATCCAACACCAGGAATAGAGCCTTCTCTATTGCAGGACCAAAAGAATGGAACTCTCTACCAATCTACCTAAGTTCAATCAGGGACTCCAAATCTTTCAAAAAAGAACTTAAAACATGGTTATTTAGACAAACATTCAGAGACGGAATTGGATAATCTAATCCCTTATATTAAGACTCTCTCCCTGTAACAACCATGCTTTTTAAATCCTTCTCACCCTGACTTACCTCTTTTTCAATCTCTCTTCTAATTTTGTCTTGTATTTATTTATTTTTACTCCCCTATTTCTCTTGAACCTTTCCTTTTATACCTTACCAGCTCACCTTTGAATAATTGCTCTAACAAACCCCTGCGATGTTACTCTTAAATTATTTCCCTAATTGACTAACATCACATGTTAAATCTCAGCAAGACCGATTTGTAAGTCGTTCTCTTTTATATCTGTTCTACTTCTGCTTTGCCGAATTGTTACTTGTTATCTACATTTTTTGTGCGTTGTGAATACGTTTTATGTATGAAGTTGTTTTTCACTGTAAACCGGAGTGAAGGCATTCTGCTATACTTCGGTATAAAAAAAAGAATCTAAATAAATAAATAAATAATGCCATACCCTTAAGAGAGGCCTTTCTGACTGAGCTAGAAGCTCTAAAGAGCAAGAGGAAATTGCTGAACAAAAATTAAAAAACTGGAGTCTGATGAACTGGCTTGAAGATGACTGGGTATCTGAGTACATTTACACACAGTATTGTAGATCTGAACCTGGATTCATATTGGAATGCAGAGAGTTCATCCAGACCAGCTTAATATTTTTTATAACTGTCAGCTACTATTGATAATTACAGTAGCACAGGAGGCTATTTTGTCAATTTCACATTTGGATCAGCCTCGGAGGAGTTTCTCTCCCACTGCTAACCTTTAAGAGACAATTAGATTAAATTGATTTGATACGAATTACATTAAGTAAAGCAAAAAAATCATTGGACTGGGTTATCTACTGCACAGGGTACGGGGCCTCTGGAAGTTGGAGCTGTGGAATTCAATCGCTTGCAGTGACCTCTGGACTCCTCTCCCAGGGGATGCTGGAAGCAGTATGCAGATGAGCCTTCCAGTCCTCTTCTACTGCAAAGGCTTCATGGCCTCTGGAAGCTGGGGCTGTGGAATTCAATCCCTGGATCGCTTGCGGTGACCTCTGGACTCCTCTCCCGGGGGATGCTGGGAACAGTATGCAGATGAACCTTCTGGTCCTTTTCTACTGCAAAGGGTGCGGGGCCTCTGGAAGCTGGGGCTGGGGAATTCAATCCCTGCATCGCTTATTGTGACCTCTGGACTCCTCTCCCAGGGGCTACTGGGAGCAGTATGCAGATGAGCCTTCCGGTCCTCTTCTACTGTCAGTTCCTTTATCACATAATAGGAGAACTGACTGGTTGGTGCCATTTTGAAAAATGGGGTTCAGAGCAGAAGTGGAGCTCCAGGACCCATTGAGTCCCCAAAGACAACTTTTAGAGTTTTTGTATGTGGGAGTGGGAGACTAGGGTTTGGGTGGAGAGGTGGAAGGGACACTAGACACCAGGGATTTTAAATTATGGCATTGAGAGGAGGGGAGATAAGAACATAAGAAATTGCCATACTAGGTCAGACCAAGGGTCCATCAAGCCCAGTACCCTATTTCCAACAGTGGCCAATCCAAGCTACAAGTACTGAGCTAGTATACAAACATAGTAGATCGCATGCTACTGAAGCCAGTAATAGCAGTGGCTATTCTCTATGACAACTTGATTAATAGAAGTTAATGGACTTCTCCAAGAACTTATCCAAAACTTTTTTAAACCCAACTACACTAACTGCACTAACCACATACTTTGACAACAAATTCCAGAGCTTAATTGTGCATTGAGTGAAAAATAATTTTCTCTGATTAGACCTCTCATGATTTTAATGATCTCTATCATATCCCCTCTCAGCCATCTCTTCTCCAAGCTGAACAGCGCTCTTCAGCATTTCCTAATATGGAAGTTATTCCATCCCTTTTATAATTTTGTTCACCCTTCTTTGTACCTTCTCCATTGCAACTATATATTTTTTGAGATATGGCAACCAGAACACAGTACTCAAGGTGCAATCTCACCATGGAGAGGTATAGAGGCATTATGACATTTTCGTTTTATTCACCATTCCCTTCTTAATAATTCCTAACATTCATGCTGATTCAATAAAAGGTGCAGGAGAGCCAGTGCTCCGAGTTGAGCGCCTGCTCTCCCAACACGTGCCAAGACACCTCTCCTGGGCATGTGATTCTGTATTTAAATGAGGCCTGGCGCTAATAAGGAGGCGCTAGGGACAAAAGCTCATCCCTATTGCCTCCTTATTAGTGTAAAAGGTGGCTGTCAGCGGGTCTGACAACCGACGCTTAATTTTACCGGAACTGGTATCTTCCCAACATCCTCATTAATAAACACAGAAGCAAAGAATTCAGTTAGTCTTTCTGCAATGGCCTTATCTTCCCTAAGAACCCCTTTAACTCCTCAGTCATCTATTGGTCCAATTGACTCCTTCACAGGTTTCTTGCTTCGGATATATTTTTTAAAGTTTTTATTATGAGTTTTTGCCTCTACGGCCAACTTAATTTCAAATTCTCTCTTCGCCTGTATTATCAATGTTTTACACTTAACTTGCCAATGCTTATGCTTTTTCCTATTTTCTTCAGATGGATCCTTCTTCCAATTTATGAAGGATGTTTTTTTTTTTGGCTAAAATAGACTCTTTCACCTCACCTTTTAACCATGCTGGTAATCGTTTTGCCTTGCTTCCACCTTTCTTAATGCATGGAATACATCTGGACTGCATTTCTAAGATTTTTAAACAATGTCCATGCCTGTTTTACAATTTTAACCTTTGCAGCTGCACCTTTATATTTTTCTAATTTTTTTCCTCATTTTTTCAAAGTTTCCCTTTTGAAAATTTAGTATTAGAGCTGTAGATTTACATATTGTCCCCCTTCCAGTCATTAGTTCAAATTTGATCATGTTATGATCACTATTGCCAAGTGGCCCCACCACCGTTACCTCTCTCACCAAATCCCGTGTTCCACTAAGAATTAAATCTAAAATATCTCCCTCTCTTGTTGGTTCTTGAACCAATTGGTCAATGAAGCAGTCGTTTATTCCATGCAGGAATTTTATGTTTCTAGCGTGTCCTGTGTTACATGTACTCAGTCAATATTATAAATATAGCAAAAACAGTGCCCGTGATAAAAAAGGAGTTAGTTAATTTCCCTGGTATTGCATAGGTATTTTTTTTTTGCAATGCAAGTTAAATTTATCACACGTGCTATCTGCTCCAATCAGCAATGATGATGGATTGGCCTCATCCAGAGTTCCCTGGAGACCAACAGAAGGCAGCTAAAAGCTCGAGCTAGCTCCCCCAATGCTATTCTGCATATCGCTTGTGGATGCTGTGAACCCCTTCCTGTTTGCAACCAAGCCTTCTCCAGTCTGAAATGCAGTATCAGGCAGCAATGCCAGTCTCAGGCACATGGGAGAGGGAAGGGTTCAGTCATCAGGACTCAGCATGGTGTTAGCGCTGGATTCAAGTCATGGTGATGCTCCCCCATCAGCTGCAGCAACGAATGCTGATCCTGACGAAAGGAAAGACTGGAAGTGTTCTGGCATTGTCAATTGCCTAAAGGAAGGACTCTGCAAGTGAATGGGTGAAACTCTCCACAGCCTTCCCTTTCTTTTGACTATTAGCAGGCAAAATAGAAAAGGTAAATGAAGACAGCACAGGAGCGACTTCTTTATGTGCCTTCTCTTGATGCCATCTTGGGTCCATGTACACTGATTCTTGATAAAATACCTGCCTCTGTGTATAACTCTGAGTTATTATGCACACGTTACATTTATTTTGCATTTAAAATATATGCACTTAAATTTATTAAGTGGATAATGTATGCATTTTCCTGCATTACAAATGTATGCATGTACTAAAACATGTGCTCCTGCCACACAGCTTATAAAATACTATAATTGAACCTCCGCAAGTCCGCTTACGCATGTATTTGGTGATTTACACAGTCTATTGAAAATTTGGCTTTCTGAGAGTACGGGAAGAGAAATCATCAGAAATCTTCCATTAAAACCCTCCACCTCTCCCATGGACCTGCCCACTAACACCTATTTACCTGCATATTAGGGATGTGAATCGTTTTTTGACGATTTAAAATATCGTCCGATATATTTTAAATCGTCAAAAATCGTTAGGGCCACGATACAATACCAATTCCCCCGATTTATCGTCAAAAAATCGTAAATCGGGGAAAGGGGGAGGGCAGGAAAACCGGCACACTAAAACCCCCTAAAACCCACCCCCGACCCTTTAAATTAAATCCCCCACCCTCCCGAACCCCCCCCCCCAAATGCTTTAAATAACCTGGGGATCCAGCGGCGGTCCGGAACGGCGGTGGTCCGGAACGGCCCCCTCAATTGAATCGTGTTGTCTTCAGCCGGCGCCATTTTCCAAAATGGCGGCGCAAAATGGCGGCGGCCATAGACCAACACGATTCGACTGCAGGAGGTCGTTCCGGACCCCCGCTGGACTTTTGGCAAGTCTTGTGGGGGTCAGGAGGCCCCCCCAAGCTGGCCAAAAGTTCCTGGGGGTCCAGCAGGGGTCCGGGAGCAATTTCCTGTCGCGAATCGTTTTCCGTACGGAAAATGGCACCTGCAGGAGATCGACTGCAGGAGGTCGTTCAGCGGGGGTTCCGGACCGCCGCTGAACGACCTCCTGCAGTCGATCTCCTGCCGGCGCCATTTTCCGTACGGAAAACGATTTGCGGCAGGAAATCGCTCCCGGACCCCCGCTGGACCTCCAGGAACTTTTGGCCAGCTTGGGGGGCCCTCCTCACCCCCACAAGACTTGCCAAAAGTCCAGCGGAAGTCCGGAACGACCTCCTGCAGTCGAATCGTGTTGGTCTATGGCCGCCGCCATTTTGCGCCGCCATTTTGGAAAATGGCGCCGGCTGAAGACAACACGATTCAATTGCAGGAGGCTGTTCTGGACCGCCGCCGTTCCGGACCGTCGCTGGATCCCCAGGTAATTTAAAGCACAGATGCAGCTTTGATTTCCTTAAGAGAAGCGGGACACGGGAGTTGGATAAACCTGTCTTACACAAACAGTGCAGTTAGCCACCTTTGGGCAAACTCAGCTGGAGCTAAGCTAATGAAATATATTAGGGAAAAAATTAAGCAGAGCAAGAAATAAGACCGCTGCCGTTCCGGACCGCCGCTGGATCCCCAGGTAATTTAAAGCATTTGGGGGGGGGGGGGGGTTCGGGAGGGTGGGGGATTTAATTTAAAGGGTCGGGGGTGGGTTTTAGGGGGTTTTAGTGTGCCGGCTCACGATTTTAACGATTTTCACGATACTTTACACACCCAAATGGCAACAATACGATTCCCTCCCCCTCCCAGCCGAAATCGATCGTTAAGACGATCGAGGACACGATTCACATCTCTACTGCATATAGATGTGCCTTTTATTTATCTCCCAAAGCCTCAAAACCCAAACAGATGTATTCATGCTCCAGACTAGTACACAACCAGAAGTTCCTGGTTGCAGCCTCACACATCTCAGTACAGTCAATGAGAGTGATTTTGACACTTTCTTTCTTGTTCTAGGAAAATGGAAAATCTAGCTAGAACAACTTGGGAGATAAAAAGTGATTGTACAAAGTGTGTCAAGAAAACACACAGGAGATGAAATATATTCAGAAGCATTAAATGTAAGGTATAAGAAAGATACAAAAAGTAATGTACAAGGCTCATATAAGTTGCTATCAAATATATGCAAAACTGGTGGTATAAACTGGTGATCCTGAGGTGATACTTATCTCTATTTCCGCACTTAGAGTTGAATTTTCAAAGCGGTTCCATGTGAAAACATAGAATATACATGTGTAGTAATAGAATGTATGCATGCATATGCTATTTGTGTAATTTTGGTTTTGCATGCACATTTTATTGGGGAAAAAAGAGGTGGTCTAGGGGCATTCCAGGGTGAGCTTCAGAAGTATGCACAGTAGTTGGTATTTTGTAAGAGATATACACATATACATAAACTTATTGGTACATTTTTTAACACCTGCTAATTGACTTATGCAGGTGAAATCAAACTTGTATATTGTCTGCAGTTTTTGGGTAGGAGGTCTTGGGTGAACTGGTGGGAGCTCAGAGTGAAATGGCAAACTGGTGATTCCAAGTACATGTGCAAGTAAGTATTTTCAAAATGGTACATGTGCATACCTTATAAAATACCTGCCCCCACATTTAATTCTGGGTGTTTATTCGCTCAGTGTTGTGATTATTTTGCACGTAAAATATCTGCTTGTATGTTTATAATATGGGTAGAGAAACTATGGGGCAGATTTTAAAGCCCTATGCGCGTCGGGCCTATTTTCAAAAGGCCTGGTGATGCGCGTAAAGCCCCGGGACGCGTGTAAGTCCCGGGGCTTTTCTGAATGGGCGGGCAGGGTGCGGTATGGGGGCGGGGCGGGCGGTCCGGGGGCAGGGTGGGAAGTTTGGCCGAGGACTCAGGTAACTTGTGAGATAAAAGTAAGGGTTTGTTTTTTTTCGGGCTGGGAGGTGGGACAGATAGGGGAAGGGAGGGGAAGGTGGGGGGGGGGAAGGAAAGTTCCCTCCGAGACTGCTCCGATTTCGGAGCGGCCTCAAAGGGAACGGGGAAAGCCTGCTGGTCTCCCCGAGGGCTCAGCGTGCGCAAGGTGCACTAGTGTGCACCCTCTTGCTCGCACCGACCCCTGATTTTATAACATGTGTGCGGCTGCGCACGCATGTGATAAAATCGGGCGTACATTTGTGTGCGCCGGGTAGCACACCCAAATGTACACTGTGGGGCGGATTTTCAGAGCCCTGCTCGCGTAAATCCGCCCAAAACCGGGCGGATTTACGCGAGCAGGGCCCTGCGCGCCGGGAAGCCTATTTTACATAGGCCTACCGGCGCGCGCAGAGCCCGGGACTCGCGTAAGTCCCGGGGTTTTCGGAGGGGGCGTGTCGGGGGGGGCGTGTCGGGGGCGGGCCCGAACCGCGCGGCGTTTTCGGGGCGTGTCGGGAGCGTTCCGGGGGCGTGGCTATGGCCCAGGGCGGCCCGGGGCCGTGGCCGCGCCCTCCGGACCCGCCCCCAGGTCGCGTCCCGGCGCGCAGGAGGCCCACTGACGCGCGGGGATTTACGCCTCCCTCTGGGAGGCGTAAATCCCCCGACAAAGGTAAGGGGGGGGGTTTAGACAGGGCCGGGCGGGTGGGTTAGGTAGGGGAAGGGAGGGGAAGGTGAGGGGAGGGCAAAGGAAAGTTCCCTCCGAGGCCGCTCCGATTTCGGAGCGGCCTCGGAGGGAACGGGGGTAGGCTGCGCGGCTCGGCGCGCGCCGGCTATACGAAATCGATAGCCTTGCGCGCGCCGATCCAGGATTTTAGCGGATACGCGCGGCTCCGCGCGTATCTACTAAAATCCAGCGTACTTTTGTTTGCGCCTGGAGCGCAAACAAAAGTAGGCTATTCGCGCTCGTTTTAAAATCCGCCCCTGTGCGTGTATCTTTTAAAATCTGCCCCTAGGCATTTTCTTGCATTGAAAATATATGTCTGTACTGAAACATATGCCTGAATTTTTGGAGCAGAAATATTAACATTCATCTCTGTGCATGCACTTTCAGTACACGTGCAAATGCTGTTACATGGAAAGGTTTGAAAGCTGGGCTCACAGTGATGTTTCAAAATAAGTTTTAGAAGTGAGGAATTTAGGGGTGACTATGCTCAGTTAAATTTGGAAGAGCATGTACTGTTGATTGTGTGGGCTGTTAGAAAAAAGGTTGTGTCTTTTTTGGATCTCGTATCTATTAAGACAGTGGTACAAGCTAATGTCAATTAATAATTGGAATACTGCATCTATCTATATGTGGGTCTCCTAGTGAGACTCACAGAAGGAGTATAACTTTTAAACAAATGCATATGGCTACAAGCAGCTTTACACAAGTATTTTATAATCCGCACATATCATATGTGCACATTTTATAAAATATGTGTACCTCTAGTCCTCAATATACGAGCGTTTGTCCGCTTATGTGTGAATACATGCAATGCATTGAAACCGCATATATCAATGCATTGAACGTGGATACTTTTCCTATAGTTAAATCACAAGCGGATTGTGATACATTACAGGAGGACCTTGCAAGACTGGAAGATTGGGCATCCAAATGGCAGATGAAATTTAATGTGGTCAAGTGCAAGGTGTTGCATATAGAGAAAAATAACCCTTGCTGTAGTTACACGATGTTAGGTTCCATATTAGGAGCTACCACCCAGGAAAAAGATCTAGGCATCATAGCGGATAATACTTTGAAATCATCGGCTCAGTATGCTGCAACAGTCAAAAAAGTAAACAGAGTTTTAGGAATTATTAGGAAAGGAATGGTTAATAAAACGGAAAATGTCATAATGCCTCTATATCGCTCCATGGTGAGATTGCACCTTGAATACTTGTACAGTTCTGGTCGCCGCATCTCAAAAAGATATAGATGTGATGGAGAAAGTACAGAGAAGGGCAACCAAAATGATAAAGGGGAAGGAACAGCTCCCCTATGAGGAAAGGCTGAAGAGGTTAGGGCTGTTCAGCTTGGAGAAGAGATGGCTAAGGAGGGATATGATAGAGGTTTTTAAGATCATGAGAGGTCTTGAATGAGTAGATGTGACTCGGTTATTTACACTTTCAGATAATAGAAGGACAAGGGTGCATACCATGAAGTTAGCAAGTAGGACATTTAAGACTAATCGGAGAAAATTCTTTTTCACTCAATGCACAATTAAGCTCTGGAATTTGTTGCCAGAGGATGTGGTTAGTGCAGTTAGTGTAGCTGGGTTCAAAAAAGGTTTGGATAAGTTCCTGGAGAAGTCCATTAACTGCTATTAATCAAGTTTACTTAGGGAATAGCCACTACTATTAATTGCATCAGTAGCATGGGATCTTCTTGGTGTTTGGGTATTTGCCAGGTTCTTGTGGCCTGGTTTGGCCTCTGTTGGAAACAGGATGCTGGGCTTGATGGACCCTTGGTCTGACCCAGCATGGCAATTTCTTATGTTCTTATGGGTTCTTATATATATGTATATTTTATGCATAAAAGAAAAGTAAGACTTACTTGCGTAAGTCAGCCAATTTTTAAACATGCGTGTATATTAACCAGTTCACCAATTAATTCACCAGTTTGCCCAGCCTTCTCCAAGTCATCAAGATCCATCTGGTTCTTCAGCCTAAACTCCTCCCAGTTCACCCAGATCTCTCTCCCAGTTAATACTACACAATAAACATGTTTAATTTCAGGTTTGCCAGTTAATTAGCAGGTGTAAAAATATGAGAGCAAATTGGCAAATATATATGTGTTTCTTTTAAAATAGCAACTTAAGCACGTAGGTGTTGGCCCACCCTGGAATGACGTCTCTTTTTTACGTGCATGTGAAAGTGAAAATCTGTGTTATTTTTTACTTTTATAAAATATGGAATATGTGAGTAGAGGCTATTTACATGCATATATGCTAATTTTTATGTGTATAAAATTGAGAAAGATTCACCCCATAGGCTTCTAGTAGTTCAAAATGTAGCAGCAAGATTAATTCTGGGAATTTCTACCTGCTGTCATACAGCTCCAATTTTGGCAAAGTTGCACTGGCTCCCAGTGGAGTGTTGGACATGTTCTAAAATTTTATCTTTGTTTTTTAAAACTCTGAGAGGAAATGGACCAGGTTACGTACATGATATATTGACTTGATATATGCCAAGGAGAAGCTTGTGTTCCAGCCTTGGTAAGTTATTAGAGATCCCGTCTTTTAAGATCATCAGGGATGTAAGGGTTATGGCCAGCATTGTCTCTGTGATGACCCTGGAATGGAATCAGCTGCCAGTAGAGATCAGGCAGGAGCAGAAGTATCTGGCATTTCAGAAGAAGGTGAAAAGCTGGCTGCTTCCTAACTAGCAGGTCGATCCAGTATCGTCCGCTCGAGGATTGCCTGTCTGTAACGTGCTCGTAGCGCACAATTCGGGCGCGCAAGGCAATTCGGCGATACAGTCTCCAGTTTCACGCGTCCGTATCGCTTCTGAAAACAGACGCATAACCCTTTCCGCACCCGGCATGTAAATGAACGAAAAAGCTGTATAATGAAGGAATTAGTTATTCCCCTGCGATACTGTAACGGGCGCTGATATTATCTCCTCCGTAACCCGCTGTTCTGCCGCGGCCTTAACCTGCTAGTTTACCGCCTCTCCCTAGTAGGAGTTAGTGTAGTGTAGTGTAGGGTAAAAACATTGCTTACCCACCCTGGTCCCGTCCGGTCTCCTGCAGCCCCGTCCGGACCGGACGGGGCTGCAGGAGACCGGACGGGACCAGGGCAAAAAAAAACAAACGAAAAAGTAGCAAGGCTCGGGCCTGCTATGGTAAGTGTAAAAAGTGTAAAAAACAAAAAACCTGTGTGTTATATAAAAAAAAAAAACAATTTTAAATACCTGTCGGAGGGCCGTGGGTCCAGGCGGCCGGTGGGCGGCGGGCAGCCATCAGCGGCATCCGGTAGTCCCTTCTCCCTTCTTCCCTCCCTCCCCTGCCTGGATGAGCGCCAAAATCGCACGGGCGGGTCGGCAGCGGGGGGGGCGGCAGCAGGATCCGGGAGCGGCGGGTAGGCAGCAGCGGGGTCCGGGGGGGTAGCGGCAGCGGGGTCCGGGGGGGGCAGCGAGATCCGGGGAGCCAGCAGCGGCAGCATGTTCGATCGAGCAGGCAGGTAGATGGCAAAGTAAAGATGGCCGCCTGCACGGGAAAATCGTGCAATTGGCCGCTGAAGACGTGACGTTACGACGTTTGGCGTCACGGGGTGTGACGTCACGTCTTCAGCGGCCAATTGCACGATTTTCCCGTGCAGGCGGCCATCTTTACTTTGCCACCTACCTGCCTGCTCGATCGAACATGCTGCCGCTGCTGGCTCCCCGGATCTCGCTGCCACCCCCCCGGACCCCGCTGCTGCCTACCCGCCGCTCCCGGATCCTGCTGCCGCCCCCCCGCTGCCGACCCGCCCGTGCGATTTTGGCGCTCATCCAGGCAGGGGAGGGAGGGAGGAAGGGAGAAGGGACTACCGGATGCCGCTGATGGCTGCCCGCCGCCCACCGGCCGCCTGGACCCACGGCCCTCCGACAGGTATTTAAAATTGTTTTTTTTTTTTATATAACACACAGGTTTTTTGTTTTTTACACTTTTTAAACTTTTTTACACTTCCTGGTGCCTGTCATTTCAAATGTCATTTGAAATGACAGGTACCAGCGCACCCAGGTTACTGTATAGGCGCTGTTACAGCGCCTATACAGTAAAATGGGTTGCGCGGGCATAACCCTTCCCTAACGCTTCACAGCCGCGGCATGCATTTGCATGCGATTAGAGGAGAGTATCGGGGAGTTAGTGAAGAGAACTGTGCGTGCGGGGAGGAAGGGTGCGCCTGACACTACCTCACTGTTTTTACCGCGGCCTTACTGGATCGAGCCGTAGGCGGGGTCAGCAGGGTAAGGCAGGATACTGATTCTGGGCTCTGACCATTATGATGACCTAGTGTTTCCTGTTATTTATTTTTTGTTTGGTTTATTTTATTGTTTATATTTATTGTTTTATTTTGTTGTATGGTGGGTTTTTTTATTTTATGTATACTCCTTTGGGCAATCCAAATGGTTTGGGGAGGTGGCTTATAAAAATGGTGAAATAAATATAAATTAAAAAAATTACAGACATTTCAATTACAATGAAAGAGTCCTTAGGGACTGAGCTTAGAAGCATAGTTGACAAGTCCCAAGAAAGGGAAAAGTGAAGAAAACAAAATAGGAAAACAGAAAAGAGAAAAAGAAAATACTATGGAGTAAAGATGATATGTAAGAAGACTCAGAAGTTAAAGAGGGGGTGGGTGGAAAAAAAGTAGACAAAGGTTAAAAGTGTTGCCCAAACATGGACATCTTTCAGTTAACTTCCATTGTCAAGGGGAATTGTTAACTAAATTAAAAAATAATTAGTGAAAACTGATGTGTAAAAGAAAAACAGAAAAAAAATGAAGGCAAAAGAAGAGGTCAGTATGATAAGATTTTTACAGAAGGAAAGGAACAGAGTTCTGAAAAAATATATTTCATATAGGAAATATGGCAAGTATAAACCAGTAAGGAAAGACTCTAAAAGATATGCTACAGACCAATGGAATATTCTGCATCTGCGAGAAAAAAAAAAAGAAAAGAAAACTGAGCCATCGTTGTCACATGGACTTCTGTTGAAGTGTATCTCATCTTTCCAATAAAAATAAATTACTTCAATAGGATAAAAATAAAATATCAATGAAAGTGATGTTTATTAGTAGGAATGATATGTGTTTGCAACAAATGTTTGTTAAATGGTATTGGAAAAACTAGTCATCAATATTCTCTCAAAGAAATTACATAATAGACTGAGTTAGCTGAAGAATGATGAAATGCTACCAAGGAATCCAGTCTTAAATTAGCATCATTTCAAATGTACTGTACAAGAATGAAAAATCATGTGAAAAAAATGCAACTAAACAGAAAAATGGATCCTTCCCAAAACCAAAAGTGCAAGAAAGGTGTGCTCAGGCACTTCTGAGAAGAGAAACGTGAAAAAAATGAAGATAAAAATGATTATGAAACTGGTACCTGGTGTCAAACCCTCAGTGTGAACACACATGGAAGATAACTTTCAAACAACTACATGTGGCCTCATATATGCAAGTACACGGGGCTGTGCACATGTATGTTTGTATTTTATAATCCTTATAATTCAAACTGTATGTATATGATGTATTCCTAAAATGTATTTTCAATATAACATCATATCAGTTAAATGCTGTTGCCATGTAGTCTTTTGAGAAACCTCATATAAGGTGGCGGGCTTTAACTGAGATGGCCCTGACAGCCACTATACTGATTGTGCGGTCATTTAATGTTTGAAAGACCGTCACTGAATTTTAATCATTGGTTTCTCCGAAGTTTGTTTTGCATTTTTTTCAATTTTTTCAAAAATGTTTTACGACAATGTTACGTCAGTTTTAAGGCAGTAAATTTTGACTTATCATAGCAGGGCTTGCAGCAGGGATATCATGCTGGCGTTGGCCCGACACGGCTCATGTTTCTGTGAACCTTCTTCAGGGGCTGCGATATGCCAATTCTATAATAAAACAGAGATTACTTCAAAAAACCATGGTATATACAAGTTCATGAGAAAGGCTGCTTGTTGCAAAATACATTCGATTCCCGAATCTGCCAAAAAGGCAATGGATTCTTCTGCCGCACCATCCATAGCGCTTTTACATATACTGGAGCAAGATAAGGGGTTGGGAGCAAAGGATTTCAAAAGTTGAAAAATAAGGGCCACCCTAATACACATAAGGGCGGATTTTAAGAGCCCTGCTCGCGTAAATCCGCCTGGATTTACGCGAGCAGGGCCCTGCGCGCCGGTGCGCCTATTTTACATAGGCCTACCGGCGTGCGCAGAGCCCCGGGACTCGCGTAAGTACTGGGGTTTTCCGAGGGGGGGGCGCGCCCGATCCGCGCGGCGTTTTCGGGGCGGGACGTAGCGTTTCGGGGGCGGGTCCGGGGGCGTGGTTACGGCCCGAGGCGGTCCGGGGGCGTGGCCGCGCCCTCCGGACCCACCCCCAGGTCACGTCCCGGCGCACTAGCGGCCCGCTGGCGCGCGGGGATTTACATCTCCCTCCGGGAGGCGTAAATCCCCCGACAAAGGTAAGGGGGGGGTTTAGACAGGGCCGGGGGGGTGGGTTAGGTAGGGGAAGGGAGGGGAAAATGAGGGGAGGGCAAAAGAAAGTTCCCTCCGAGGCCGCTCCGAAATCGGAGCGGCCTCGGAGGGAACGGAGGTAGGCTGTGCGGCTCGGTGCGCGCCGGCTATACGGAATCGGTAGCCTTGCGTGCGCCGATCCAGGATTTTAGCGGCTACGCGCGGCTACGCGCGTATCTACTAAAATCCAGCATACTTTTGTTTGCGCCTGATGCGCCAACAAAAGTACGCCAAATCGCGCTTTTTGAAAATCTACCCCATATATATTAAACCAATATATGCAAAGTATAATATACACATATACATTTGTTATACATTTAAAAAATGTATGCATATTACTATTACTCACATAAATCCTGTCCCTTTACAGGCAGGATTTTCAAAAGCATTTACACGCTTAGGGGTAGATTTTCAAACCGCGCAAATTGGCGTACTTTTGCTGGCGCATCAGGCGCAAGCAAAAGTACGCTGGATTTTAGGCGCCGATGCCCCTTTGCCCTTTGCCCTTACCATGTGACAGGGTATCCATGCCATTGGCCGGCCCCTGTCACATGGCAGGAGCACTGGATGGCCGGCGCCATCTTTAAAGATGGCGCCGGCCATCTTTACTCATCAGCCACATGGTAAGGGCAAAGGGGCATCGGCGCCATTTTATTTTAGCGCAGCTAAAATCCTGGATCGGCGCGCGCAAGGCTATCGATTCTGTATAGCCGGCGCGCGCCGAGCCGCGCAGCCTACCCCCGTTCCCTCCGAGGCCGCTCCGATTTCGGAGCGGCCTCGGAGGGAACTTTCTTTCCCCTCCCCTCACCTTCCCCTCCCTTCCCCTACCTAACCCACCCGCCCGGCCCTGTCTAAACCCCCCCCCCTTACCTTTGTCGGGGGATTTACGCCTCCCGGAGGGAGACGTAAATCCCCGCGCGCCAGCGGGCCGCTAGCGCGCCGGGACGCAACCTGGGGGCGGGTACGGAGGGGGCGGCCATGCCCCCGGACCGCCCCCAAAACGACACGCCCCCAAAACGCAGCGCTGACCGGGCCCGCCCCCGACACACCCCCGAAATGCCCCCTCGCCAAACCCCGGGACTTACGCGAGTCCTGGGGTCTGCGCACGCCGGTAGGCCTATTGAACATAGGCGCACCGGCGCGCAGGGCCCTGCTCGCCTAAATCCGCCCGGATTTAGGCGGATTTAGGCGAGCAGGACTCTGAAAATCCGCCCCATTAAACTGGGTTTTAGATTTGTAAATGCATTTTACCTGTGTAAGTATACTTTTGAAAATTGCTACAATATATGCCATTGAATTGTCCATAGGTTTTACCAGCATTAAATTAAATTAAATTAATATAATGCGGGTAAATGGCTTTTGAAAATTGCTATAATAGTATATTACATTTAGATGTGTAACGCCTTTGAAAATTCACCTGTATATTCACAGCTACATGCCATTTATTCACACGTGCAGTTATACAGGATTTGCTTCTAGTCCTTGTCTTCCAAATTGTACCATGTCTGGAAGGAGGATAGCACTGCTTAGTAGAGATGTGAATCGTGCGCCAGATAGTCTTAACAATCAGGTTCGGCTGGGGGGGGGGGGAAATCTGATCGTTAAGATATGTGAATTGGAATCCGATTCCGTTTCCGATTCCGTTTCCAATTCCAATTCACATCGCTAATTTTTTTTTTAGGGAGGCCCGCACCGCTAAAAAAAAAACCCCACCCGACCCTTTAAATCGATCCCCCTTAGCCTTCCCCACCCTCCCGACCCCCCCAAAACCTTTTAACATTACCTGGTGGTCCAGGGGGTCCTCGGGGGACGATTTCCCGTTCCCAGGCATCAGCTGCGCTAAAATAAAATGGCGCCGATGCCCCTTTGCCCTTACCATGTGACAGGGTATCCATGCCATTGGCCGGCCCCTGTCACATGACACCGGCCATCTTTACTCATCAGCCACATGGCTGATGAGTAAAGATGGCCATGGACCTCGTGACCTCCTGGGGTTCCTGCTAAGGACGTTATCAGAGTAATTTCATGGTCATAATGCTTTTTTATCCACAGAGACTCTTCCTGCTCACTAGTCAATGTCTCCAAAAAGACCCTCTGCACACCAGTCTGGACACGAATCTCCATTTACACATTAATTTTCAATACCCTTGTGGCAGATTTTAAAAGAGTTACGCGTGTAATATATGCGCGGAACCCTTTTAAAACCCTCCTGTGCGCCGAGCCTATTTTGCATAGGCTTGGTGATGCGCGCAAGCCCCGGGATGCGCGTATTTCCCGGGGCTTGAAAAAATGGCGGGGAGTGGGCGGGCTGGGTCTGACCGAGGCCTCTGTCACAGCGGTTATGCCGGGTCTTGCGCGCTGGCACTCAGCTGGCGTGCGCAACCTACGCCTGCCCAGAGGCGGGCGTAAATAAACAAAGGTAGGGCAGATTTAGGTAGGGCTGGGGGGCGGGTTAGATAGGGGAAGGGAGGGGAAGGTAGGGTGGGTGGAAGGAACAGGGAAAGCCACTGGGGATCCCCTAGGGCTTGGCACGGCTGCACGCGCATGTTATATAAAATCGGGCATAAATTTGTGAGCGCCGGGTTGCGCACACAAATCTACGCCCTGCGCACAAGTCTTAAAATCCGGCCCATATAATTCACATGACATCATCTGCATCATATAGTAGTTCATTTGTTTCAATGTTAAATATGTTTTTATGTTTTATTTAATTGTTCATTATTTGTTTGTTATGTTTGCAGCCCCTGATGCAGATCTGCAATTGGGCGAAACGGCCTGAGTTGGGCGTTTTTTAACTTGTGATGAGAATTTTACCCTGTTTTCTGAATAAAGGAATCCTTAAACCTAAGGTGATTGGTCAGTCCCTTTCTTGTTTGCCTTGTGGATTGGGAGGAAACTAAGACCAGATGATGTAGATTGATGTAGGTCAACATTAATGGGATAGCAGTATATGTTTTGGAAACTGCAAAATCTCGGATTTAATTTTGATCCCAGTTGAACATATAAGAGTCTTTTGAAATCTATTTTGTCTTCAGGTTATTTTAAATTAAAACAACTTAGGCATTTAAAATTGCTGATTGATCATTCGGATTTTCTTACTATTATTCAAAAATTTGTTTTAAAAACTGTAGATTCCTGTAATTCCTTTTATGCTGGCTTGCCTAAATCTATTTTTCGTTCATTAGAGATGCTACCTCACCTCGCTGCAGACACTCTTTGGGTAGCTTCACTAGCCTGGCAGCTGCCCTTTGCACCAAACAGTCAAAGCACCTCTTGGGACAAATGAGGTAATCTCCACTGCAGACAAGGACTTTAGGGGTAACTCCCCTTTCACAAGAATCATCTCTGGGTTCTCTCCCACTCAGGATTTTCCTAGATACTTAAATTACTCCCTTTCCTAGAAGGTCTGAAGGCTCTGACTTTAATCTTCAGCCACCTTTCTTGGAGGAGAGCCAGAAAAGAAAGAACACAGAACCTTTTGGGCTTCTATGCTGAATAGAAACCTTTTCCTCTCTCTAAGACCACCCTCAGTGGAAGTGTCTTACAATGAACACTCTGCTTTTCTCTGACCTCATCTACAAGTGTCTTTGGAGACACTCAGATAATTAGCAAGGGACACAGGACTTGTAGGACACCCCCCCCCCCCCTTACACTAGTATTATTTTAAAAAATGTCACTCTCTTTCTTATATATGTCATAAATAGCCAGAAGAAGCAAGGGAAAGTCATCTGGGTCATATTGCTAGTACACCAGTAGTTACTGTTACATCATGGACTACAGAGCCCAAGCTGTGGAGAAAGCCATCTAAAGGGGTTCTGTTGCTGTCACATAATAAGCAATGTATGTATAACTAGAGAACCCATGCTGGAAAGTTCTGCTGCCCTGCTTCTCTTTGCCTTCCAGAGAGGCATTTTTCAAAACAGCCTGCCCGGGTTCAAACTCTGTGGGTAGTTTGCACCTGCGAACTTTGTACCAATTTTCAAAGGGAAAGGCCACATGTTCTTTCCCTTTCAAAATTGTCCACAGGGATCACTGACCTGCAAACTTTGCACTTACTTTTTTTTATAAAGGGCTAAATTTGGTGGAGAAATAGCCATATGCACATTTGAAAATGCAGTGCATCCATATTGTTTTCTAATCCTGCCCAAAACTCGCTTCTGAAAATGCCTCCACTTAACCCGGCTAAAAGTACATGCACTATAGAGCCCCGCGCATGCTTAGAGCCGAGGTAAGAATGGGCAATTTCCAGGCAGTTCTTTTCACTGAGTAAATCGGTATTTACCCGGGTACATGGCTTTTGACAACTGTACTCCAGGTGAACAATAGTTTTAGAAAGTAAAAATCCATCAGGTTGAATGAATTGTAGAAGCTTGGCAAGCAAAGGGAGTGTATGCAAATGTAATTTCAAGTGGCAGAAAAGTTCTGTTTCAGAACATGAAGTGCTGTTATACTGGAATGTACTCAAAATACTAATAACATATTTATCTACATATAACATGCTTTTTTAAAGGCATGGCGATGCCAAGTAATCACATTGAAAGAATATTATATAAAAACAATAATCCAAAATACTTCCCATGATAAGTTAAAGGATGTCATTTATGATACCAAATATAGGGCCTCATTTTCCAAGGAGTTACTGCTTGTGATAATTCTGCAAACCGTGCTAACAGCAGTTAATGTGATTGTAAGGAGGATTTATTGTGTGCTGTGAAACAGCTGTGCTGTTAATAACTACACCTCTTTCATTTGTGTTGCATGCTGGTAGAGAGAGAGAGAGAGAGAGAGAGAGAGAGAGAGAGAGAGAGAGAGAGACTTACTGTAGTGGCTCCTCCCTAGACAGGTATTTGTATCCCTATGGGAGGCCCACCTAGTAACTTGAGGTGGGGATTAAGTATTAGTGTAGGGGGTTAGGGGCCACTTTCACATTCAATGTGAGACGTATGAACAGAACAGTGGTCTCTTGTGAAGATTTGATGACCTATGGAGTGAGGAAACTCACTCAAAGATGAGATTTGTACAATGTTCTCTCCACCTAGCTTGTTTCCATCAAGCTAGGTTGCGATACCAAAATTGGGGCGGAGTCGGCCCCGGAAGAGGAGGAGTCGGGGCATCACCGGGGCCGACTCCGTGATGACAGCGCACACAGCGAAAAGGTAAGTGCCTTTTCACTGCCTATTTCGCTCCCAATAGCTACACCTCCTATTGTGGCGCTATTGGGTGCGAAAACCGGCAGCGATCGCACCGCGACGTTGCGATCGCTGCCGGCTAGCGCAGGCCCACCCCCCGTTTCGGCCCCCCGCCCCTCATCTTCCAAAGTATCGCAGGCCTGCGATACTTTAGAAAATGAGGCCCATAGGGGGTCATTTTCAAAAGCGATCGCACTCAAAAAAGCTCTCTCTTCAGAGCAGGTTCCATTTACCATTACACACTATCTCCTATCAGTCAACCAGTTTGCAATCCACTCCACCACCTTGGCGCTCACTCCGAAGCTTCTCATTTTGTTCACAAGCCTCCTATGTGGCATGGTATCAAAAGCTTTGCGGAAATCCAAATACATGACATTGAGCACTCAACATTTGGAGACATTTCTTCAAAACTGGATAACTGGTCTGCAAGCTTGATTTTGAAGTTCAGTTAAATAGGTTGGATGATAATTTTCTTTGCTTTTCTTTTTTCTTCTTTACAACTCCCTCTAATGTAGTCTATACACTTGAGGTTATACTGTATGTAATGTTTACATTGTATTATTCTTTTTTTTTCTTCTGTTTGATTTCTTAATATTATTACTTTGGTTCTAATTCAAGTTTTCCTTAATCATGTAACTTTTAGAAAAGTTAATTTAAAAAAATAATTTTAAATATGGGTAATGGACAGTAAGAAGATACTAGAAAGGGAACAAAGGGGCCTATTAACTAAAGGTTTTCTCCCATTTGTGTCTATGAGAAAAATGCTTAGTAAATGACCCCCAAGGTTGCCACCGTAGCACAAGTATATAAGTTGCAGGAAAAAATGACTTCCAAGCTGTTTCTCTGGACTAGTTTGTTAGTTACTAATGGCAGCAGTATCTAAAGGACAAGTTTCAAAGCCCTCCCATCCTGGCGACTCAGTCTCCTCAAGAGCCATGCCTCACCCCACCCCTCCACCCATGATCAATTGCTAGTGGGAAGTTTTATTTGCAGATCCAACTGCAGGACTCAGAGGAGATTATAATCATAAGATTTGGAGGAACTTTTCCTGCAGACAGGGTTGCCAGAGTAGGATGGTGAGATCTCCGGAAAGGAGAGAGATTTATCTACAGATCAGGGAGAGAGCGGCTTTGCCAGTTCAGAATGAGTTTTTTAACTTGCAGATTGGGCCATTGACGTGGGAAAAGAGGGGATGGGGGGTAGAATTGCCAACTTTGGGGCAGATTTTTAAACGCGCGCACGCGGGGTATATTGGTGCGTGCGCATGTTATAAAATCTGGGGTCGGCACGCGCAAGGGGTGCACACTTGTGCACCTTGCTCACTCTGAGCCCTAGGGGAGCCCCGATGGCTTTCCCCATTCCCTCCAAGGCCGCTAAAGGTCCAGATTTAGGGATACAGAACTGCCTAGGGGACCACATTTTGAAAGCACCAAATATCCAGGCCAATGAGCATCCTGCTTCTGCTTGCTTTAGGGTTATGTGCTGGCACAGCTTCAAAGGGATGTGATACTCTGCTTAAGGGCACCAAAATCTTAAATCTGGCTCCGAAATCGGAGCGGCCTCGGAGGGAACTTTTCTTCCGCTCCCCCCCACATTCTCCTCCCTTCCCCTATCTAACCCACCCCCCAGCCCTACCTAAATCCCCCCCACCTTATTTCAAGGAGTTATGCCTGCCTCTGGCAGGCGTATCTTGCGCGCGCCGGCCAGCTGCCGGTGTGCCATTCCCCGGCACAGCCGCTGTGCCGGAGGCCTCGGTCCCGCCCCCGGACCGGCACCACACCCACGACCCCGCCCCCTTCCCGCCCCTTTTTCAAAGCCCCGGGACATACGTGCGTCCCAGGGCTTGCGCACGCCGCTGAGCCTATGCAAAATAGGCTCGGCGCGCACAGGAGGGTTTTTATATCTACCCCTTTGGGAATATTTTGCATGCTGGTCTTGCTGTCAAGGTGAGAGAGTGAGACTTTTTTTTCCTAAGGACCTCCTGTCTAACTTAAGTAGTTAGTTGGGTAAATCTTCTTTTAGTCCCCTTATGATAACTATTAACTGGCTTAAGCCAGATTTAAGATTTTGGTGCCCTTAAGCAGAGTATCATGCCAGGATCTCTTTGAAGCTGTGCCAGCACATAGCCCTAAAACAAGCAGAAGCAGGATGCTCATTGGCCTGGATATTTGGTGCTTTCAAAATGTGGTCCCCTAGGCAGTTGTGTATCCCTAAAACTGGACCTTTAGCTGGCTATATTAAGAGAAACTTTCAGCCACATCGCAGCTGATTAGGTTAAGGTTAAAATTTCCAAAATTTAGCCAGTTTAATTACAGCTATTTTGCCATTGGATGGTTTGCTAAAATTTTACCCTTTACAGATGAATTTTCAAAGGAGTTACACATGTAAATTGAATATACTATCGTAGCAATTTTCAAAAGCAATATTCCCTCTTTAAGTACACTTAATGCAAGTAAAACATATTAACAATTCAATGCCATATATTGTAGCAATTTTCAAAAGCTCACTTACATGGGTAAAGTGCATTTACATGTGTAATACCTAGTTTTAAGAATGTAAATTCTTCTGAAATCAGGCTCTAGGGAATAACAAAGGGAAATTTCCCAAGAGCTTTATCGCTAACTACTAACTACAATAACTATCGATAGCAACATCTCAAGGACAATCTTTAAAGTCATTTGCTCAGGTAAATTGACTCTTTGAAAATAGCCTTCAATAAATATAACATATATGTGGGGTTCCAAGTGCCTGTGCTTTTACCTAACTGAGGGAGGTGTTACCGAGGGTGTGTTTAGGGCAGAGTTGGATTTTCAATTCAATATGTTCTGTTTTTCAGCAGATGCAAAGTCCATCTGTCTTATGTACATGTCGATAATTTTCAATGGGAAAGTATGCATGTATTTTTCCTTTGAAAATGAGCTTCAATATCCATGGGTACTTTCCACCTAGGTGGGCTGTTTGAAAATTGTACCCTAGTGTCTTCCACAATATATACCAATATATACCATCACAACCCCATGAACTTGTAGATAGTACTGTTGTTCGAATAAAAAGAAATTGTGGAATAGTATTATTTCCGTAATGGTAATGAGAAACTCTGAGGGGATGCATTGAGGTCTTTCGTTGCACTGAAAAATCTCTTCAACTAGGAGGAGTGCATCTTTTTGGGCCTTTTTGACTTTGACAACAGCAGTTCCGCCACAGAAACATGGTTAGAAACAACAAAAAAAATAGCTGACGAAATAAACCCCATCAAAACGATAAAGAAAAAGAAGCAAGACAAAACAACCCCTGGCATAATACAAAAGTAAAAGATGCAAAAAGGACTCTCAGATCATTGGAAAGAAAATGGAGAAAACACAAAACATCCGAGAACCTAACTAAATACAGAAAGCATCTAGCTTTTTACAAACAAACTGCTAATACTCAATGTCAAGAGAGAATATTTCAGCAATAAAATAGAAAAATTTGCACATAATCCAAGAACACTATTCTCTATAGTTTCAAACCTAACCAGCGACAAACAGGAATCACCACAAAACCTACCAGAAACAAAATGTAATGAAATCGCCAAATTTTTCAGTGACAAAATTACTAAATTAAGAAACAAACTTCCAAACAATGCCAACCAAGAAATTAAAATGCAAAAAAGGGATGTCAACCCATGGACATCTTTCAATGAGATATCTGAAATGGAAGTGGAACATATGCTAAAAAATGTAAACCCCACCCCACACAAAATTGACACAATACTTACAATTGAACTGAAGAAATCAGCTAACATAGTCGCCCATACGCTGTCTAAAATCATAAACCTATCCCTAGAAGAAGTAACAATGCCAGATATACTGAAAGGAGCAATAATAAAACCAATAATTAAGAAAAAAACCAGTGATCCCCTTATCCTAAACAACTACAGACTGGTATCAAATCTTCCTTTAATAGCTAAGCTAATTGAAAAAACAGTGCAGAAACAACTAGCTGAACATCTGGATAACAATAACATACTGTACCCATCTCAAACCAAGAGCTTCAGAGATTGGGGACACTTGGGGATCACTCAACTCTGGCATGTAGTGGATGAAGCATGTCGCCTCCTTCCCTTACACACATTACAAGAGCAATATGGGTTAACGGGGCTGCAAGTTTTCCCCTATCTGCAATTGAAACATTATGTTCGCTCCTTGATGCCTTCATCACTACAGTCAGGTACTTTTCAGGGCTTAGAGGCCTTCTTCATGTTGGCTAAGGATTGTCCTCCTTCTCTGTCTTTTTACTATAAAAAGCTCCACCAAGATGCGTCACTCGACCCTTTTACATTACTACGGGACAGGTGGAACTCTGATGGGATATTCACAGTTACGAAAGCTATGATCAAGTCCTGTTTTAATTCTATTTCAAGTGTTTCATTTAACATGTACTTTCATGAAATGCAGTATAAGTTTATTTGGCGGGCCTACATATCTACCAAATTGGCTTTCCATGCCAATCTGGTTCCCTCGCAGTTATGTGGGAAGTGTGTGACACAAGTGGGTTCATTGTCACATTTATTTTGGGGATGCCCGGGCCTTATGACATATTGGGGGAGAATTTTGCATTATTAAATGTCTTATTACATGTAAACCTAAGTTTATCCCTGCAACTTTTGCTGTTTGAGTATTTGCCCCCTCAGCAGGTGTGTGGGGCGGGCAATCATCTACTTTTTAAGAAGGCCTGCTTTGTTGGAAAGAAACTGATTCTTCTCCATTGGAAGGAGTCTGTACAGCCTTCATACTGGGAGTGGCGTAACCACTTCCATCGGATGATGCAGATGGACAGTCTATCATCCCAAGCCTCACCAGGACATCGATGGCGGTTCCCCCAAATTTGGGATCCGTATCTGAATTCTTTGATACCTCGTTCCAGGAACATGATTTTGTCTGATTGATGTTTTGTGTTCTGTAGTTGCGGTTTATAGGGTAGATGGTCAAGTTTCCAGTATATACTATCTTCAGATGTTTGCATGGATGACAAAGACTGGGGAGGGGGGGGAGGGGGACAACCCGGGAGGGGAGGACCTAAGGTCACTTGTTCTTAAGTATACTGTGCACAGGAGGCCCATTGGGTCTCTTCATTTGTAACAATATGTGTACTTGTTCATGCACTTCTATATATTTGCGGGATTTGATTAGTTTGTCTAGTTAAAACTTCAATAAAAATGTGTTTACAAAAAAAAAAAATTTAAGAAAGAAAGATACCCCTAATGCCACTACCACTGCCTCATCTGGAGAAATAGCTTCCTCCGTTATTAAGTTGAACGGCAAATATCTGGAAAAACTTGAATTCTTTGACCACAAAAAGAAATATCTGAACACCTTTTATATAGAAATTCTCAGTAGACTGTATAATCCTCTTCCTTTATGGCTTTTTTTTCTGAGACTTGATGGCATAATTATTGTTAAAATACTAATGCTTAAAGCGTAGCACAGTCACTAATGCTGCCTAAGCAGAGAATTCCATGTCATTAGCACTGATGTGAGCTATGAAAGAGGCAAGAAAGAACATTTGTGTTTAGGACCCTCAACCTACTCACACATCTTACATATTCATTCAAAACAATTAACTATAATCATATATTATAGTATTATGCTAGGGATGTATGAAATCAACTGAGAATATTTCATTTTAAACTTTGCTGAATTTCACATTTGTTTTGCATTTTCTGCAATGATTTCTTGTATTACTTTTATTCCCGCTTGGATAAAATGCCATCATACATGATTTTTGCACCATTAGGTATGGAGTAAGTATCATTTATGATTATATGCTGCATTGTAAAGCAATGAAACAAGTGGGAAGATAATTTCCCTTGCATACATTCTTTGCAAGGATCTGACCTTTGATTTGTAACAATTCAAGACTTTGTTTTCAGATGGTTTTCTTCCACTTTGCATCCATAGAAAAAGTAGATTTTGGATAATCTGCTGTAGATAATTAGGATTTTTTAAAAGTCTTGTCAAGTCTGACAACTTTCAAAAATATTCTGAAATTGCAGAACTGTCTGACAAACCTGTTTTAAAGAAGTTTGCATATTTTTGCATCTGATACTGGCAGGGATTTCTGATAAGGATCTGCACAACAATATCTAATTTACTTGGACTCATAAAGACAGTAACTTGTAAAACAGGTGTATGGGCACACGTGCACACGTATGCTGGCTTGTGCCATGAACATGGCCATTTTATAACACACGCACATATATGAACACACGGTATATAATAGGCTGAATGTGTGCATATGTGCACGCAATTTTAAATAGGTGTGTGCCTATGCACACAAATGCCGCTTCTGCCGTATAAGTGGGGGGATTTTAGTAGATACACGTGCCGATGCAATTACCAGTTTTCTCACAGGGTCATTTATCAAATCGCGTTATGGCGTTTTCGCATGCAAAAAAACGCGTTAACGCATGCAATAAGCACCATAGCTCGTGGTGTGATGCAAATCTTTAAAAGGGGAGGGACTGAGGAGGAGTCCAGGGTGGGATTTCTGAAAAAGTGGGCTGGCTTCGCACTTTGTGAAGCCATAATGCACAATATCGCACAGTTTTAATGCCACAAATAACTACACTTTTTTCAATTATGTTAAGCTGTGTGAAATTGTGCATTATGCCCATAATGCAATTTGCAAATTCCATTTTGGCATTTTTTTAGGCTGGGGAAGGGACAGAAATGTGGGAGGAGAGAGAGAAAGAGAGAAAGAGAGTGCATACACCTCAGAGCTGGCATTATAGTAAGCAGCTATTTATGCTACTATAGGAGGCCCACCTAATAACTCGAGGTGAGGTTTAGGTATTAGTGTAGGGGTTAGGGGCCACTTTTACATGCAGCATGAGATATACGAACAGAACAGTACACTCTTG